>NW_011888808.1:8135127-8149568 GCF_000151845.1 Pteropus vampyrus | reverse complement strand
CATCAGAAAGCTGAGAGAGAGGTTATATCTCTAGAATGGACATTAATGCTTAATATATATCATCAAGATGGTCCTTTTTCAGTGGAATCTTTGTGTTCTATATTCAGTGATAACTAAGTAGACATAAGAATGATTGCTATTCTGAGATGTTAAGATGTGAAGTATGATTCTCTTTATATCCTTACAAAGCTGATGATGTTTTTAAATAAGAGAAGATATAGAAAAGCGATTTCCTCATCCCCAAATGCACAAATACCCATTAATTATCTTCCTTCTATACAGAGCTCTGAAACTGAATTGAATTAGAAGTGGATCTTTTCTTTTAATTCTAAAAGCAAATATCCCTCTAGTCTACTAGAGGAAAATGAGTTTCATTGCTTTTTCTTAGGCATTTTCTTTAAAATTTTTAAAGTATTACATGTACACAAATATAATGCTTAATTTTAGAGATACTATTTATATAAGCTTGCAACATAAAAATAAATATATAAGCATGCAATTAATGAGTTAATTTTAGGGAGTATAGAGTCAACAACCTGTCCTCATAGAATTTTTACAAAAACATTCAATCTGAATTTCTTTACACTGTTTAACAGACTGGCCATGTTAAAAGAATTCATTTTCAAAATAGTACTAAGTGTTCTAATTTTCCTAATTTAATGTCTGGAAGCTGCCCACTTGCAACTATGTAAATACCAAATTATTCCATGTTATTGTCATTACTTCATTAATTTTCTGCAGGTTAAATGCATTTTAGATCATACTTTCAAGTTTTGTATTATATCAGCAATTTTCTAGCTCTTAATACAAGCAATTTAATCAAAATGCTGGAAGTGAAATTAGAGTACAATGAGGGAATATTTATTATTATTAAGTATTTTGCATCTCCCACAGGTTATATGTTCAAGGGTTCCTAAACGATACTACATTAATGCAGGTAATGTTTGGATGCTATGGCAGGGGAAATAAAACAAGACTTTGTAATTGTCATCAAACATCTAGAATCTTCACAATCTAAATCCTATTCTGAATATTTATTTATCTGAACAACACTGCCCATTCTCTCAATGGGAAAGCTGCACTATCTTCCAAACTGGTTTCCTGTTTCCACATGTCCTACAACTCTCCCTGTTTGACTCCAGAACTCTTCTCCATTTAGGATTCTGAATATTAATTTAAAGATGAAAATGGGATCATGTTATTCCACTTCTCAAAATCTCCTAATCATTTCCCATTTCTGAAGAAAAGTCAAAAATTTTCCAAGACCTACAAGAATGTTTGTTATTTGCATTTCCCCATAATTCTGATTTTATTACCTTCCCACTGTTTTTAGGTATACAGTAACCTTTATTACCCCTTGGCGACATTAAGCACATTCTCACCTTAGTACAGTATGTTGCTATTTCCTCTGCCTAGAATTATCTTCTCTCTGCTATCTACCTTGAGTACTACATTGTTTTATTCAGGGATATGTTCAAATATCTCATTGACATAGAGGCCATTCTATCCCTAAGAAGTTTTTACATCTCTTAGCTTGATTTTTCTTTTCCTTGTGCTGATTTTTTTTCTTCAAAATTTCTCCCTCCTAGTAATGTGGCTATAGCAACTTCAAGTGTGATGTCACTTTAACCTTATGTCCAGTAGGGAGAGAAAATAGGTGCCTTGAATCTGACTTTCTCTTACACTAAATGATGATGTGAACTGTAGCCGAGAGGGTAGGATGAGTTTATTCTTTTAGGGAAAAAAAAAAAAAAAACAACTGCGTACTTGTGAATTTGAGGATGTGGTAGGTCCATTCAAACTGAGTAAGCTGAAAATGAGAGAAAAGCGGTTTCGCACAGAAATGAATATATTCTTTTACAAAGATGTGAGTAGACTGAAAATAGAAAGAACTAGAAAACAGTGATATCAGATACTTTGGTAAATCAGTAGTGTGCAGGTAGCCTACTAATAGAGAGTGCTGGCATGGACTAGTTTTCTTTTCATAACAGGCCTGGCTGTCATCTGGTTGGTGTTCATGTCTTTACTTTTATGTTCTAATTTCCTGATTAGCTGTCAGCCTGAACATGGCTTCTTTTAAAGATAGAATTATTATTGGATGATAAAAAGTAGTTTACTGTCTTACTGTACCCATTTTTCTCAAGAAATATATAAGGCAGTTTATAGGAAAAGGAGAAAATGTTTAAATGACTTCTCATACATTTGTTAAGTGATCTGTACTCTTCAAGGGCAGAGGAAATGTGTTATTGCTTTACATAAAGAGCGTTATTGTGTATTTTTTAATAAGTTTTTCGATGTAGTTCTCCTCAACTACAAAATTAAGGATTCATGTTTTCATATTTGGCAGATGAATATTATATTATTAAGGGCCAAGAATCTTGAAATGAATGAGTAAATATATTAAGTGTACAGAAGTGGGCCTTTTAATCACATGCAATAAGTTAGAATAGATTGCAACTAGCTAAAAGATTATTTATAATTTTCCTGTCATCTCTCAACTAAGTAATTTCTTGTATAACCAAGAAAAGATGCTGTAGTAGTTATGGGTGAAGAGGTTCAGAACGAGTCACCCCAAGACATGCCTCTGTGGTATGCAAATTATTCTGAGCTAAAAGCAACCGAGACCTTGTGGGCTCAAGAATAATTTCTGCCCCTCCCCTTAACCACCTAGAATTTGAATGAGGGTAATTGCCCATAATAAGAACTTATCAGAGATAACTTTTTTGACCTACCTATGTTGTGGGGCAAACTACTAATTACTGTTCTTATTATCATCCTTCAATGTCCTACCTCCCCTCTGAAGCCCCAAGGTAATTCTTAGCTCAGAATGTCATATATACCTCATTTTCTGTTTGTCTTTGAACTTCTTATGTATGTGGGGTATCTGACTCTTTCATGTATGTGTGGTCCCCTGTGATCATATATTAAATTTGGTTATTTTGTCTTCTTTATCTCATGCAGATTTAATTATTAGACCAGCTGAAAGAAACTTGAAGGTAGAGGACAGTTTCTTCCTCCCCCACATGGATTGTTTTCCAGCAATATTTCACTCAAGTGTTGTCAGGTTAAAAGAAAGGTCTTACTGACCTCCTGTTAAGATGCAGGAGTAGCAAAATCAAAGCATGTATAAAGCTTGCTCAGAGGATAATCTGAAAGCACTCTCTTCTGGCCTGTCAAATGTACTAGTGGTGATGAGCTCCCCTGCAGTCCTGCTTACCTTTTTTAAAATTGGCCTTTATTTACAATTACCTTTTGTTCAGTATTCCACTCCCCGAGTTTGTCTTTGATCCCTCTCCAGAAGTAAGCGAGAACCTGGCACTGCCAATTTCAAAGTATATGTACAACTGTCAAGAAATCAGTTATTTTATGTTCATTGCTTACCTGTTTGTTGTGTAGACACTAACTTCTCTAATTTCATATGCTTGTAAAGTGAATTAAAAAAAAGAAAGTAACCTATGTTTATCAGACTTGGAAATTCCTCTTCTATAATGTAGCAGGAAAAAGAGAAAAAACTTGAGTCAATAAATGTTCTTTTTAAAAAATAAACAAAATATACTTCTATGCGGCTGTCAAAGAACATAGAAAACAGGATAAAATCAAGGTCATTTTACGTGGTAGGAGGCATTGATGACTAAAACATCACTTATGACCTCCTCAAATAATTAGTTTCTACATTTAAATATTGAGAGAATGCATTTTCAAAGGCAAAATAACTACTGTTAAACCATTCCCTTTTGTTCAGGGTCTTAGTTGCTTTGTCACATCCATAGAGTGCTGTTAGTGATTTAAATAATTAAGCTTTGGAAGATTGGTATGTTAATTTAATTAAAACTTCTCTGCCAATTGTTCTTGTTATTTTGCCATGTCTTACTGCCAGTACTTTCATAAACTGTGGAAGCCATTGAGGAAGGAGCTTACAATTTGCAATGAATTTCTGTTGAAAATGAGAACCATTATAAAATTTTATTTAGCCATTTATCCGAGATGGCAGTGCACTATACCCAGATTATAAGCTTGTTGGTTTCAAATCTTCCAGTGATTTAATGCTGACTCTCCTCTTCCAGATCCATGGTAACCAGATTACATTGCTTTGAAGTAGTAAACATGCTGCTTGACATCTAAATACATGCAGAATGTTTGCCAAAGGCACAGCATCTACTAATGAATTTCAGTGGTATCGGCCAGGAGAATGTCAGTGAAGGCCAAGTACAAGGCTTTAACTTGAGAGTCTTGATACTGATCACCAAAAGAACTTGGCTAGAGGCAATGTTTTTAAGCCACAGAGTTTGCAGGTGAATTAGCAAATTAAAGGTGACAATATGAATTGTCTAAAAATCTTAATAAAGACAATATATAGGCAGTAAACCAATCCAGGAATCAGAGGACTTAGATCTAGACTAAATTATCCACTGTGAAACTTTGGAGGAAAATTTATTTACAGAGAATTTGATTATTAATATGAAATGAGAGAATAGGACCTACCACAAAATGTAAGTAGAGTTAAATATTATTTACAAATGGGAATACAGGCTTAAAGAAATCCAGTATTTTGCACAAATTAGTAATTGGGTTGTCCAGGATTTAACACCGGGCCATTAGATGTCATACATGGCCCACAAGCTTAACCTTTTACACATTATATTTGCTCCAAATTGATAATATAGGGGTCAAATAATGGAGGTAAAGAAAATTCAAAACAGATAAGTCATCTCAAATGGGACTTGTTCTTCCTTTCCTAGAGGAAACCTAATTATCTTTTTATCTTCTCACTGCCCAGGGCCACCCACTCTGGTGCCATGGCATCGCTTCCTGCTCCAGATTGTCTCTCCACCCACACTAGGCAATGCCATTTAACCTTCTTTCTTCAAGTAAATAATAATAGATAACAGTGAATCTATTTTTAAACAATATTTGAAAATGTGGGGAAAATGGTAAGCCCAATGCTAAATGGTTGATAATCATTTTCATTTTAGTGTTGTATGTTGAATTAAAGTTTATCATGAATTCTTTGACACAATTCCAGAGAAAAGACTCCTCCCTTAAATTAGTCAAACTCTGACTGCTTCCATTCATAGAATATGGAGGAAATGATGCAGTTCCATCTTTTGGGGGCCAGGCTGCTTTTGCTTTCTGTCTCTTAAAGCACACGTCCTTAGAACACAATGCTCACTCAATGAGAAGCACAAGGTAGATATATGAGACCACACAGGGGAAAAGCATTTTTCAGCTCTAGCTGAGTTCCAAGCGGAAAAACAGGATCAACTCTCAGCAGTGTGAGTCAGATTTTGAATATCCTGCCATATCAAATTTACTCTAGTCTCAGCTGCTTTTCAACTGCAACCACTATGACAGGCATTAAGAACTGCCCAGATGATCCTAATCAACCACAGAACATGGTAGAAAACATATTTTGTTTTAAGCCATTAAGTTTTGTGGTGTGTTATATAGCAGTGAAACAGGTTCTAATACACCCTGTTATCTGTCCATCACAGCAAATGTCATGTCTTATGTCAGCTAAAACATACTTGTACCTAGCCCATCTCTGGGAGCTATTTAAAATTTGTTACCCAGGATTCCATCTTTATTTGGGCTACAATCATTATCTTGATGTGTCTCAACTATTTGGATGTCTCTATCTAGAACTTCCATAGGCAATTCAAACTTAATCAAATTTTACCACCCTTCACCATGTCCATTTCTTTCTCGATTACTTTCTTGGGTCAGTGGAAATAGAATTTGAGAGTAACATGTACTCTAAGGATCTATCAATTATTGCTTGAAATCTTTTTGGTATCTGAGCTCTTTCTTATATTCCTTTAGTGGCATCCTTATTTGAAAATCTTCTGTTTTACACTTATTAGAGTTTTTTAGAGTTTCTCTGTCCAATTTAATGCAAAATTTAATGCCATTACTACACTTAGTTGATTAACTGCAGAAAACGTTTTTCCTAAGTTGTCTGTAAGATGCCAAATAAAAGATGCACAGACAAATCTCTGAAGGTTTAAAACTTAGGAATCAGCTTGGTTCTGGGAGCCAATACATGTCTTTACAGGAAAAAAGCCAAATAAAAATTAATGATAGTAATAGGAAATACTTAGATAGTACTAACAATGACCTAGTGTCCTAAACATCTTACATATATTAACTCATTTAATTCTCACAATATTTCTACGAGATAGGTACTGTTATTCCACTTTATAGATAAGGGAATTGAGACAGGGGTGAAATAATTTGGATATTATGCACACCTATATCTCTTTAGAATATTAATCGTTGATAAACATTTGCATTTCCTAACAGTTTTCATAAATGTTATGTAATGAAAAAAGGCAGAGCATAGAGATAATATCTAAGACTATTTTAAAACCATCACAGAATATAGATATCAAATTGCTCCAAAGCATAAGAGCAACTTGGTCAGGATTTCAAAATCATCTGAACAGCTAGAAAGAAATACTGAAAGCATACTCTGTCTTGGAAAGGGGAATTATATGGGAGCAGCTTCTGTAAAAAGTGAAATAAATAGTATAGAAGGCATGTACTAGAATGTAAATTAATGATATTGGTTAATTTTCATCATCACTTTCTACTTCTTTTACAAATATACATAGGTAAAAAGATAAATACTAGGATCAAAAATAGTGGATGTAGGTCATAATATCTCTTCATGCTATCCTTCCTCGTGTATTTTATATCTTTTATTTTTATTTTATATATATTTTACAATGCATAAAATAAAATGTATGTAGAAATCTTGAGAATTTCTTTTCATTTTTTTTCTCAAATTTTTGACTAAACTTGTGAAGTTGAGGACAGTAGGTATGCTTGAGAGCAACCCACCCTCTTTGTGTCACCTACTATGTGTTGTTATGCAATAACTCCCCCAACTCCTTGACTTTACTTCCTTTACCCCAAACTGTTTATGTAATTGGAAGAGAGTGGACAATCGGTATAATGCAAAGACGAATCCACTTAATGAAGGAAATCATTTGAGTGGAGAATCCTTTGACTTTTCCAATGGCTCTGTTGAGTATGAATAATGAAAATGAGATTTTTCTTACTATACTTGAAAATTAAGATGTAGGAAGAGTGATTTGATAAAAGTGGCTGAAAAAACCTATATAGTGAGATATAAAGATTCTTTCATATTATTGAGTTCATACTCTTTAATAATGTGTTAAAGTATCACACGGCAGTTTAGGAATGACAAACAATAGCACATCTGACAACCTAATTCTCTATCCTGTTCCTCAAGCTACATATATTTTTAAAGCTTCTACTTTAGTTTGAAAATTGGCTCCATGACCTTATGCAATATGATGCCATTACTTTTTAAAAAAATTTTAAAGAGAGTATTGATCCCTGCTATTGAAGATAGAAATTTAACTCACTTGTATTGGCATCTCTATTGCTCACCCCAAATACGTTTGAAAGTTATAATATTTTCATTTTTGTATTTAATGGAAGTATTTCTAAAATTAATGCCCATTTATATCTGTTACCTTTGCCCAGATAATTAGTTCTTATAATGAAAGATATCAGCCTGCCCCAGAATCAGCTTATTTCCCAGGGCCGGCAAGCTATAACTTTTAACACTTTAGCTGATTCTTTAGGCATTTTTTTCCCTATCTCTAAATTACATGCTTATGTTGTAACAAAAAAAGGAAATTCTGAAATATCTCAAATTAAATACAGCAGGCCAGAGGGTGGGAGGATGAGAATAGAGAAGTACAGGCCCAAACCAACAAAGGACTGCCCACGTTCCTGGGTGTCCATTAAAACTTTGAATCAACTTCTAGGCAGCTATTCTAAGAAGAATAACCAACTATCAGACACCTCTGCATCCAGAAGCAACAAGTACTCTTTTCTTACAGACTATTTACTTATCCCAGAACTTTCCCTGCTTCACCCTCCCCCCACCTGATCTATAGCCAATGTAAATTCTTTCCAAACTACATACATCTTTCTTCCCTAAACTCATTGTGTCATAGAGTCCTGTCAATCCCAGGACAGCAGACATGTTTCTTTTCTCCCGCAAGCCGTGCCGCTGCTGGTTTAGACTGCATGCTCCAGGACATGGCCCTTTCTCTGACTAACGTTTGGCCAAATGAATCCTTTCATTCAGTCCAGCTTTCAACCTCAAAGGTTTTTGTTTAACAGTTTCTACTCTTTTGGTTTGTTTTAGTCATTATCTAGTTACATCCATCTGTGAAATATATGTTTAGTTTTTTTTCTGTTACTCTTTCATACCCTTTGGTTCTTCATCCTCTGATCCTCTGAAAGACGATACATTGTAAATTTTGTTAGATCACTATTCAGTAGTTATATTATTATGATGACATGAATATGTCCAGCAGTCCTTCCTCCTTTCACCTTAGCAATATTTAGCGACTACCTCTCATATGCTAGGTGATCTAAACATTTGAGGTCCATTGCAGATTAAAGTGTTTCATCTTATGGAGTCAACATTGAAAGAATAGAAATTTTAAACATAATAAGTAAATTAAAAAGACTATTAGAAGGTGATACATACCACAGCCATAGTAAAAAAGTAGAGCAGGAAAAGGGATATCTGGAATAGTTTGTAGAAAAGGCAGGACACAATTTAAATATTGTGCCAGGCACAATTTAAGACCTGTGTGAAAGTGACATATGAACAAAGATGTGAATGAAATAGAAGCATTGGCCATGCAACTTTGTTGGTGAAAACACTCCAGGCGGAGAAAACAGTGAGCTTAAAGTGCCTTTGGCCAGGACATGTCTAGATAGATCTGGAGATTCAGCACCTAGGTTAGTAGCAAATATGGTGAGGGAGGAGATGGATGGCCACATCATGAAAGGCCTTATGGACAATTGTATGAACTTTATTTTTTCCTATGAGTGGAATGGGGAACCATTGCAAGATTGCGATCAGAGAAATGAACAGACTTAAAAAAAAATCAATCTGGCTTCTCTGTCAAAAATAGAATGTCGAGCAGCAGGTGACAGTAGAAAGAACAGTGAAAAGATTGCAGCAAGTAAGAGATGATGGTAGAACAAACCCAAAGGTAGCAGTTGAGATGGTGGGAAATGTTCAGATCTGGAAGTATTTTGAATATAAGCAAACAGGATTTCTAAGGGATTGGATGTGAAAAAGGAAAATGAGTGTTCAAGCATGACATCCATGCTTTTTGTGAACACTTAGAAGGACAGAGTTGCGATCAGATGAGATAGGGATAGCCTCAGGAGGAAAAGATTGAGGTGACAAAGAAAATTGGAAGTTCATTTTACACAGGTTGATCTGAGATGCTGAATAGACAAACTTGCAAACGCTGAAGCTGAGACAAAGCCGGTCCTGCAAATGTCATTTTGGAAGTTCTCAGACTAAATCTTTGAGACTGAAAGAGAATACCAAGCAAAGAAAAAGAAGAGAAGAGATCTGAGTATCTGAGTATCAATACCTGGGACACTTCGACATTAAAAAAAAAAAAAAGAAAAAAGAAAAAAAAAAGCGAGGAAGACTCAAAAAGAAAGTCTGAGCTTCCAAAGAGTAAGAGGTAACCAAGGAAATGAGCTGTGCTGGACGTAGAAGAGGAAAATATATAGAGGGAGAGAGTGAGAAACTGTCTAGTATGCTGCTAGTTTTTGGAAATGTTATGTTGATATGCTTTGTTATGGGTCTGTGCTGATTCACACTCTGTACTGTGTCAATTATCCTTTTTTGGCTCTGGGAACTCTCCCCCTCCATGTTCTCTCATCTCAGTTTCTAGAACTTTTATTTCTTTGTATACTTTGCAGATGAGCTATCTGATTTTGTTCTCTCTAGTAACTTCCATTTCACTTGTTTTTGTTTTACTTTATTGGAGATTTTAACCTTGTTATATTATTTAATGTCTTAATTTGTTTTTGTCCTCTGAATGTTGCTTTTTATAGCATCCACTTGTGGATTAATGTGTAACTTCTTTTACTGCTCAGAAACTGTTTTAAAGTTATCCTCCTGAATGAAACAAGTTTCTGTTCTTTCCCTACTGTTTTTTTTTTCTTTTTGTTTGTTACAGTCTCAATATATTAAAGACTTTTTGTTTTTGTTTTTTAAAGCAAAGTTTTTGTGATCCCTGGTGTTTTTTTAATCTTCAAAAGCAGGGAAATAAAAATACTGTTTGAAAATGCTATACATATAGATGGGATTTCTTTTCTATGGTCTTTGAGGTACCACTTGGCTGAGCCTTTTCACCGGAGAATCCTTAATGTCAGAATTTTTAGTCATTTCTTTTGAGCTTGTAAGATTTTACAGCTTTGAAGAATATATGCTGGGCTACCTGCTCTCAAAAATTCTAGAATTATAGCAAGGAATGACATAGTTGGGTCCAACATTCATAATATTTGATATGTAAACTTTACTTTAAACCATACCTGTTATCCATCAGTCCAGGGCCTTTTATTACTATAGACAGAGAAGTATGTTTAGACTATATATGGAAGTGGAATCATCTCCAGGCTGCTTGGAATGGGGCAGGTGAAGTGGGGTACAACTTCTATTCAAATACACTTTCAGTCAGTCTTCCTGTTTTCATATCAAGTTCACACTCATTTCCAGATTTATTTGTTTTAGCCAATTTCAGAAACTTATGGGAATTCAAACCCACAAATCAGATTGTTCCTCAGCTTTCCACACAGCTGTCTTAATATTCTGCTTTCTCAGATCTACTAATGCAGACACTATTTATGCAGTTTCCTAAACATTGTTGATTTTACATCCCTATTTTCTTTTTAATATAGTCCTTAAGATTTACTCATTTTGTTGTTTTGGTAGGCTTTTGTGAGTTTTTGGTGGTTAATGAGTGCTCAGGCTGCCATAATATTCTTGGATATATCTTGTAATATTTGTAACTTTGATATATGATATTCTTATGTTTCATTTTTGTTTCAACTTCCATGTTATCCAAATTAACGACATCCTTAACTTTACATATTTATATTCTGTATTGAAACTATAATACTTTTGTCACACTTCTAAGTTGCCTTATGTTACAAAACCATAATCCTGATATAATCCAATTTATAGTAACTTTATAGTGTCCTGTTGTTTAATTTCTTTACTTACTATTTTTAAAGTAGCTCTTGGATAGTTGAAGAGAACATTTTTAGCATCAACATCAAATAGATTACCCATTTTTACATTCAACTGATTTCTTAAAAGCATTTTAAATTATAATATGGTGACTTTGTGTTCATTTTCTGTTTGGCTGTTTTTGTTACTTCTTGAAGGTTCTATTTGCCCTATCTCTGCTAATAGAAATATGATTAGTATGCCTTTAACACATTATCATATTCACAACAGTTTCAATCATTACACCTATTGCATAGAATCCCTTTAATTTTGGGAGATATTCACCTGTGACTATATCATGTTGGACCACAACTTCCATCTTTCCCTTATCCTTTTCATAATTAGGTAACGAATTCTTTGAACCGAATTCTTCAGTATCTTCATATTATGGTGTTTTACATATATTTTTGTTCTGTTTTTGAAATTTCACATCAATTCTTCTTCTAACCCTAGTGATCTTTCTTTCCTGATTATTAATCTTTTTGTGACCTTATTAAGTATTCTAAAGTAAGAAAGCCAGTAGAGTTTATTCAATTTTACTAACCATAAAACATGTAACCTTAGCTACTTCAAAAGGCAGAAGGGACAGAGATTAGACAAAAGCTACTTTTCAGAAATAATCCTATGATCTGACATTTATTGCTAGGACAGCTGGTATAGTCTAGTTCCTTATGTCAGGAATAATTTAGTATTTATGTGGCACTTCACATTTTCAAAATGCTCTTCCATCATTAATAAAACATTTCCATGACATTTCTGTCAGAGAGGTCAGTATAACTACCAATAACTAGAACCACTTAATAACAAAATGGTGAAAGAGTTACCATAATCTTCTTTGTTTCATGGTGTTAGTGTTCAAGCATGTAAAATATGAGCATTTATTAAATCCACTGACTACACTGCATTGAATTTTATGAATTCGCAATATGGATGAATTACTATAACTGATACTGTAAAAAGCTTAAGAAGTTATAACTCCCCTTTGAAAAGCAAGCTGCATTCAATGGAGTCTATTAATAATAAACATATTGTAAATGTTCTTTGCAGTAAGGACTATTATATTAATTCAGAGTAGAGAATTCTAGAATATCTAGTGTTGCCCAGAATTAAATAATGTAACAGATTAATTAGAGGTTTAAATCATATTTAAGATGATTGTTTCTCAAGTCAGTTTAATGAAAACATAAGTCGGCATTTTACAAATAATAAAAAATAGTAGGTAATACACCTAGATGTTGGTGAACAGAGATAAGATACATCTGGCATCTGCACAGATACCACACAATGAAATTGGTACCAGTTCACAAATGATTTTCTGGTGTGTGTTTAGTAGTGTCCTTGTGAGGTTTTTTGTTGTTGTTGTTGTTGTTGTTGTTGTTTAATTTATACTGGCCTCCTAAGAAGCTATCTGGGCTTGTTTTTATTTACAGTATGATAATAATAGCATTTATTTCTGAATAGAAACAAAAGTAATCAGAGATATCTTGTTCTCCCTTTGTACTTTTTTTGACAGATTTGTTCATTTTATCTCAGATATCAATTTTCTTGTCAAAGCGATCAGACTATCAGGTATTTTCTAATATTCACAAATAATCTTTTTCAATCCTTATATTTTTAATGTTTATTTTGTTTGTGATCAGTCTTTCTAGGGTGTTGTTAACTTATTCTCAGTGTGTAAAGGAACCAGAAGAAAAGAACAGACTAAGCCCAGAGTTAGCAGAAAGAAGGGAATAAAAATTAGAAAACAGATAAAATGGATAATAGCCAAAAGCTGATAAAACTGAGTTGAATTTTGAAATAAAATTAAAATAAAAAATCTTACCTTGACTAACCAAGTAAAAAAAGACTAAAATAAAAATCAGAAATTGAAGTGGAGATATTGCAACAGATGCCACAGACATAAAAATAAAGTGTGTACAGGATTACTATGAACAATTATACGGCAACAAACTGAACAGCCTGGAAGAAATGGATATATTCCTAGAAACATATAACCTACCAAGACTGAATCAAGAAGAAATAAAAAGCCTAAACAGACCAATGACAAACTAGGAATGGAATAAGTAATCAAAAACCTCCCAGCAAAGCAAAGCCCAGGACCAGACGGTTTTATAGGTGAATTCTTTTAAAGAAGAGTTAATACTAATCCTTTTTAAAGTCTTCCAAAAATTGAAGAGGGAACACTCTCAAACTCATTTTTTGAGGCCAGCCTAACTCTGATATTAAAGCCAGACAAGTATATCACAGGAAAATAAAACTATAGACCAATATCCCTGAATAATACACATGTAAAAATGTTGAACAAAATATCAGTACACTGAATTCAATACCATATACAAGATCATACATCATGACCAAGTGGGATATATGTCTAGGATGCAAAGATGGTTCAACACACACACATTAATGTAATATACTACATTAACAGAAAGAGAAATATAAATCAGATAATCGACTTATTGGTGTGGAAAAAAAATTTGAAAAACTTCAACAAATTTTCATGATAAACAAATCAACGAGTTATGTATAAAAGAAACTTACCTCAACATAAGAAAAGATGTATATGAAAAACACACAGCTACCATTATACTATGTTGAAAAACTAAAATCTTTTCTTCTAAGATCTAGAACAAGAGAAAGATGCCCACTCTCACCACTTCTAGTTAATATAGTACTGAGAGAATTACCCAGAATGATTAGGCAAGACAAATAAATAAAAACATCTAAATTAGAAATGAAGTAAAATTACTTCTATTTGCAGATGTCATAATCGTATATATGAAAACCCAAAAGACTCCCAAAGAAAACTGTTAGAACTAATAAATTAACTCAGTAAATATGCAGTATACAAAATCAACATACAAAATCAACATACAAAATCCAATTGCATTTCTATGCACTAACGGCAAATTACTTGGTGAAAGAAATTAGAGCAGACACAAGAACTAGAATGATATCCTGTGTTTGTGCATGAGAAGAACTACCATATGATATAGCAATCTCACTTCTGATTATGTATTCAAGTGGATTAAAGTCAGGATCTTGAAAAGATATCTAAACTTCCTTGTTCACTGAAGCATTATTACCATAGCCAAGGTATGGAAACAATCTAAGTGTCCATGGATGGATAAATGTATAAAGAAAATAAGGTATATCCATACAATGGATTATTTTTTAGCTTTAACAAAGAAGGTAATCTTGTCATTTACAACAGCTTGGGTGATCCTGGAGGACATTATGCTAAGTAAAATAAGATAGAGAAGGATAAATACAACTTTATGCCACTTACATACAGAATCTAAAATAGTCAACTCATAGAAGCAGAGAGTAGAAAGGTAGTTTCCAGAATCTG
>NW_011888808.1:8130718-8133387 GCF_000151845.1 Pteropus vampyrus | reverse complement strand
TATTGAATGATACAATAATATAAACACCTGGGCCAACAACTAAGTATGAGTGCTGGTACATTATTTAAAGAGAAAGAAGTTATAAGGAAATAAGGCATTAATTGTGTGACAGCCTGATGAGAACTCTAGTAAGGAAAATTTCCATTTAGTTTAGCAACATGGAAACATCAGCAACAGTAGCCATGATGGATTTTTAAGGGTGGAAGCCAGTTTAGAAAGGGTAAAAGAGTAATTGATAGATTAGGAAGTAGAATCTATTTGTAGCAGAATATTTTCTAGAATAGTGAAAGAAAGCCTGACTGTCAAAGGTGGGAAAGGAATTTTTCATAATATTTTTAATAAGAGCTACACTAGTCAGTGAGGTAGGAACTGTTCATATGTGCCTATCAGTCCTCGAAAAAGTCCAAATTGAGATGCGCCATAAATATAAAATTCACATCAGATTTTGAAGACTTGACAGGAAGAAAAAAATGTAAATTGTTTAAGCATATGTTATATTGAGTACATATTAAGGTAATGAGATGTTTGAATATATCGAGTTAAATAAAATGAGTTGTACATGATTCTTTTAACTTTTTAATGTGGTTATATATGTGGCTTACACATATATAACCACATTATATTGGACAGGGCCAATGTAGAATATATTTGAATTCCTAAGTTGCTTGAGGGAGAGAGAGATAGGAAAGGAAGAGGAAAATAGTTTCTTTAAAATTCTCAAGACAAAGAGAAGATAAGATTGCAAATCAGGTTGTTTGGGTATCAGCTTAGAGAAGGTAGAGAGTGCATATAGACATAGGATGGCTTCTTGAAATACTGGGGCAAAGTCAAAAGTTTATTTATACATTCTGTGTGTGTTAGATATGCCAGTATTTCAATGTGTTGCTTTTATGTGGTTGGGATCCAAGATGGAGAACTGTAGTGGACCTACCCTCGTAGTATAGCATAATTCCCATGCCCTAGTCTTCGCTACTGTTATAATCACTTCTCTTAGGTGTGGCTGGCATCTGTGATTTGCTTCTAGTTAATAGAATATGACAAAGGTGAAAAGATTGTGCCAATGTAATTAAATTTCCCACTCAGTTCTATAAGAGTTAATCAAAACTCTTGGAGATTATTTTGTGTTGTACTGTTTTAATCAGGTAAAGGCCTTTAAGAAAGGGTCTGGGACCATCCTGAAGTGAGATATTGCCTTTGCTGGCTTGATGAAGTAAGCAGTCATGCCAAGGAAGCCCACTTGCCAGAGAACTGTGAGTGGCCTCTAGGGACTTCTAGAAGTTTCTGAGACATGAGAGTGGCCTCCAGCCTAGGACCAGCAGAAAGTCAGTGTCCTCAGTTATACAGTCACAAGAAAATGGCTTCTTCCAATGACCTGAATTATCTTAGAAGCAGATTCTTCCCTATTGGAGCCTCCACTAGAGAATGTCGTCTGGCCAAGAGCCTGATTATAGCCTTTTGAAACCCTGAGGAGAGTAGCCAGTGAAGCTATGTGCAGACTTCTGACTCACAAGAACTGTGAGATAATAAACACAGGTTTTTATTTTTTTTAATTGCCAAATTTGTGCTCACTTGTAATGCAACAAAGCTTTTGAGTTTTTTCTTTTAAACATAAATAATACCTTACTACTACAAAAATGGAATACTGACCATAGACATGTGACAAAGGCATTTGACATAAGATGTAACTATTTCGTGCTCTTCTAAAATTGCCCAGTAAAACCTATATCAATCATATGGTAAGGAAAACTTTCTCAGTTCTAGAAGTTGAATCTGATTATGAAGAGGAACAGCTACTTTTTTCCCTTCCTATTTTGTGTCAAATTATAGAATAGCTTAAATTTTAATAGCAAATTTAATTGGAGGGTCTTAGAGTAAAATGTGCTCACTTTATAAAAGTGCCTGACAGATTTTGAAAATGGGTGATGGTAAATAATAAACTCATGATGGCAGTTATCTAGTAGGGTGGTATAGAGCACTGTATTCCTGTCAGAGTTAATATTTTCATTGATGATTCAGAAAAATAAGTAAAGCAGCCCACTAACCATATTTTCACATGAAATTACATTGAAGGAACGTGTGGACGGAAAAGAGAAACAGTGTAAAACAAATAGACTGTGACAAGATCACAGCAAACCCCTCTAGTTGTTGACAGTGTAAAACTTCAATCTAAGAGTTCTTCACACAAATCGGAGTAGAAATGAATGCCAATGGGTGTATAAAGTTTACCTACTTTATACATCACTGACCTTTAACAAGGTCAGTGATGATTTTATTATTTGGAACTGAAAAAAGGAAAGGCATGTGAGAGATATTGGAATGTGTCAAAAAATGATTCATTATTGCACAAAAGGATAACAACACAAATATATTCAGAAAGATATAGAAAGGGAACACATCAGTATTTTGTCTAACTTGAAAATGAACTGTGAAATTTGAAACTGTAGCTATGCAAACATTAAATGCCCTAACATATGAATTTGGGGGTGGGAAAAAGAAATGCAAAGCCTGAATCAGTCACAACATTACTCCTCATATCATGTTATATATATATAAGCTAAAATAATAATGTTTTTATATTATGAACAAAGAACTGTTCCTGATAAGTATACAGAATATTTGGCACAAAGTAGGGTTCTTCTTAAAAGAGGGTCTTTGTTGTGTTTGTTGCT
>NW_011888808.1:8128986-8130668 GCF_000151845.1 Pteropus vampyrus | reverse complement strand
TACCCAGAATGATTAGGCAAGACAAATAAATAAAAACATCTAAATTAGAAATGAAGTAAAATTACTTCTATTTGCAGATGTCATAATCGTATATATGAAAACCCAAAAGACTCCCAAAGAAAACTGTTAGAACTAATAAATTAACTCAGTAAATATGCAGTATACAAAATCAACATACAAAATCAACATACAAAATCCAATTGCATTTCTATGCACTAACGGCAAATTACTTGGTGAAAGAAATTAGAGCAGACACAAGAACTAGAATGATATCCTGTGTTTGTGCATGAGAAGAACTACCATATGATATAGCAATCTCACTTCTGATTATGTATTCAAGTGGATTAAAGTCAGGATTTTGAAAAGATATCTAAACTTCCTTGTTCACTGAAGCATTATTACCATAGCCAAGGTATGGAAACAATCTAAGTGTCCATGGATGGATAAATGTATAAAGAAAATAAGGTATATCCATACAATGGATTATTTTTTAGCTTTAACAAAGAAGGTAATCTTGTCATTTACAACAGCTTGGGTGATCCTGGAGGACATTATGCTAAGTAAAATAAGATAGAGAAGGATAAATACAACTTTATGCCACTTACATACAGAATCTAAAATAGTCAACTCATAGAAGCAGAGAGTAGAAAGGTAGTTTCCAGAATCTGTGGGGAAAGGCATATAGGAGGCATTAATTAAAGAATGCAAAGTTTCACTTATATAAGATGAATCAGTCCTACAGATCTACTTTACAGTGCAGAATCTATAGTTAACAATACTGTACTGTATACTCTAAAATTTCTGAGAGTAGATCTTATGTTAAATGTTCTTATCACAAAATAATTATAAAGAGATCATGAGGAAACTTGGAGGTGATGGATATGTCTATGTCATATATTGCGGTTATGGTTTCATGGTACGGCTTTTGTATATGTCATATCTCAATAATTTGGTTTAAACAAATATAAAGAAATGTTTACAATAGCATAACCTCCTTAAAGCTCAGACAATAATGTACACATGTACTGACAGTTTTAGTATAAATCAAATTCTGTTTCTTCATCTTTATGAACATCAAGCTATTATTTCTTTGAAAACGATTTAAACACACTAAAATATCAGGCATCAGGGTGTGGCGACAGGAACTGCAACTGACTGAAACCAAGTGAAATGGTTTTACACTATTATATTCAGATTCTCCCAGAAATTGGTAATTTGTGAGTGAGAAAGGTAGTTATATTTGGAAGTTTTCTAAATCAATATTCATGTAGATTACAATATTAAAGGATAAGTAAAATGTTAATATAATTTGCATGCATCACATATTACTAAAATTGACTAACAGTTTAGAAATTAAAACAATAGATTTTTTTGCAGGAGATAGTATGCTGTCACTGACATTACCTTGTTTAGAGTTGCTGCAAATGCTGACAACAAAAAGGTGATCTCTATTTGGTTTAATCATTGTTTTTAAATTTTGTGCAATGATCCCCTTATTTGCTGCACCCAGAGCAAGGCTGCTCCAATCAGAGGACCTTTGTCCCATTACCTTGCTTTTGTTATACCATTGAGTAGGACAGCAGCTGAAATTCAGGCTCTGTCATTTACAATAAGACTGTGGGAGAGATATTACTTAACTTTCTATAAATGGGGACATTTTTTCTCATATGATTAGTGTGAGA
>NW_011888808.1:8098715-8124886 GCF_000151845.1 Pteropus vampyrus | reverse complement strand
GTAATATGTCCACATTATGAGATTATCTTTGAAAAGAAAGTGGGAATTAGGAAATACTGAAAAGTTGTATGTATTTTTTTCCTTGTCTTTGTTCTTTCCTTGATAGGATTTGATAATATTCTGAAAATATGTTAAATAATTAGGTATTTTTATAAGGTTTGAACAACCATAACAAGAAAAATCTAACTTAAAAATAAGAATAAAATTTTCTTAACATGTAAAGATGGTTACTCTAGTATAGGAATATAGAGAGTATAAACAAATAAACTTTTTATAAGGTAGTACACCCTTGAGCACTGGACTTTGACTTGTCATTATTCTCCTAAGGTGACCCACTTGGATTAACCTTAATTAAGAACTGTACCCTCATAAAATAGATATTACCTTGATTACTATGCATGGAATGTCAATACTCATACTCCCACTTGCTATTTGTAAGGAAGTAATAATCAAAACTTATTTATTCTAAAGTTATAAAGAAGCATAAAGCTGGAAGGCATGATAAGGTCATGTAGTCTATCTTTTTTATATGGTTGCAATTAAAATATCTTAAATGGCTAAAACTCTCTATTTAAAAAACTATAGAGACTACTTTCCCCCTTTTTAAGCAATGTCAAAACAATACAACAGAAAAATTGTGAGCACTAAAAATATTTTTATGGTATATGTGTTATAGTTTGACTTATTTTTCCAAATGTTCTTAAAAAGATGTTAATAATCCAAGGTTCTTTCTCATTTTTAATATTCCAAAATCCTACATAGGCCAGAACTAGTATCACATATTAAAACTAGATAAACTTGTTCTTAATTAAAGCTTCTTACTATTTTCTAAATTTATTTCAGCCAAAACATTAATATTAGAATTTTCAACAAATTTTTTTTTAAATGGAGAATTTAAAAATATAACTTTGGTATTACTTATTAGACTGATCATAGTGATTTCAATCTTAATGAAAAAGCACTCTATACTATTTCAATTTTGTGTTAACTTAGGATTTAAGAGCATTATTGTCTCTTTAAGAAAAAGTAGTTTTGTATTTTTGGGGCACCACAGTTTATTCTTTTCCATGCCCTCCCATATTAAATGCAATTTTTATGTTAAAAAACTTTTTGTTATAATGGGAAAAACAAAATGGCCAGATTTTAGATAAAAATTATTCTTAAAGAGTAAATTACATATATAAAGTATCACTAAAGCTGCTGGAAAAAAATGAGATAGTGACAAAATTACTGTGTACAGAAAGACAATAAGGAAAATAAAATTTTTTAATGGAATTTTACATAATAGTTTTTTAAAAAGGTTTGGTTTCAGTTAACATAGTTTTAAAAAAACAAAGGTACTTGTTGGTTTCTGACATTCTATGAATAATAGTATCTCATGTTGTTATTTGCATTTCCCCAAGGATAATGATCTTGATAACCTTTCCATGTGTTCTCAAGTTATAATAGACTTGTAAAACAAATCTGTAATGAATTTATTTATTCATTTTTATTTTGGGCAGAGAGTCACTTTTTAAATTCAGCTTCAACAAAGAATGTATGTGCAGTTCTTTCAGTTTTGACAAGTATCCTCTAAAATCTCTGACACAATTATGTATAGAACATCACTTTCACTTTGTAGATCATCCCTACTGCTCTCCATTTCTGGAAAAAACACTGATCTACTTACACTGATCTAATTTTTTTTTAAGACACTTTACAATAATTATCTAAATGCAAGGAATTTTGATTTATAAAATGACCAAAGCAACTTGTCATTCCCTACTACAAAATATTGAAAACCAAGGACTAAACTCAGCCACTACAGACTAAAGAAACTAAAACAAAAGATTTACTTTTCTTAAGTAGAGATTAATTTGTATTTTCTAGAATTTCATATACATGGAATTATACAATATCTATTAATTTGTCTTATTTTACTAACATAATTTATCAGTGTTATAACTGTTTTACTTTTTTCAAAAATTGCCAAAACATTCTTCAAAGTGTTTATAATCTTTTGCATTCCTATCGAGGGTTCCTATCTAGAGAATCTAATTGTTCCACATTCTTGTAAATTCTGGGGTTTGTTTCGTATTTATAAAAAAAAAGAAACCTAGTAATTATAGCATTGTGGTTTTAGACTGCATTACTGAATAATTATGTTTAGCATCTATTCGTGTGTTTTTTGTTCATTTGTGTATCTCTTTTTGTGAATCGTCTCTTCAATTTTTTCCCTTTTAAAAAAAATATTAGGTATTTTGGCTTTTTAAATATTGAGTTGATGATTTTATATATATTTGACATGTCAAATAATGAATGTTCGTTTTTCTAGAAACTTTCTTACCTGGAAACTTAAGGAAAGCACATGTAAGTTTGTATCTTTCCCTTAGAGATGGAAACAAATACGGGAGTTTACTCTTTAAGTTACTATACAATGACAGTATTTTAAAAATGCCAACAAATCATTTTTCAAGTTGACAAAGTAATAAAATTCTTATTAAAATAAATTATCAAGAATAATTAAAATATAAATAGATAAGATTCTTAAAGTGAGGATAGTAAAACTGTCACGTAATGCCACAATACCCATAGAAAGGAATGTATAGCTCAAAAACAGATGTACTCTGCAGATGGCATGTGTGATATACAACATATTGGGCACTACAAATCAGTAGGCAAAACAGAACGTTTGATAAACTACGATAGGATAATTGGTTATCTATATGATAAATATAATATCCATCTTATGTTAAATGTTTTTTAAATATTTGAATATGAAGAGAAAAAATAATTTGGACAGAATATAGGATAATATATTAAGAGATTTAAGAATTTTTAAAAATTGACCAGAAAAAAAAAAAAGCCTTCTCTTAAAAGACTAGCCCAAATAAAAAGAAATGCTAAAAGCGCAGAAACAGAACATCAGGTTAGTATTCAGCATATATGAAGAATTTACAAAGGCTCATAGACAGATTCAAAATCCAATAGAAGAATGAGTGAAGAATATCTTGTGAATGCAAATTATTTAATAGGGAAACCTATGGCTGACTAAAATATAAAAACATGAAAGTTATTAAATACAAGTTAAGAATAATCATGTCACATCTATGACTATTTATAGTAATATCCCAATAGTCTCTCTCCAATACAAAGTGTTGACACAGACTTAAAGAAACGGGGCATTCATAGATCACCTACATTTTGTAGAATCATTTGGTAACAGAGTTTAGTTGAAAGTTCACTGGCCCTACAGCAGAACAATTACAATTATAAGTAGTGAAATGTGCATATGAGCCCAAAGAACCATGGATGATGAAATATTTGAGTCATATACTTAAAATAATGGCCAATACTTAAATATCTCTTTGTAGAGAAATAAGCAGTACATCCTCATGTAAAACAACATATATACATCTTGACATTATAATGCAGAAAAAAAAGATTTTAGATGATATCTACAATGTAGTATGTGAAGTTTATAAATAAATGGAACCCTATTATACATTTTAATTAACATATTTTATATATAAATTTATTAAGTTCATGCTTGTTAATACTTATATATATTTATAGTAATAATAATATATAAATGGTCTGGATGAATCCCCAGCAAGATGAGATATGTGGAAATTTATAGAAATAAGGGAAATTGTAGAAGTGTACTCATCTAAATTCTATGGAAGTGAAAAGAATTGTAATTGCTAACTTTTTCTTTCTTTTTTGTTGCAGGCACATAAATGCTAATAATTTTTAAATCTCCATAGTTGGTAAAGATTTGCTTAAAATTTACCAGATATGACTTTGTATTTATTTGAATATTTTATATGATAAGATTGGAATTGACATTCAAATGGAAAAAAAAATGTGTAGACATAGATTTTATAGGGGGAGTTCCATAAGGTCCAATGCAATAATGGGAGACATTTTTAGAAATAAATTACTTTGAACTTGACTTGTAAGGTTATAACTGCCAGGGAAGGGAATTCAGTATCATAAACTAGTACACATTATTTTATTCCCTTCTAGAACTTAGTATGTTTAAAATGAGTTAAGTAGCCTAAAACTTGGCACTGAAGAACTAGTAAATAAAGATATTCATTAAATTTAGTAAATGAATAGAAAAACTTTCAACTTGATGACAAGATAATTTTCATGCTTTCAGAATTCCTCTTTAGGATGGTTATTACTAGAAGTATATGATGGTGTTATGGCCCCACTGGAGTATTACTTTGCCTCTGCCTGTTCCACTAATTTGTTAGGTCTGGTCTCAAAGGGTTAGTTTACTGGTTTAATTGTGTCTCAAAGCAATACTTGTTTTAGTATGTCATAGTGGTTACAGTCTCTGGAATTGATTTTAATCCCAGCTCTGACTTTGATGTCTCTGTGCCAACTTTTTCTATCTCCAAAATGGGGGTAATTACAGGAGCAACTTGATAGGATTACTTGAAGGGTTAAAGTAATCCTAAAAGAGTTAATAGGTAAAATCCTTATAGGAGTTAATAGGCAAAAGAGTTAATAGGTAAAATCCTTATAGGAGTATCTGTCATGGTCAGTAAAAATAAAAAGAATTTTATATTTGTGGACTGTGTCTCAGTCAGTCTGTATTTCTGTTTGTAACTCTTATCTCTAATGACTAGAACAAAGCAAGTTTTTCAATCCAACATCCTTTTATTTAATTATATTACTATTACTATAAATAGAGCTATCTTTCCCTTTGGTTGAAATATTTTAGTATTTCTTAGAAATAAATATGACAATGATAAAACAATTCTCTGGGAAAATTATCTCTCACCTATTGTGTTTTCTAAATCTAAACCTACTGCAAGTTTGAAGTCTTGCTGGTATGACCTGTGCTTTTTTCTCAAAGAGCAAGAAAATATTATTTCTAAGAATGTCTAACATAATATCGACAAAAGCCCTTCCTTTCCTCATACTGAATGATGTCATTTCAGAAAGCAGTTAACTTTAAGGACTTGTATAGGGAGCATTTCAGAGAGGAAGATATATGGCAAAATTGTGGAGGTAAAATGGATTAAGGTATTTTCTGCTTTTTACACCTCTGGATTAGCTTGTAACAGATGAACTAATTCACTAAAAAAGTAGAAAAGCTGACTAAATTAAAATGATATTATTGTCTGCATTAGAGAAATACAAAGCTAGACTGGATTTGATGGACTAAGACCTAAAAGAAGGAACTGCATCAATATGAGCCTGATATTCTACTCCAGTTTTTCACTTAGGTAATTTGCCAGTTCATATGCCAAATGTTCAAGACACAACAACATGGATTCATATCACCAACATAGCCAACAAAATGCTGAACATAAGAAGCTAGATACAAAAGACCACATAAAATATGACTATATATATAGGTGAAATATATAGGTAAAATTATATATATAGGTAAAATATATATATAGGTAAAATATATAGGTAAAATTATTCTATGTTGTTAGAAGTTTGAAGAGTAATTATTTTACTAGAGAATGAGGTTTAGGTCATGGGAGGGAGGGTTTATGTGAAAGGAATCTGATATCCTGGTGATGATCTATTTTATCTGCTGAAGTTTAGATAAGTGTCTTCCTTATGAAATTCACAGTTCGCAAACTACTCTGTATGTCCGTATACATGATACGTTAGTAAACGTGTTACTAGCAATTGAAATTTTATATTTGTCTATGGTTAGAAATCAAATTCTTGGGTCTCAAGTAGTGTTTGGATCAATCCAAAGATAGTATAGACACTTAATCACAGTAATTAATAGAAAAATGTTTTCTAATGAGAAAAGGAAATGATCTTTATATTTTGATAGGACAATTAGGAAAGTTAACTTCATTGATCCTTCCCCTCCTTTACCCTCTTTTAACAAATATTTCTCATCTACACTGTGCCAGATGTTGCACTTAATTTCTGGGTATCTTATCTTCATGAACCATTTTTAGTGAGAGGAGAGGCTTAATTGATAAGATGGGGCTGTGGAGAAGAAGTATATAAGATAGACTTTCAAAGTTTAGACAAAGTGTTTATAGAATAAGTAAGGCCATAGTGCTGTATAAGTCAAGGAAAGAAAAGATTGCAAGAGGGAGCAATTATTTGACTGACTAGATGAAGATATTTTCAGTAGAGTGATGGGAAAAGGGAGGAGGAGTGTGGGTAGTAAATAGGAGGTGAGGCAGTCAGCATTCAGGACCCTAAATGGAGAAAATACTTTCAGAAACTTAGATTTGAGCTACAGATGTATATCTGATTCTATGGTTTAGATTTTGGGATTGCTTGTCTTTAGATAAAAGTGAATGGAACATGTACACATGAAAGTAGAAATGGTAGAGAAGAAAAAGGTGACAATACTAAGGGAAAGAAAGATGAGGGTAAGTAGTTGTATAACTTTTGTTGAAATGTTGAATGGAATGGGATTCATAGCCAGGGAGCAGTAGGTGAGGGCAAGACAGGATAGTTTTTTGGTAGGAAGAAAGACTTCTGTTTTATAAGTTAGGAAAAAAAAAAAAAAAAGACTGAGATAGGAAGTTGAGATAGTTTGTCTTCTGAGATATCGTAATACATCAGAAAACATTAACTGATAAGAGAAAACCGTCTACATGTTTATATAAAAGTGCATGTTAAAAGGATAAATTTTACTTTGTATAAATTATACCTTGATAATCCTCCCTTAAAAATAAACGACATCGATTCCTTTTTAGCTTCACCATGTAATGATTTAATAATAATCATTATTTAGCCTAGAAAAAAGTGAATGTAAAAATTATAAAAATATTTGTATGAATTAAAAAATGATAATTTAGGTGATGGTAAGCAGCATGTCATCATTTTTAATGATAATCATTGTTTTTATATCACACTGCATGATGTCCAATTTATGAAAAATTAGATAGACTGGCACAATATATTCTCTGTTAAAATAATGTTAGTAATGGGTATATTTATTTCATAAAAAGGACAAATAAGCAATGAGCAATAGCTTTAATACATATTTATTAAATGTAGGATCTACTATATTTTCTTTACTTGTGATATGAGTAAGAGAAATATCATTTATGTATGCTACTTTCTATAATCAATTGTATTATTTCCTCAACTGTGCCTTAAAGATCAAAAGTCATGTTTTCAGAGTTAGACAGTTTTTAAGATTATTTTATCTATAATAAAATTAATTAAAAATGTCAAAATTCAAAGTGGGATATTGATGAGTCAGAGAGTAATCATCTTAATTTAGTAATGAGAGTAATAGATATAAAGCGAAATAATATATACCTTCCTAGGACTATCAATCACAGCTTTGCAGTATTTTTTTCTGGTTACGAAGAAGCCACTTTTAACATTTTTTCCCCAAAGAAATTACCTTAGCAGGCTGGGCTAAAGGGTGAGGACTTGTTCCATATTGAAATTTTAAAAAAATGAACACATCAGAAGTTGTATGAACTACAACATATACATAAATTTATTGAAATAACTTTTGAACACTTTTTAAAAGTCTTAAAATTTATTCATATTTTATATTATTTTTAAGCACTATCCTGTATATAATGAGTTCTTTTGTTAAGACCATTGTATTATAAGTCTTTGAGAGACTAATGTTCCTTTTGTGGAAGGATTGTACCTATATTGTCAGGTCAGGTAGCGGCATTATCTGCTTTTGTTACCAAACACCACAGGGGTATATATTAACATTTTAATTGGAAACACACAGCTATTTGATTGTTATAAAAATTTCAAACAAAGATGGAGAGTTTTTGGTGTTCTATTACTTTAAAATTACTTTCCATCTTACATCTGATATCTTTGCTGTATTTCATACCAAATATATCTGAAGACCTCTGATCTATTGCTTTCCTGCATTGCCCAACAGCAATTTTAACCATTATTCTTTTTTTAGAAAAATCATTTAAAAAAATTGATGCCTTTCAAAAACATTTATATTTTTATTTTATTTGTATTTTAATTTCAGAAAGATTTATTTCGAGAACCCATAATTCATTATATATTTTTGACATAATGTAATATTGATATGATGATCTTAAGATTCCTGAATTCTGAATCCTTACCAGTTAAGACAATATCCCTTCTGAGAGTCTTAACAGAGAAAACATCAGATAAGAACAAAGACAAAAAGCAAAGACGCTTGATTATTACTAGATTTTAAGCGATAACTTCACAAGTTAGCGGACTGTTAAAAGGGTGCAGCTACAGCTTAAATGTGATATCTAAATCTCTCTATGGCTCTAAGTATAGATATAATAGAAGAATAAGAGTTCAGAGTGACAAGATAACAGGATGTTGTTTTGTTTGTTTTTGTGTTTTGTTTTTTTTTTAATGTAGAAGGAGGTTCCTGTTTCCTATCTTCAGCATGAAATCCTAGGCTTTTGACATATATCATATAAAAAAAATGGAGACAACTATTTTAACTCTATGAAAGTGATTGTTAGAAAGCCAGGACCACAAATTTTATGGCATTTGATATCTCAGTAAATACATTAAAAATCACTTTTGGAATAGTTTAAATTCTCTGTTATATTTAAAAATGGTTAGAAAATAAATGAGGGAGGTTGTGATATAAATATAACCAATATTAAGAGAATGTACCTAGGACTACACATATAAATTTCCTGTCCTCAAAAAATAACATTATTCCATCCTCAAGCTATGTACCATCCCTTTTCTCTCTTTACATGAAGTACTTTTCCTTACTGTGATTATATTAGCCATAGTAAACTACTATTAATTTTATCTTTTAGGAATTCAGATCTTTATTAATGGGGAATTTACTTACTATTATTATTTTACTGAATGTTAGATATAACTTAAAAAATTAATGGAACTAATTGTCCTGTGTGTTTGTGTGTACACTATGTCTTCTTTTAGAGTCGTTTTTTCATCGCTGTATTTCAGCCTAGTCACCTAGTTCACTGCCACACACATATTTATTTACAAAATAATTTTTCATTTTTAGTCAAAATTGCCAATTATCTGCATTTGTCTAATGATCTCCTGATATGTTATGTATTAACTGGACAATGTAGAAGTGAGATGGATGAAAAGCTGTTAAATATTCTGTGGTTTTTAAGATATCCTTCTTTTGACACGGAAACTTGAAATCATGGCTAATATAACCACAGTAAGGAAAACATTTAAAAGGATTTTACTTACTATTCGATGTAATATCATGTTATATTAAATTTTGACCTGTGTTTTTATTATTAAAAAAAAGAAATACACTTCAAAAATAAGTAGAATGTTAATTAAAAAATAAACATTACATTTATCTAGTACGCAAAGTACTTTGCCAAGAATGAGTTTTCAATAGTTCAGTATATAACTATATAGACTCCTATGAAGAATATTTCAAACTACATAGAGCATTATAAAAATGTTCTTTGCTAAAACTTTTTCATTTATTATCAGTGCTATCTTTATATAAGTAGCTTAGGAAAATGGACAATCATATTTCATATATTTACAAATAAATAATTCTGTACAATAAAAGAAAATATTCAATGCATCACATACAGATTGTGGCTAGACTGTCTTGAGACCTAAATGGGATCATAATCCGTGGACCCCATTTGATCCCTAATGCAAGATGAAAAATTACATAATTATATCTTTATAAACTATAATGACAATCTAGCTCACTTCATATGTGGTTATTCATTCATATATATTATATATCACATATATACATATATTTGTGTTTGTGTACATGAATTTTTGTGTATCTGTGGGTGTGATATATGCATGGTATTGGATATGCACAAAATAATGAACACACACTATATTTTTTTTTAAAAATCAAGACATTATACACATATCCAAATGATAACTACATTTGCTGATGCTACTTATGTTTAAATTTTCTTTTAAATAATCAGCAAAATAATGTGAGTCTATACTCACAAAACAGGTGGAGCCCCTAATATAAACATATTTCAACATAATTCATTGGTTTGCACCATTTAACAAATGGCATGACCATGAATTTGGACTAGGTATGCTTTATAAAATCTTGAAAAAACATAACTGTGATGAACTAAAATTATAATCAAAAGAATCTCAGCTACATAGGCTTTACTGATTTCCTGAATTTGAGTTAATATTGTATATATGTATTTGGCATTTTCCCAAACTACAGAATTTCTGCTTTTTAAGAAGTTTAATTTATGAGGACACTGAACACACAAAAAATAGAGATGTATATATATTATAGAAAATAGTAAAGTCCATCTACTCAATGATTTGAGTTACACACTGAAACATCCCTCTATGTTGGAATAAACTACGAAACTACAAAAAAAATGCAGTGAACTATATAGAAAGCATTTATTTTTCTCAGTTGTGGTGTGTGTAACAACTAGGGTGGCTCTGCATCAGACTTTAGGGAACTCAGCTTGTCTTTGGGCTTTGGGTAGAGTTCAGATGTATTCCACATATGTCCACATTCTCCTTGGTATGTACCCAGGGTATATCATTCTCATGATCGATACAGGAGTAAAAGAGAGCAAGCCAAAATACACAAGAACCAAAACTGCACATTCTGTGGTACAGACCAAGTCAAAGGCAAGTCCATAATGTCTGCAAATTTGTACTATACCACAAGGGATATTAAAAAGTAGATATTTAAAATATGAACTATGACAAATATTTATACACAAAAAGATCCCCTAATCAAGGACTGTTATGTACAATTTGTTTTATGGTAAAATTTGAGATATTTGTATTAATAAACTTAATTTAGAATAGTTTTAGATTTACAGAATTATTGTGAGGATAGAACAGAGCATTCCCATATACCCCATTCCTGGTCTCCCTTATAATTAAAATTTTATGTTAGTATGGTATATTTGTCACAATTAATATTGATACATTATCATTAAGTTCATGCTTTATAATGATTTCCTCAGTTTTTTCCTAATGTTCTATTTCTGTCTCAGGATTCTGTCTAGGATACCACCTTGCATCTAGTAGTCATGTCTCCTTAGACTCCTCTGGGCCATGGCAGTTTTTCAGATGTTCCTTGTTTTTGATGACCTTGACAGTTTTGAGGGTTACTGTTCAGCTATTTTGTACAATGTCTCTCAATTGGGATTTGTCTGTTTTTTTTTTTTCTCATGATTGGACTAGGGTTATGTGTTTTTGGTAGGATGTCCATTTTGATGCTAATCTTTATAATGTGGCTTGAGGAAGTATTTCACAGGTTTCTCCCCTGTCAAGTAACTCTTTCCCCCTGTTTCCATACTATACTCCTTGGAAGAAAGTCACACAGCCCACACTCGAGTAGGGAGTTATTTACATCTCCTACAGGATGGTTTTGAATGCTGCACAGCAAATTTGTCTTTTCTTCCTTATTTATTCATTTCTATATATCAATATGGATATGTGAACATTTATTTTATACTTATAATCTAACACTATTTTGTTGCTCAAGTTTTCCCATTGTTTCTCTTGACTCCTGTATCACTTTTATGTCCCCTCATCATTCTGTGTATCACTTCCTTATTTGCTTATAAGGTAAGATAATCCAGGCTCATCTTGCACACTTTTTTGTCCCAGTCCTAGAATCAGTCATTTCTCCGAAGAGCCTGGTATTGTTTGGGAGAATAGTATTACAAACCAAGATCTGACCACTCTGTGTTGCTACTGGAGTTTTGTTGATTTGAACTATTTTTAATTATAAAAATACTAGTATTTAGAGAAAGTTAGACATTTAAAGACAAAACTTACTTGTTAAAGAATATATATTTTCTGCCAATAGATTAGATCTAAGAGTCTAAGAAACCTAACTATAGGACACTATATACTTATGAAATTTGTGGGGATAATCTGGGATATATTTCTAGCAAATGTGCATCTTTTTGTAGGTGTGTGTGTGTGTGTATATATATATATATATATATATATGCACATCTATATATGAATATATTTTATATATTTACAGGTATGTGTATATGTATGTCCAAAATAAATATTAAAAATATATAGTATATTAATATATAAGTGCTAAAGATAAAAGTTAAAATTGTTTCTTCATTCAGCTCTGATCATTCCTTTACATAACAAAAATATATTCATCATTTTATCATGTAAATAACTGTTATAGAGGAGGGGTAACCATAAATTTAAATATGTACTCTGAATGATTTCAATCTTTGGAATTTGTTAATTTTTCAACAACCAAGAATATATATAAAATTGTTAAAGGTTATATGTGACCTTGAAAAGCATATAAACTCATTTCCATTTTCATTAGCTTTGCCCTATATTTCAACCAACCAATTTCTGGTTTCTCTTACTGTCTTTCTGGGCGAAGCCCTAATTCTTGGCCTAAACCAAGAGAGTAAAGAACATTAATTACTGTGAATTTACTTCTGATTCTTACCAACTTGGAATTTTATTCTAATGACTGTTCTTTATTCCTTTAGCTCACTATTGCCTTTAAAATGAGATTTTTTAATTCCCTATGTTTTTAATTTATTTTTTTTACTCAGCAGAAGGGATAATCTGTTGGACTCTAGTACTAACAGAAAGTGTAAAACTGGTGGTACTATTAAACTATTGCTAGAGTATGTCATACCCCATTTACCAAGTCAGTCCAATATATGCCAACATGGAAGATTTACTTTAGGGTTATCTAAAATGACACTGGACATTATTGTCAGTGCTATCATGGGATTTGATATGGACATCATAGTCTAGTTTTGCTTGAAGTATATGGACATCATCTATATGTGGTCAAAATCTTATTAGAGAAGAGAGTGATCTACTGAGGTCGGAGTACAAAATTTTATTTATTTATTATTATTTATTGATTGATTTATTTATTTAATTTTTATTGATCCCACCATTAACTTGCCACTCAGCTTTAAGAAAATCACTACATTTCTCTGAACTTCAATTTTCTCATTTCCAAAACTAGGGAAATGTATATCCTGACATGAAGTTTGATGGTGTTTAAGATGACTGTAGGGAATACCTTGAATAGAGCAGCAGAGCCTCATGGTATTCATCGTAGGCTTGTCCGCACACCATAGTGGAGCATACAATGCTAGAGTTTTTAATGCCTGGCTTTTCTTATATTTTAGATTACATTTCTTGTAATATTTGAAACTTCATGAATAGAATATTATTTCAACATTCATGACTATAATAAACTAGAACTAGTATTTACGAGAATAAAATGTTTTATAAATGAAGGGACATTGTTTTATTTTGTTTCCAATAATTTATCTTTTGAAAATTTAGAGAAAATTTGTAAACTTATAGGTATAATAAAATTTAAACAAAATGGCCCCTGTGCTTTTATCTCTAAAATAGTAACAAAGTAGAATCAATGACAAAAGTTTTACTTGATCCTTTTAAGAAAGTGGCTATTCCTAGTAATGCCTCTCACTGTGAATTTATATCAAATGGATAATATAATATACAGAAAGAAAAATTTTAAAAACTACAAAGCTGGAAAAATCCTGAGGATAGATTTCTGATCTCTTTGTTTGTTTGGTTTTTGAGGACAAAGATACATTTCTGTGAGTTAGAAATTACTTGAACTTTACCAGTGTTTCCAAATTTTGTTGCAACTCATCATAGAAATTTTGACAAGCACCATTAATATTCTAAAGCCCTAAATGTATTGACAACAAATATTAGGAGCATAGAGCAGTTATATTGTGTAGGAAGAAATACCATCCAAAAGCCATTAGTTGAAGCTTTATTAAATGTTGCAATATGAGATTATTTCAAGATGACTCTTCTAGGTACAGTATAAATATAATATAGTCTACTGTACTAGACTATTCATTATAGATTCAGAAAGATCAAATTTGTTTTGAGTATTTGTATGAGGTTATGATAAAGACAGGAACAGATACAGAGACAGCAGGACTGGGGCCATGCTTTAGCCTACATTGATGAGCCAGTTTGGCTGTAAGGGGGAGTAGTGAGAAATAGTTGAGGCTAAGTGTTCAGCAGGAGTCTGTGGGAAAATTTCAGTTCTGCATCCATTAAATTATACATAAATTGTGATTTGGGATAAGTGAAGAAAAATATGACCTTATTTTAGGGACTTAGATAATTATTCTTCAATAATAAGGATATTATTTTATTAAATAACAAAAACATTACTCCAGGGCTGTGGGTAACATTGAATTCCAAAACAAGACTATGGGGCATTACTGGGAAAGACTGAGACCAGTGAAAGTAGCATAGTTAAATTTATTTTCAGACTATTTGAAAAAAGTGTGATAGATTGTTTTATATTTTAATAATAATAAGTACCTGCAGATTGAAAAGTAGACATTGTCTTTCCATGGAAAACCCATCTTATCTCATTTATATAGCATTTAAATATGTGCCATGCCTTTTGTATGTATTATAGTTCCATAAATGTTACATTTAACATTATGCTATAAATCGACAATGAGAATTTTTCCTAAATGCATGGATAAGCTAAATAAAAGTACAGATTTATTTCTCAGTTATCATTTCATCTAGTTATTTATTAAACCCTGTATCTTAGTAAATACATTATTTACAAAGCAATCTGTGGGTCATACAAATAAAATAAGATGCAGTCCTGTTCTGTGGCTTTGAAGTCTAGAATCTCAATACTCAAGTTCCATTCTGGGGGGACTCTTTAAGGAGAAATGTCTAAAATCACAACATAGCAAAAAGTATGAATTCTGATATATACAAATATGAAGAAAACCTGGATATGACATTGCTAAGATAAAAATCATTAAAATCTAAAATCAAAACTTGGAAAAAGAGTCAGGATAAATATTAAATCATTCATCAGCAATGCTTTACTACTTGGCCTTTTATCTTTTCACTCTTTTTATAATATAAATATCTTCTCTTTCCTATGTGTTGTTGATTGGCCTCTGCAGGGGTGATTTTTTACGGTACAGTGTAAGAACGTGCCAACTTTATGAGACAAGAAGTTGAAACTTAATATCCTACAGAGCATATGATGTATCCAAGACAGCCTACAATTTTTATATAACAGACTTGCAATCAAGGATCGGAGAATGACATCAATCAGATTGTTACTCTGGCCTCTTGATACCAGTGCAGATCTGTGTGGATACCTGTCACTCTAACTATTCTCAGTCAATCTGAAGTGTTTCCATCTAGTGTTACTGTAATTAGGCTCTACATTTAGCTTTCTGTTTTCTAACCAAGCTGCCCACATTTTTAACCAATAGTTAAAAGCCATTTGAAGGTACTTTTCACAAGATTAGTATTCATAGTTCGATGGAATTGTGCTTTCTTAATGACACCTGACAAACTGGAAGAAAAAGAAAAGACTGAAATTCTATCTCTGGTGGTGACAAACAATATAAACACTAAAATTTCCACCCTGATGTATTCTGTGTCTTTATAATCTGTGGGTTATGAGGTATTGCAGATTACAGTCCTCCTCTGAACCCTGTTTTACAACCCTGTCACCTAATATGGTAGCTAGTTACTTCCTTCATGATGGTAACTGTGCCTCATTTATCTTTGTTTTGCCAGCATCTGGTATATACCATGACAGAAAGTGAGTTCTCTCAAATATTTATAGAATAGAATTCAATCTATACACTTGAGAACAATGACCCCAATACTCACAAAAGGAACTGCTTTAATTGGCCTGAGTTGTTTAGCAGAAACAAGGAAAGTCATAAAATCTTTTAAAAACAATAAGAGCACAAAATGTGTGGACACGGTATTTATGAAACTCCCTTAGCTGCTATGACAGTTTTTAAATTTTCTTGTTTGCAAGTGACAATAGTACAGACAAGAAAAAAAAAATAGAGTATATATTTAGTATTGAAAAATTCTACCTTATTTCTTGTGATACAAGATACCTCCAAATGCACAATAGATAATACCTTGCTTAATAACTAAGGCACAAATCTAAATCATGGTCATGCATCTATGTGTTCAGTGTAGTAAATGAATTGAGCCAGTCATCTATCATCTACATGTTAATGAGCTTTATTTTCTCTATAAGCAGGATGAATTGAATGGTGACTTCAAGAAGAGCTAATGGATTTATGTAATCTTACTTCATCCTGCCACACACTGTATTTTATTGGCATTCTTGTTACATACTACCTGAAATTAGAGCAGCAAAACGCTGTACATCATTTTAGCTTTTGTAAATACAAATATATTTTTGGTCATTGTTGATAATATGATAAACATTAGGTTTCAGAGAATTCTTAAAGTCATTTTTAATATTTATTTTGTTTAGTGGTTAAAATATTTTAATGATACAGTTGACCCTTAAACAATTCAGGAGTGAGGAGCTCCAACTCCCACACAAAAATCTGCATGTAACTTTTGACTCTCCCAAAACTCAGTCATCCCTTGGTATCTACAGGGGATTGGTTTCAAAATCTGTGGATGCTCAAGTCCCTTAAATAAAATAGCATATAATAATGCATATGTAAAAAACATGAAGGGCCATATCTATATTTATTGAAAAAATATACAAATAAGTGGACCTGCACAGTTTCAAACAGTGTTTTCAAGGGTCAACTGTATTTGGGTATTTGGGGTTTCTCAGGAATCTTAAAACTGACCAATAAATGTAAATGTATAGAGAAATTAATTTTAGATGGAATTTAAAGTTTCTACTTTAAGATTTTTCTGAAAATGCTTCAAAAAGGAGCCATAAAATTCGAACATCTCCATTAAAAAAAAAAAACACAACTAAAAACAAAACAAAAAAGAAAAAATAAAGCAAATTCAAAGAAGTTAAGCTTTAGAAGACATAAATTTTACTAAACATATTCTTAGAACAGTGCCTTCAATACAGTAATTTCTTATTTTAGTTCAAAGGGACTAAAACTAGTTTGGTTAGTTTTAGGAGCTTCTCTGTGTGACAGAAATGGAAAAGGGAGAATTTTCATCACGAAGAAAAGTTTCTTTAGGAATCATAATGTCACACAATTTAAAATAGAATTAATAGACAGAGATCACGATTCTACATGAAATTGTTATATTTTTACCAGTTTGACTGGGACCAAGCCCAGCTACCCCATTTAAAAATCCTTCACATGTTCTTATCATTAGATAAAATATTTAAATGCTTTTATTGATTTATTAGCCTGATAAATATGTCAACTTTTCTTTCTAAGCAGTTAAATTCTATAATGTATATAAGCGAGAATATATTTTCACATGTATCTAAGAATTTGAAAAGTAAACAACTGTATAACAACTAATTTTAGAAATAATGCTCTAAAATCTTAAATAGTGTTTTCTTCAATTGAGGCTTCACCTGGTCTTTAAAATATAGGACATACGAAATTTGGACATGGCTTAAGTATTGTAAGAATAGACTGAAACATGTTTTAATAAACGTAAACTATGAAAGATAAGAAATTACAAAATTCGTAACATCGACGAGTGACTAGATCAAATAATGTGAAGAACAGTGTTGGAAAGAGTAAAAAATAAAAGTAAATAAAAACAGAAAGCAGAAAGGACTACACTGTGTAAGTTTAAAACCATCTGTAAGTCACTCCTTGCCTTCCACTTACTTCGAGAATCATGAACTTGAAAGTGCCCAGAAAGCTTCTGATTTCTGTGGAGTTCAAAAACAATAACCAAAAAAAAAAAAAAAAGTATGTGTGTGTGTATGATAAACCCCCTCAGAGTTTATCACAACTGAACCAGCTAAAGATTCCAACAGCTCCAGTCAGCAGCCCCTGGAGGAGCTGGAAGAGGAGTTCATGGTACGGACAAGATCAGTGCCTCGTGGTTTCGCTTGAAGTGTAGCTTCTACCTTTGATTTGGGTTAAGCAAATGACCGTCAGGTCTTAAAAATAGCTAGAGTCAGAATTAGATATAGAGACAGAGACAAGGGAGAAATAGACCCAAGGCAGAAGAAAGTGAAAGGGGGAGAATGATAAATGCAAAAGAACAAGGGGATGCAATGTGGTCCTGTCCAGTGAGGTAGCCATTAGCCACATGAAGTTATTTAAATTTGTTAATTGAAATTAAATAAAATTAAAAACTTAGCTCCTCAGCCATGCTAGCCTCATTTCAAGTGCTCAGCAAAGCTGAGTTGCTACCATATTGAACAGTGCAGATGGAGAACATTTTGTTAACTCAGAAAGTTCTGGTGCAAAGGGCTAATATAGAAAGACAGGAATAAAGAAAAAAACAGGGAACTAATTAGAGGCTTATATTGAATGACAGTAAGAGGGAATGAGAGATGTTGAGGGTTACATTGGAGATAGAGAAGTAATACAAAAAAAGCTTATAGAGTTCCTTTTACATCTTAAAGAAGAAAAAAAGTGTACATGGTGGGTTATAGGAATAATAGGTACAGAAATAGTATAGAAGACAACAACCATCTGAGTGGTTTATGATTTAGAAATATCCATGACTGCCAATCAGCCCAAGATGCATGACCAATAAGACAGTCATAAAATTCACAATCTGAGCACTTGCTTTTGTTTGATTTTTTAAAGCACATACAATTGAGGTTTCAGATTTGCTCATCCTTTCTCTCCTCATTTATGTATGAAATAGAATGACTGCCTTACCGGGGTAGTAAGCGAGGGGTGACATGGAAAGAAAAGCAATATAACATGAGAAAATCATAGCAAAGATAAACATTTAAAAATGTTGTGAAGTTTTACAACTTGAAGCCCTAATAACTCTTAAGTTTTCTTTATTTTAAGAAGTGGAATATGAATTTTTACATATATTACAGGTTATAATTTTTAAATGAGAAAAATTTCAAAGATTATGAAATTTATGTGGAAATGAAATGGAATCATCTGGATTTTATATAGAAAAAAATGCAAAATTTTGTAGAAGAGTTCAGTTAAATCCCCAACTAGAGAATTATCAAACAGAAGAGTTTGAGCAAGAACCCTAAAGAAAATTTCCTAATTTTTCAGAAAATATTCAGCTATTATTACTTCATATTTACACATTTGCAATTTACATATTTAAAATACTAAGGAAAAAATAATGATACAGGCAGGCTTTTAAATTGCATGTAGTTTCTATTAGCAACCACTAAATATGTTAATCCAAATGGAAGAATTTATCTGCATGTTTTCTGAGGATTACAATGTTTATTTGTCTTCTATTTTGTAAAGTTTCTGAAAAAGGAGTTATATGAGGAAAATACATTCCATGATGATAATCTTAAAAATATCAAGTCTCTTTAGAAGAAAAGAAGTGTAGAGATTCTGTGAATGGCCTGTGTATTTGAAAATATGAATCAGTGGAGGAACATGTAAGATAATGCATTCATGAAAAATTATCTAATTATATGCATAGGAGGCTGGGTTATTTTTGTCAAGTAAGGACCCTGACAATAATCGATTATTATTTTTTTCTTTTTATACTATTTTGAGAGAGTAGTATACATTTACTTTTTACCTCACTTTAAATTTATTCCTTAATTTAGTACCAAAACCATGAATAGCCAAAGCAATATTGAGAAAAAAAAGACCAAGGCCTGAGTTATTACATTGTTTGACTTCAAATTATACTACAAAGTGACAATAATCAAAATAGTTTGGTATTGGTAAAAAATAAAATAAATAAAAAAATAAAACAAACAAACAAAAGACACATAAACCAATGGAACAGAATTGAGAGCCCAGAAATAAATCCACATGTATGTGGTCAAATAATATTTGACAAGGGCGCTAAAAATATACATTGGAGAAAAGAAACCAATAAATGATGCTGGGAAAATTGGAAAGCCACATGCAAAAGAATGAAACTAGACTTTTCTGTCACCATACACCAAATTAACTCAAAATGGATCAAAGACTCAAATATAAGACCTAAAGCAATAAACTGCATAGAAAAAAAACATAGGTCTAAACTCATGGACATTGATATTAGACAGGATTTTATGAATTTGACCTCAAAGGCAAGGGAAATAAAAGCCAAAATAAATGAATGGGACTATATCAAGCTGAAAAACTTCTGTGCAGCAAAAGAAAAGCTTCTGCGCAACCAACAAAACAAAGAGGCAACCAACTGAATAGTAGAAGATATTTGCAAACAACACCTCCGATAGGGGGCTAATATCCAAAATATATAAAGAACTCATACAACTCAACAATAAAAAAACAAACAATCCCATTAAAAAAATGGGCAGAGGACCTGAGCAGACACTTCTCCCAGGAAGACATACAAATGACCAACAGACATATGAAAAGATACTCAACTTTTCTAACAATTAGAGTAATGCAAATCAAAACCACAATGAGATACCACCTCACACCTGTTAGAAAGGCTATCATCAACAGTACCAGTAATAAATGTTGGAGAGATTTTGAGGAAAAGGGAACCCTCATACACTGCCGGTGGGAATGTATATTGGTACTGCCACTATGGAAAGTAGTATGGAAGTTCCTCAAAAAAAAAAAAAAAAATAGAATTACCATGTGACTCAGCAATCTCTCTTCTGGGTATTACCCAAAATTTGAAAACATTTATCCGTAAAAATATATGTACCCTGATGTTCATTGCAGCATTATTCACAGTGGCCAAAACATGGAAACAACGAAAGTGCTCTTTAATAGATGATTGGATAAAGAAAATATGATACATAAATACAACAGAATATTACTCAGCCATAAAATGTAATACTGCCATTTGCAACAATATGGATGGATCTTGAGATTATCATGCTAAGCGAAATGTCAGAGAAAAAAAGTTGAGAACAATATTTCACTTATACGTAGGATATAAAACTGAATGCAACAAACAAACAAAAACTCAGACACAGACAACAGTTTAGTGGTTGCCAGAGGGAAAGGGAGTGAGGAAGGTTGATAAGGGTAAAGAGAGTCAAATATGTGGTGATGGAAGGAAATTTAAGTTCGAGTGGTGAAAACACACAATGCAATATATGGATGACGTATTATTGAATTGTATACTTGAAACCTATATAATTTTACTAACCAATGTCACCTCAATAAATTAAAGAAAATGAAATTATAATAAAAATTTTCTAAAATAATCATATAAAACATATGAAATAATCTGAATTTTTCTATTTCTAAAGTCACTGAAGAACTTCTAATTCTAAATCCAAAAAGGTTTTTGATTCTTATATAAATGAACTGATCTGTTTCTAAAATGTTTTATTCCTCAGTTCTTATATGTTTAGAAATTTTCTACCCATCATGTAATTTTGAGACAGCTCTGGCTTTTTCTTCTCACTTTTCAAGGGTTTAACTTAGTGTACCTTAAATGCTAGTGTCCTTGAGCATTCTCCTTGCTAGGCACTAACTGGCTGTTTCATTTTATTTGCTTTCTTCCCTGGATGATATTACTCACTTTAGATGTTGGTCACATCTCCAATTGTATTTCCTTGTTAGAACAATCCTCCAGATTCTGACATATATCTCAATTGCCTTCTAGATTTCTCTACTTAAATCTATGATTTTAGAGGTCACCACATTATCTTCTTCCTGTATAATCTGCTTTTTTTGTTGTTGTTCCTTTCAACCAATCCCAATACCTCTGCTCCCTTTCCCCCAGTTATTTTTCTAATTGGAATTGATACTCCTAGTTTCTGTGTTCCTACTCATGGAAATGCATACTTGCAGAATTATCTGTAAACTTTTTTGACATTCAACGTATTGTATTGTGTCATCATCTTAAATGCCTGTGTCCTCCAATGAGCTCCCTGAAGTAGAGAATGTCTTATTAAATCTTTGAAAATTACCCATCCTTACAGGTCTTGGCATGAAAAAAATGCCCCAAATGATTTCACAAATGAATAAATGAAATCAGGATATGAAAATAAAACAAAGGTAGATTTAACAAATACTAAATGTTAGGCACTATACTACACGCATTTAATTAAATATGACTAATTTTCCATAAACTTCTGAAATATTATTGTCTCTACGTTAGAGATGGTAGGAGATTAGCTACTAAGATATTAAGTAAAATACAGAAATTCACAAAGTTGAGAAATGGTTAAGTCCTTCAAAGACACATCAATGGTAATCATCTGGAAAGCTTTAAAAAGAAAACAAAAGTTATCGCACTAAATATACAAACTCTAAATAAATTCTGACTCATATTATATCTGACTCATTTGGCTCATAGTTTGTAGAACCCTGTTACTATAGAATATAAAATGACAAAGCCTAGAAAAAGTAAAATAAAGTATTCTTTAATGTGGTTTTTACAAATAATTAGGACATGTTCACATACATATTAGTGATACCAAATATGGTAATAACTGAACTTATCAAGTCAGAGATGAGATAATAAGACATTTTCTTTTAGATATTTATATTTTGAAAATTATAGATGACTCCATGATGGCTTGAATCACAAAATTATACCAAGGTTATTTAGGAGACAACCATAATTTTTAAGTGGATTATTTGGCAACCTTCTTAGTGGTAAACTTAGTTCTGATGAATAAGCTATAAGATTGACCAGAATGATAATGTCTGATTCCTGCATTTCTTTCAAAGAGCTTTGACCATGCAAAGGGAGAATTAATTTTTTAACTATCTTGGTCTATGAATGCATTGAAATTGTCAAAAACTAGATATTTATGGAGAGTAGAAGTAGAAAACAGAAAAACAGAAAAAGCACATAAGAACAGTAGATTATATGTAATATGGGTTTTAAAAAAGAGATCATTAAAAGCATAAATGGCACATTCTAACAAAGTTGGAATAAATCATATGAAGAAAGATTTATGTTGTATCATTTTGATGTTCAGATCAAAAGTTTACAGCTTAAAAAAATTAGACAAAAGTTCAGATCAAAAGTTTACAGCTTAAAAAAATTAGACAACTTATAAGACATGGACAAATTTCTAGAAACATATAACCTTCCACGACCGAATCATGAAGAAATAGAAAATCTGAACAGATTTATTACTAGTAAGAGGATTGAACAGTAACCAAAAACCTCACAAAAAACAAAAGTTCCGGACCAGTTTCACTGGTGAAATCTATCAAACATTCCAAGAAGATTTGATACCTATCATTCTCGAACTCCAGAAAATATTGAAGAGATAGCAGTGCTTCCAAACTCATTTTATGACGCCAGCATTACCCTGATACCAAAACCAGAGAAGGGCACCCCTCAAAAAATGTATAGGATAATACTGCTGATGAACATAGATGCAAAAATCCTCAATGAAATATTAGCAAACCAAATTCAACAATACATTAAAAAGATTATACTCCATAATATAGGAATTTATTCCAGGGATGTAAGGATGGTGTAACATCTGCAAATCAATGTCTTATGCCACATTAACAAAATGAAGAATAAAAATATCGATAGATGCAGGTAAAGCATTTGACAGAGTTCAGCATCTATCTATGATAAAAATTCTTAACAGTGGATGTAAAAGAAACATACCTCAACATATAAAGGCTACCCATACATGACAAACACACAGCTAACCTCACATGCAATGGTGAAAAGTCAAAAGCTTTCCTCTAAGATCAGGAACAAGACAAAGATAACCACTTTTTCCATTTTTATCCAAAGTAGATTGGAAACCATAGCCAGAGCAATTGGATAAGAAAAAGAAATAAAAGCCATCCAATTTGGAAAAGAAGAGTTAAAACTATCATTAATTACATACAACATGATTTTATATATAGAAAACCCTAAACACTCCACAAAAATATTGATAGAATGAATTAATTCAGTAAAGTTGCAGGGGACAAAATCAATATACAAAAATCTGTTTCTATATACACTAACAACAGACTATTAGAGAATTTTTTTTTAAAATCCTATTTACAATTGTATCAAAAAGAATAAAATACCTAGGAATAAATTCAACCAAGGAGGTGAAAGGCCTGTATATTGAAAACTGTTAAGACATTAATGAAAGAAATTGAAAAAGACATAAATAAATGGAAAGAGATTCTGTGCTCATGGATTGAGAACATTAATGTGCTAAAATGTCCATATTAGAAAAAGGAATCTGCAAATTTGATGCAATCCCTCTTTTCCCCCCACATAACCAGAACAAACACTCCTAAAATTGGCTATAACCTCAAAAGACCCCGAATAGCCAAAGAAATCTTGAAAAGGAAGAACAAAGCTGGAGACATCACACTCTCCGATTTCATACAATATTTCAAAGATGTAGTAATCAAAAAAGTTTATTACCGGCATAAAAACTCACACATAGTTCAATGGAACAGAGCGGAAAGCCCAAAAATAAACCCACATATATTTGGTCAATTTACACAAAGGAGGCAATGGGGATGTATAGTCTTCAATAAATGGGGCTTGGAAAACTAGGCAGCCACATGCAAAAGGATACAACTATGCCATTATTTTACACCATATGCAAAAGTTAAAGGGGATTAAAAACTTTGATGTAAGACCTGAAACCATAAAGTATATGAAAGAAAACATAGATGGTAGGCTCCTTGACACTGGGCTTGGCAGCGATTGTTGGATCTGACCCTAAAAGCAAAGGCAACAAAAGCAAAACAAACAACTGGGACTACATCAAACTAAAAAACTTCTTCACAGCAAAGGAAACCATCAACAAAATGGAAGAATTCAGCAACCTACTGAGTAGGAGAAAATATTTGCAAATTATATATCTGATAAGGGGTTAATATCCAAAATATATAAAGAACTTATGTAATTCAGTAACAAAAAATCCTATTAAAAATGGGCAGAGGATCTGAATAGAAATTTTTCCGAAGGAGACATACAGATGGCCAACAGGCATATGAAAAGATGGTCAATATCGTAATCATCATGGGAAATGCAAAATAAAACTCCAATGAGATATCACCTCACACCTGTTAGAAAGGCTGAACAGACTTATTGAGAGACAACAAATGATGAGGATCTGGAGAAAAGGGAATCCTTGTACACTGTTGGTGGGAATGTAAATTAGCACAACTAGTATGGAAAATGCTATTGAGGTACTGTAAAAAATTAAAAATAAAACTACCATATGATCCAGCAGTTCCTCTTCTGGTATTTACCTGATGAAAATGAAATACTAATTCAAAAAGATATATGCACCTCTATGTCCATTACAGCATCATTTACTGTAGCCAAGATATGGAAGCAAGCTACATATCCATTGATGGATGAATGGATAAAAACAATGCGATAGGGAATACTACTCAATCATAAAGTGAAATCTTGCCTTTGTGACAAAATGGTTGGACCTTGAGGATATTTTGCTAAGTGAAATAAATCAGACAGAGAAAGAAAAATAACATGTGATTTCACTTATATGTGGAATCTAAAAAAACGAAAATGTACCAAAAAATCAAAACTTCTTAGACACAGAACAGATTGGTGGTTGCCAGAGCAGAGTGGGAGTTGGGTGATGGGTGAAATGGGTAAGGGGTTCAAGAGGTACAAATTTTCAATTATAAAATAAATAAGGCATGGGTATGTAATATTAAAAGAAAGGCATGAGGCTATAATGTACAAAATGATGACATATATATACATGTATATGTGTATATGTGTATGTATGTGTATGTGTGTGTGCGTGTGTGTGTGTGTGTGTGTGTGTGTGTGTGTGTGAAGTTGTTTAGAGAGTAGATCCTAAGAATTCTCATCACAAAGAGATTTCTTTAAATTTTTATTTTATCTGTGTGAGATGATGGCTGTTAACTAAACCTATGTGGTAATCATTTCACAACATATGTACATCAGTCATATTGTACACCTTAAACTTATGCAATGATGTATGTCGATCATTTCTTAATAAAACTGAAAAAAATTAAATGTATATTTATATAATTTTGAAAATAGTAGATATTGACTACGTCAGCCTCAGATATCAGGAAACTCGAATAACCTGAAATAAGATTTAGTCTTTCAATATTATATGAATGTGTTTAAGACCTTTGTAACAAATAGAATCTCCATGGCAACATAAATTTGCTAGTTTTGTTTGTCGAATGCTGTTTTTACAGTAGCTAGATCATGCCCAGCACATAGCAGATGTACAATAAAATTTGATAATACAATCATCCTATCATTTATTATTCAACCATCGTTTATGGAGTTGGAATTCTCTAAGAATGTACTAGGGCTAAAAATGTGAAGTGAAGTTGCTTAGAGTGATATATGGCCAAAGAGAACTATAACACATCTTGATATAAGCTAGAGGAAATTGCAGAGTTTAATAGGTGTATAAAAGGAGCTCTACTTTAATCTGCTTACAAGAC
>NW_011888808.1:8090430-8098665 GCF_000151845.1 Pteropus vampyrus | reverse complement strand
AACCTGAAATAAGATTTAGTCTTTCAATATTATATGAATGTGTTTAAGACCTTTGTAACAAATAGAATCTCCATGGCAACATAAATTTGCTAGTTTTGTTTGTCGAATGCTGTTTTTACAGTAGCTAGATCATGCCCAGCACATAGCAGATGTACAATAAAATTTGATAATACAATCATCCTATCATTTATTATTCAACCATCGTTTATGGAGTTGGAATTCTCTAAGAATGTACTAGGGCTAAAAATGTGAAGTGAAGTTGCTTAGAGTGATATATGGCCAAAGAGAACTATAACACATCTTGATATAAGCTAGAGGAAATTGCAGAGTTTAATAGGTGTATAAAAGGAGCTCTACTTTAATCTGCTTACAAGACGAATTAGTGAGAAACAGATTTGGTAGATGGACAGAGAAATGCAGATGAGTATAAAGTGTAAGAGAAGAGGAACAGAGGCAAAACTGCCTAGATTTTGATTCTAGCTTTATCCTTACTTGCTGGTTAACTTTGGGCAAATTATTTAATTTCCTCTCAATTCCAATCCCTCCTCTCTAAAGGATAGATACCAATAGTACTCAATAAAACATTGATAAGCACTCAATAAAACATTGATAAGCACTCAATAAAACATTGCTGTTGTTTCTACTTATCGGTGACATTTTTCTCATATTCCCAACCAGTATATATTACAGTGATTTATATTTTGATATCGTGATTTATATTTTGTTTGCTGATGATGTGCAGTATAATTAGGGTTAGGTGCTGAGATGCTAGACTATTTTCTTTGATTGAATAAAACCACACTGTGGAAGAAAGAAATCCTGGGGGAAATAATTGAAATATAAGGATACACAAAAACAGTTTCCCATATATTCAACTGTAATTTACTAAAAGTGGACTAACAAAACAGAAGTATAGACTTTAAAAATTTATACACATTTTATCCAAATATTTCTCAGAAAAAAAAAATCAGTTCTCAGTTTATTCCTAAGACATAAGGCAGAAAGAAAAGTTACTTTGAAATGAATACAACCCCTGAAATCCAGTTTTCCTTCTGTCACCATTGAAAGCTATTAAAATCTCACTAGTCTTGTTTTGTTTTAAGTGTCACTAGTAATACCAACATGCAGCTTACTTCAGAGTATTGAGTAAGAATCAAATGAGGAAAAATTTATTTTAAATACATTTGAAAGTGATAAATTAAAGCACTCAAGAGCAAAGATTCAAGACAAATTGGAAAGTTATTTGATTTTTTTGGTACTCTGTAGGTGGCAACATTTATCATATTTACTGAATACTTTAAAGTCAAATAGTATGTCCTAAAAAATAATTTCCTGCGGATATGTTATTATGCACTTTTTCTACCAAGGAAATCTCAAAAACTGCTTGATTTGTTCAGATATGGTATTTCCACATCCGGGATCAGATTCTTCCAGGTGTGTAATTCCTTTGTAAAAGACTAACTACAAAGGTTATGGCAGCAACTTCTAGAAACACAGTTTCGACTTGTCATCCTGAAAATGTACAAATACATCAGACTAGTCAATTTTGGCAGAAGGACACAGAGGATTAAGCGTCATATTTACATATATATGAACACTGGCAATTTGGGGATCATTTGACTACCTGTCATCATATCGTAATGTTTGCTCCTTGAGGAGACAGGAGGGAAAACTGCACCACTAGTGTGCTTTTCTTTATGCAGTCAGCTTCATTTTTTGATACCAGGTATACAGCTCTACATTATTTTTCATAAGATTCAAGCCTGGAGGACAGTGATAAAAATAAATAACATCCTTTTATTCTAAAAAGTCATCCAATTGTTTTGTATTCACCTTTCACCATTTTTTTTTTGTTTTCTAATACAGGCATAAATATTTGTGCATACCTCATACAGCATTATTTTTAAGATATTTATATTAGTTCCTAGATCATAACTTGGTACTTCAATAAGTACCAAAGAGATTGTTATTATGTTTACACACACACACACACAGATATATGCCTTATAAATTACCAAAATTATATACATATATATCCTCTTTTACTCTCATATGAAAAACAATATAACTTATTTAAACAAAGACCAATTTTTTAAACTTTTCTTGAAACAAGTTGATTTTTTCACTTTTTTTCATCATTTCTATTTATAATTCTTAGAAGGAAAATAAGAACTAATTTTTCTTCTACTAATATATCAAATTTGTAAGATTTAATGTCATTATTCCAGTTTACTAATTAAAAGGTCTGAGGAAACATGGAAAATCATCTCGTAAAAACAGAAATTGTAATTATGATAAAATTGACATATTACTATGTTTCCCTAGCTCTGTATCTTTTTTTTTTTTTTTTCTGGAAACTTTCTTTCTCCAGGCTATACCAGAAACTATTTTTATTCTAACTTTATGTTTGCTGTGAGACTCTCCAGGTTAGACTAAGGTGGCACTGCCTATTCCTAAATTATTGATCCAGAGGTAGGAATTAGATACAATATATACAAAGGAATATTTCTTTGGGTAATTGAATGAACACTTAAGATCCAAGTCTGGCTGTCTAGTATAGTGGAGATGTCAATTTAGGAGTTACTGATGCTGGCTATTTTCTGATGTGTGAACTTCAAAATGGAGGAAACTAATATCGGGCAGGTGAGAGAAGATATGTAAAAAATAGAGGAACACACAGAGAATTTGAAAGGATTTATATCTCTTGTTTTAGTCCATCACTTTAAGTTTCTTAATTTATTTCAGAATTATTATTGTACCTTGCTTTACTCTTTATTAATCTAGTTTGAGTTGGCATTTTGCTACCTACTATGAGAACAGTTCCTAATAATAAAAATTGTTAAACATTTTTTTCAAAATTTCAGAGAAAAATTATAGTTCATAGGTCACAAATAAATAGGTGCAAGAGATTAATGTAGTCTATTGAGATATTTTGCTGCTTGAAGAAAAAGAATACATTCTCCACTGCCTTTAAGTTGGTGTCAAACCCAAATAGCCACACCTCTCTGTCAACTGCTGCCACACTTTTGTTCAAAAACTATGTGCTCTACGTTAGATCTTATATGGTATAGCCCTTTGTGGTGACCATTTGAGCAACAAGACAGGATGCGAGTGAAAGGGTCTAATAATGTAGCGTTGCATTCTGGGAAGTTGATTCCCCTGAGAGACAGCAGATGTAGATATAAATGCAGTCAAAACTATTATCACAAGAATGATGAAGATTTTACATTGTCAACTAGATCAACTGGTAGTTATGGAGAGGGTAACAAAGCAGGGGTGGGCAATATTAGTGTCACATTTCAACAGAACCCAGTAAATGCACACTAATGGATACAACAAAATAAACTTGGAATTTTGAGACTCACATCTTATCTGGATATGAATGCATCAGAAGGTACTAACCAGACACATTTTGAAATGAATATGCGGAAAGCTATTGATGATTTTGCTTTTATATTGCCGTTGTGTTTCCCCCACAAAATGTTTATATATTGTCAAATATTTACAATATACTTTGATTAAACAAACAACCAAAACAGTAAGGTTGGTTTCAACCTGCTTCACTTTTCATTAACTGGCCCTTGATTGAAATGCTGGGCAGCCTGAACATTAGTCCTCAACCATCCCCTTCCCTGAAAACTAATGGTCCCTTTCAATTCATATCCTCCTATCACTTTTACAGTCAGGATAGTCATGTGCCACATAAAGATGTTTTGTTCAATAACAAGACTTTATATACAATGGTAGTCCTACAAGATTACAGTAGAGCTGAAAAATTCCTGTCACCTAGTGACATCGTAACCACTGTAACATTATCAAGCAATGTATTATGCGTTTGTAGTGATGCTCGTACAAACAAATCTGCACTGTCAGTTGTATAAAAGTATAGCACATACAATTATGCTCAGTACATAATTCTTGATAATAAACAACTATATTACTGGTTTATATATTTACTATATTTTTTATTTTTATTTTAGAATGTACTTTTTACTCATAAAAAAAGGCTTGCTGTGAAATAGTATGCTGTGCTATGCCAGCAGCAGTTTCACACATCTCCTGTTTGCCTTGTCACTTAATGACGTAATTTTCTCTTGTGCTTGATTTAGTCTTATGTTGTTTTATAAATTAAATAGAGCTTAAGTGCACAGTGTTTATAAAATCTACAGTAGTGTACAGTAGTGACCTAGGCCTTCACATTCACTTACCACATATACTCACTGACTCGCCAAGAGCAATTTCCATTCCTACAAGCTCCATTCATAGTAAGTGCCCCATACAGTATACGATTTTTATGCCATACTTTTACTGTACTTTTTCTATGTTAAAATATGTTTAGATACACAAATGCTATTGTGTTAGAATTGACTACAGTATTCAGTACAGTAACATGCTGTACATGTGCATAGCCTTGGAGCAGTAGGCTATACCATGTAACCTAGCTGTGTAGTAAGCTATACCATCTAGGTTATGTAAGTGCACTCTATGATGTTGTACAATGTTGAAAACACCTGACAATAAATATCAGTATATCCATCCTTAAGTACTGCATCACTGTACTTTGATATAGTGTGATAGAATTGTTTTTATTTCCTTTATACTGCTATCTTCTTTGTATATTAGATCCCCAGTTAATTTTTCTTTGTCTAATTTAAATTCATTTTATCGGCTCACTAATATACTTGGCACATTCATTTAAAATTTAAAATTTATTCTGACATTTAATTCCTGTCAAATACACTTTTTTTTTTCCTTAATTTTTATATCCGATGCTGGTCATTTTTCCTTTACTTTATAGAGTTGTATTGTAGTGTAGGAATGCTGGTAAAAAATTACTTCTGTTTTTGTTTGTTATTGTAAAATACTTCACTATTTATACAGTTTTACATTTCTTCTACTGCTTTAATAATATAATTCTATTGTCTGCTGGATTCCATTGATTCTGCTGAGAAGTCAGATATTCAATTACTGGTTCTTAATCTGTCTTTTTATAATTATTTAATATTTTCTTTTTTCCAGATTTTTTACTATTGTGTTTATATACCTCACTTTATTTGCGTTCATACTGCTTGATATTCACAATGCTTTATAAATCTGTATTTTGGTGTCGTCTATTTTAGAAAATTCATAGTGAGTATATCCTCAGATATTGCAGCTACTCTTCTTTTTCCCTTCTATAAATCAAATTGTATGCATGTTAAACTTGTTTCACTGCATTGCACTCATTTATAATGTTCCTTTTGTTTTGCTTGTTTCTTCTGTGTATGTCTGTTTGAATATTTCCTAATAGAGAGGCTTAATCTCAGACTGGATTCATAATAAAAAGGCCAGTGAACTTGAAGACAGGTGAAAAATAACTGGTCGAAGTGGAACAGAAAAAAAAAGAGTGAAGATGAAAGCAGAACAGAGCATCTCTGATATGTGCTACAAAGGCAAATGAAAAACCTATATATTACTAGCTGCCAAGGAGGAGAGAAAATATGGAGTAAGTCAGAAGAACTATTTAAAGAAATAAGGAATGGGGAATTGTCAAATTGACAGACATCAATGTTTATATGAAGAAAGTACAACAAAGTGCCAAGCAAATAAACCAATGAAACCATACTTAGTATATGTAAATTATTTTTAAAAAGTATATCTTAAGGGACAAGGGAAAAGTACTCATTACGTAAAGTAGAACAATTAAATGAATGAGTAATGAAGGAAAACAATGTCAAATGGTGGAAAGAAAATAAGTAAAAAAATTTAGCTACAATTTTATATTTAGCAAAAATATTGCTTAAATTTTAATAGATTTCAAAGGATATTTCCGACAGAACCTGAAATTACTTTTATCCAGGAAATTCACTACATAATTGGTTAAAAGAATTCTTCAAGTTGAAGGAAAAAAATTAATAAAAGTCAGTTTCACAGTATGTGATAAAAAGCATCAGGACAAAAATCTCTCTAGGGAAATATATAATATTGTCATTTTAGTACTTACATTTTTATATTTAGTTTTCAAATTTAGTATTTATATCTTATATTTAGTTTTCAAATTCTTTAAAATAAAATACATTAGTTAGTTTATATTGTACAAAGAAGTAAAATATAAGAAGTTCATAAAGATTTGGAGGGGAGTAATTAAATTTACTGTGATAAAGTTTGTAAAATGATTATAAAATGTGTATTTGTGTATTAAAATCTCTAGCACAACCAAAACACAAATATATAGATAAGTTAATATAGGATATATTCACAAATAGGCAGGAGAAAAGAACAAAGAAATAAAGAATAAATGGGATAAAGATAAAAACATGCCAAGATAGGAGACTTAACCCAGACATATCAATTATTAATTTTATATGTTTAAATTAAGATACTCAATGAAAAGTCAAAGATTATTAGACCAGATGATCAGGTAAGACTACACTACATGTTGCTTATAGGAAACACATTTTAAATAAAAAGACAAGGTAGCTGAAAATAAATTGTTGAAGAATTATAGACTATGCAGACACTAAGCTTAAATATGTTGTAGTGGCTATATTGATATCTGATGAGGTAGATTTCAAGGCAAATATATTACTAGAGTTAAAATGGGTATTTTGCAATGAAAAAGAATCAATTATTTAAGATCTGACAATCCTAAATGTGTACCTATTAACAGAACTACAAGATACTTGACAAAATTGACAGAGCTAAAGGTAGAAATAGACAAATCTACAATAAATGTTAAATATTTCAAAGTCACTCAGTAATTGACAGAGCAAGTGTATAAAAATCATAAAGATATAGATATTTGATCAACATTATCAACTAACTTAAGTTCTGTAGATCTGATTGACCTAATGGACATTTAAGGGACCAATACAATCCATATTCCTTTCAAGTATCCATGGAACATTAAGGTAAGTCATAATGTGAACCATAAAAACAACTGTAAATGAGTATAAATTAATAAATCAAGCAAAGCATATTTTCTGACCCATGTTTATTTCCTGTACTATTGCTTCTTTTGTGTACTCCATGTTCCATCTGCTATTATTTTCTTTTTGTTTAAAGAACTACATTTAAAATTTCTTTTAGTACCGATCTCCTGGAGATAATTATCTCATATTTTATTTGTGATAAAAATACTTATTTTGTTTTCATTTTAAATGATATTTTCACTAGGTATAGAATTCTATGCTGGAAAGCATAGACAAAAACTAAAAACAGTAGCAAGAAGACCTTCAGACCACAAAGCAGAGAGAAAAGGGGAATTGAATAGAAAGAGCTTCAGCCTGCAGTGCCCCTCTGAGAAAGTATTGGCCAGGTTGATGTATCTCCCAGGAGAAAGAAATCCCATTAGAGCAGGAGTCACATAGTAGTCAGAAATATCACAGCTCAAGAACTCCAAGCATGTTCAGCCATTGTCTGAGAAGAATGTGGCTTTGATCAAATACTCTGGTAGATCCTGAAGTTGGGGCAGCTGGAGGCTGTCAACTAACTTATTTTTCAGCACAGGTTCTCTCTTGAAGAGAGTTCTGAGTTGTAGCTCTACCATGGCTGCCACAGAACTAAACTTCCTTATCCGAATATAGACTATCTTTGATAGGGCTACAACTAATTCTTAGGATGAGAGACTGAATACTTTACCCTTGAGCTCATGAACATGACAAGACTATCTGCTTTAGCCTCTTCTATTAAACATCGTACAGTATTTTATATATATACAGATGTATAGATACGTAATATTAACATAAAGGTACATTACATCTGGTTCTTTGTGATGCCCTATTCTCTCATATCTTTAACAGTTTAAAATAATATTTCTTCCCATAAATAAACTGATTCTCTCAAGTCGCTTTACTTTGTTTTCTTATTAGTTGCTTCCCCGGCCATCTTAATCTATTGTGCGTAAGAGAGTTACTAAAAAGCAAGTTCAGCTAACACCCACGTGGGAACACTTATCCTCTCCATACAAGATAAAGTAAAAAGTACTCTAGATTGAGCTGGCTGGCACTTATTGTGGAAATCGCTGCTAATAACATTTTTAGGGTTTTTTTTTTTTTTAATTTTGTTGGACTTTCTGTACATTGTGGAAAAGCTAGTGCCCCATTTCTTCCTGAAGAGTGAACACTTGTCTCCCACTTAGACTACCGAATAGAAGTCCACGGTACTCATTAACCCTCATGTAAACAATATGGTCTCCTAACCTTTAACTTTTCCCACCAGACAAGAGAATTTATTTTACAACATCCAGAGTTTAAT
>NW_011888808.1:8084331-8090380 GCF_000151845.1 Pteropus vampyrus | reverse complement strand
AAGCATGTTCAGCCATTGTCTGAGAAGAATGTGGCTTTGATCAAATACTCTGGTAGATCCTGAAGTTGGGGCAGCTGGAGGCTGTCAACTAACTTATTTTTCAGCACAGGTTCTCTCTTGAAGAGAGTTCTGAGTTGTAGCTCTACCATGGCTGCCACAGAACTAAACTTCCTTATCCGAATATAGACTATCTTTGATAGGGCTACAACTAATTCTTAGGATGAGAGACCGAATACTTTACCTTTGAGCTCATGAACATGACAAGACTATCTGCTTTAGCCTCTTCTATTAAACATCGTACAGTATTTTATATATATACAGATGTATAGATACGTAATATTAATATAAAGGTACATTACATCTGGTTCTTTGTGATGCCCTATTCTCTCATATCTTTAACAGTTTAAAATAATATTTCTTCCCATAAATAAACTGATTCTCTCAAGTCGCTTTACTTTGTTTTCTTATTAGTTGCTTCCCCGGCCATCTTAATCTATTGTGCGTAAGAGAGTTACTAAAAAGCAAGTTCAGCTAACACCCACGTGGGAACACTTATCCTCTCCATACAAGATAAAGTAAAAAGTACTCTAGATTGAGCTGGCTGGCACTTATTGTGGAAATCGCTGCTAATAACATTTTTAGGGTTTTTTTTTTTTTTAATTTTGTTGGACTTTCTGTACATTGTGGAAAAGCTAGTGCCCCATTTCTTCCTGAAGAGTGAACACTTGTCTCCCACTTAGACTACCGAATAGAAGTCCACGGTACTCATTAACCCTCATGTAAACAATATGGTCTCCTAACCTTTAACTTTTCCCACCAGACAAGAGAATTTATTTTACAACATCCAGAGTTTAATCCTTCAGTTCTCTTAGGTAGGGGAGCTACAGTCTTCTGCCTGCGTGGAGTGGGGACAGGAGACTTAGCTATAGTTTCTTCTCAATTAGACTTTTGAGCAGTCCACCTAAGCTTTAGTTTTAAAGGTCACCTTCCTTTACCTTTCAAAGTTTATTACTACCAATTACTATGGCTTCTGAAAACTCTATGGGGATATATTAACTTCATTCTTGACTGTCTCCACTGCTAAATTAAGAATCTGCCTTCTTGAGCTTACTGCATTTAACCAGAAGACAGTTATCCCTTTAATCCTTTTTAACACACTTAGGTTATACCTATGTATGCACGTGTGTATAATTTTTTCTGTCATCCTGGGATCTCTGCTCTTTGGGTTTACTTTGAGGTTTTAAAGCCAATAGCTTGAGTTCTCTCAGTGCTTATGACTGCTGACTTTCACTTATCATGAATTTTGTAATTTGATTTTGAGCTTCTGAGCTCAACTTAATCTGGCCTCTTTTGATTGTTCCCTTTATAAATCCTACATGGACTAATGTGACCCTCCAGAGCAATTTTGGATTAGATTTCTAGACCACCTAGGGTTTGCACAACACCAGGATCATTTTTTAATTGCCTACTTTCTCAGCTTGAGCTATCTTCACGTTATGAACATAGTGTAAAATCATGTTCAAACACAAAGTTGCAGGACTATTCTTTTGATTTCTTGTGAGAATTTTTGCCCTGCCCCACCACACTCAGAGTCATGGCAGATGCAAGCTTAATTTTCTCTGGTGACAGATTGTTAGTTCTTTTATCACCGATACTAAAGGCCTCTATACTAAAGGCCTTGATGGTACCTAATCTATAGAAATTTTGTAGGCCTGAAGGCACAATACTCTAACCATTATTATTTGAATAACTTTATAGGACTGTTGCTGTATCATCTCATTTACCTGTTTAGTTCTCAATGCATTCTTCACTTCTGGCATCTAGAATTTCCTCTTCCTTTTTTTTTTTTGCAAACGACTGCATAATCTTTTTAAAATCATCCTATTTTATCTAGAAAATCTTTTTCAAGAGAAAGAAAGTTAATAATTGAATTACTCTAGTCTACCACACATAGTAAATAGTATTACAAAGAAACCACCGTTTGTTTCTTAAGAGTAGTATATGTTTATCAAACTAAAAGACTTACTAAATAGGACCATGGTCTGTGTTTCCACTTTCAATATCCTTTTTGGAAATTTCAAAGCTTACAGTGCCACTGCATATGTTCATTATGTGTCAGTCTTATCTTTAGATCTACACTTACATCGATTATTGGTTTGCTGCACTAAGCAAATATTTTTTTCAGTTCTCAAAAACTATGTTTTTTCTTTTCATCTGTCTTCCGAGTGGAAATTTTCTAATGTGTCTTAGGTTATATCATTTTGTCTGACATTTACCCCAGCTTATTCTTAATTCTCTATAACAAACCAGGAAACAGTTGCTGGCTTTTCCTACTTTCATGCATCTCTCCTTAGGAATTCCATGAGTGCTCTAGTTGATTTGTGAGGCTGTCTTTTCAGTTGATGGTGAGGATGGCACATAGTGACACTTTGAAGTTACTCAAGAAGCTGAATGTGACATCCATGGCAAGTCTCTGTTCACAGCAAGAGAGATTTTGTGCTCAGTTCTGCTCTATTGACCTTTTGCTCAATTTGTCCTTTCATGCCGTAAGCTGTGATTTAGAAATTGATGCTGGCTACCTCTATTTTTCAAGTATTTACCACTTGCCAAATAATATACCATATGACAGGGTTGCCTAAGAAGAAATTTGTGTGATTTATGACATTTATGATTTATAACGTAAGTCATTATATTGTCAAGTGTTTTCTTCCAGGTGTAATTTATAAAAATATCAATTCATCAATTATGTTCAAATAAATGTTTATGTGTGTGTATATGCATATATATACATGTATATATACATGTATATATATGCATATACACACACATATATATTAAACATATGTATAGTGCGTGTGTGTGTGCGCGCGCGCGCGCGCTAAGAACAATCCTCTGGTGTTGGCGGTATTATTTTTGCAATTTTACAAATGGAATAACTAAAGCAGAGAGGTTCAATTTCTTGACCCATATTACCTGGCTAACAGTGATAATGTAGGATTTGAGCCCAGGAAGTCTTTTTCCAGTATGTATGCTTTTAGCCATGACAATATATTATCCCTCTGTTATAAGGTATCTAATACCTGTTGCTTTTTACCCATTCTGTTCACCTATTTCCCACTGACTTTCCTTACTTAATTTCCCACTTGTTCACTCAAACTGAACTTGCTGATATTCCCCAAATATTCCAGTTATAACTCTGCATCAGGCCCTTTGCACTGGCTCTTCCCTTCTGCTACAACTCTCTTCCACCAGAAATTTATTTGCCTCACACTATCATCATATCCCTGCATTCAAATAATTCCTTCTCACTCAGACCTATTTTGACTTCTTTATTGGAAATTTTGACATCCCCTCTCAGCCTTACACTGCTCTAGATCCACTCAATATCCATAAACCTATCACCCTCTAATATACTATTAAATTTATTCATAATTAATTGCACCGAACTTATTTTGGTGTCATATAGAACTAGAAAGGAAAAATAAAATTAAATTAGTAATTCAGGAAATAAAAAAGTTAAATTTTATATATCCTCATCACTCATTTATACACAGGCTTTTTTCTCCGATTTTGAAATATTTAATAACAATACTTGCAATATTCAATAAATTCTAAATTAGGATAAATTAACATGCACTGGAATTTATAGTGCAAAGTTAAAGAGATTAATTGAGGTAAGAATTTCCAATTTTCTAAGGCTGACTTTAGAGACAAACTAAATGAGAATTAGCAATTGACATTTTTATCTTTTATCAGTATCACTGATTTCTCCTTCAAGCAATTTTTACCATATATAACTACTTTAATAGATATAAAAGCATTTTGAAAATAAGCTGCTCACAGATATTTATTGAGCACTTCCTAAATCTAAATATGTTTATAGGATCTCTTTTAATTATTACAAGTGTTTACAAGGTTTCGTTAAATCCCATATTTTATAAATAAGTCAGTTTACAGAATTCAGTGTCTTAGCTGTTTATCTAGTTAGTAATTTACCCAGAATGAAAATTCAATACTTCCTCCTAATAGAAAATGGATTCATCCATCGCCCACTGACATCCCAAATTTCTCCTATTCTTAGTATTGAGAAATAAAAACTCACGTTCACATATTAATAAACCTAGAAATATTTATTACTATAGCTAGTGGCATTTCAAAAATGCCAATTTTTATTAATAAATTATATACCCTCTTAAATGTTTTCAAATATTATTATAAGTCTAATATAATTATTACCTTTTCTATTAAGTTCTTCCCAGGAAATCAAATATGTTCACCTGTACACAGATATAATTTATAAAGAGAAGATCAAATCTGAGATAACCTATGATGGCAGACATACACACAATTATAGAAACATAATTGATCCCTGCTCATTCTTATACACTTCCTAAGCCCTGAAAGTCTTTGGAGGTTGACTTCTCCCCAGGTATCTATTTTATGGTGTCTGGTTTTCAAAGATGTTCTTTGTCGAACTATCCTTTTCTTCTCAAGTAAGCTTACCTATGGTGGATTGAAGTTTGTAAAGCAGAACGATTTTCAGCTTCCACAGCATTTCTTGAATGTTAACATAAATTCACAATGGAGCTCTTTATTCAACAGACTAATATGTACATATGCATTATTAGCAAAAATGAGATCTTCCATTCTTACCTTGTTAATCTGTTAAGACATTTTGCAATTGAATTTACTTTATAACTTCTGCGTAAGTTAAATTTTTAAAAATCGAATTTGAGGAAGAAATATGGACTTGGAATTTGAGGTTCATATATTTCAACTACTTTTTTAATTCTTTGCTTTAACTGGATTATTTCACTTACAAGTGAGATATATTATGTCATCAAAAATGGCCCTGCATTTCAGAAAAAAATATGTATATCGTTTAGCTCATGTTAACATGAATCTTGTCCAATGTGAATGGTTAAATTATTCAAATCATTCTTTGGACTATTTGCCCAAATGAATATAGAAAAAAAGTGGTAATATCTTCTTAAAATCATAATATTCAGAAAAATAACTGGGCTAAAACATAATGGGTGATTTTATAGGGAATTATATTCTAAACCAAATCAATATAAGGCAAAGTGTTGGGATGCCAAAAATACAAATTATTTTTAATTTTAAAATCTATGAAAAACAAAATAAACCATAGTAAAGCTCAAATATTGAATTAGTACTAAAACTGGCTAACTTCAACTGATCATCTATTTGATCGTATGTAATATGGAGATAACAACACCTTGGTCTTCCTCACAAAGATTTTGTAACATCAAAGAAGTTGACAAATATGAAAACATGAATTATTATGGGGAAACACAACGTCCTTAACCTGTTTGTGGTACCCTTTTAGATATGGCCTACACCTATATTACCATCCTTACTTCCAAACACATTCCATTAAACGAAGTACACTTTGCACTTTTATTGTATTATGTACTGTCACTACAACAAATTGTAACATTTTAGATCTCTCAACTGTGCTCCAGTTTCCCTCTTGAAGGTTTTTCTTCATCTTAATTTGTCTCTGTTCTGCCTATATCTGTAGCCTATTCTGTATTGGTCAGTATACAGGCAGGACCTTCTGGATGTTTTAGGCATATAAATATTTAGTTACAAATTTGTTTGGAAGGCTTGAAATTGCAAAAAACAACAACAAAAAAAATAAGGATTAACAGAAACATGGAAGATGCCACCACTCCTGCCAGATCCCACAGTCTACACCTGCAGCTGTGCACCTGGAGACTTCCCTTTTGCCACTACTGCCTACAATGTTAGAGTTCAGTTTCCTGGGGGTGCTCAGTCTGTGTTGATTCTTCTACCACAGTCAGATCGAGAAATTTCCTTTTCTCTTATATAGTCCCATTTAATATCCCATTAGCACTTCCTAATAATTAAATAGACATCAGCTGGTGAGGGAGTCTAGGAAATATGGTTTCTAGATTGCCAGCTCCCTGTGACACTGTGGAGAGCTAAGCAGGATGAGAATGGAACCTGGAACCCATAGGCAGTATCTGTCTGAGTGCCTGTATTAGTTGTTAGAACTGTTGTA
>NW_011888808.1:8083897-8084281 GCF_000151845.1 Pteropus vampyrus | reverse complement strand
CTCTCTCTCTCTCTCTCTCTCTCTCTCTCTCTCACACACACACACACACACACACACAGAAAGAGAGAGAGAGAGAGGAGAGAGAGAGAGAGAAAGAGAGAGATATGGATGAAGAAACACAGACAGATGGAGACGGAGGGAGGGAAGTTATTAAATTGTTGAAGAAACACAAATAGAGAACTCTGATTACTTTCAGCTTGACCTGACATTACAGTCTTGACCTTCAAAATTCTTCAAAATTCTAGAAGAGTAGCTACCTATGTTTTTCTGAAAATAACAAATATATACAAATATTTAATATTTTTAAGCAAAAGAGATGCTGAATATTCTCTCATGTACCAGTAGGTTAATAAGCCTGTTAGTAATCTTTTCTTGATTTTAGTG
>NW_011888808.1:8082528-8083847 GCF_000151845.1 Pteropus vampyrus | reverse complement strand
TGACACTGTGGAGAGCTAAGCAGGATGAGAATGGAACCTGGAACCCATAGGCAGTATCTGTCTGAGTGCCTGTATTAGTTGTTAGAACTGTTGTAGTAGAATACTTCAGACAGTGTGACTTAAAACAAGAGAAATTGTCTCACAATTCTGGAGATCAAAAAGAAATTCAAAATCAAGGTGTCAGCAGAGTTATTCCTTCCGAGGGCTGTGAGGGAAGGATTTATTGAAAATCTTTTCCTTGACTTTAGATGGCTCTTTATATTATCTTCCTTTATATGTATCTAGGCCCAAATTTTCTCCTCTTTTCAGAACACAAGTCACTATAAGACGGAAAAATTTAGACCCATCTTAATGACATTATAATTTGAGTAGGTATTTTATGATCATATCTCCAAATAAGGTCACATTCTAAGATACTGGAGACTAGACTTCAACATGTGAATTTTAAGTAGACACAATTCAATCAATAAGAGTCACCCGATGTGGCAAGTACAGGAATGATTCAGAGCCCATATGGAAGCCTATTGAACTTCTCTAGTTGTATGTTTCTTTTTCCCCGACTCTAGGAGAAATTTTGTTTTCTCTTTTAACCTCATCTAGTAGTCATCGAGAAAAGACTTCCAAAATCAGAAGGCAGTTTGAGTTTCAAAGCTATTCATGGTTGCTTTCTTATGATGACTATTCTATTCATTTACTCAATATGAATCCATTGGTATCCTATACATCAGACACTGATTTTACCAAGGCACTCAATGGTTACACATTGATGATAAACATTCAAATAAATGTTTCTCCTTCAAAGAGCTTATATTCAACAGGAGGACAAAGAGCTAAATGAACTATCTTCTCAAAGCTTAATAGTTGCTCTTAGGTAAATTCAATGCCTTGGGTGTAAAGATAACCTGATCAGAGAGCTCACCCTTCTACAATACTTACTACTACTCCCACATGCTGATCATGATACTCCTCCCACCACAAACATCCTCCATGTTACTTTCTACCTATATTATACTCTCTACCTATGTTACATCTTATATCCATTAATACTTAATTTCTTCTTCCCCCATCTCTAAACACTAATACATGCTATGTTCCCTACCAGAGTGCCTACAAGTTTTTTTTCCCATATTTCTCTCCACTCCTCCCCACTCACATTTCCTGTTTTATCCTTTTCTTCCTCTTTCTTCCCTTCCTTTCTCACTTCATTTTAACAAATTCATAGCAATTACTATAATGCAACATATGCCAATGAAAATGTGGTACCTAAAATCATATCATAAAAACCATGAGGTTTTGGGGAAAATGCAATTTAGATTTAT
>NW_011888808.1:8080268-8082478 GCF_000151845.1 Pteropus vampyrus | reverse complement strand
ACCTTCAAAATTCTTCAAAATTCTAGAAGAGTAGCTACCTATGTCTTTCTGAAAATAACAAATATATACTAATATTTAATATTTTTAAGCAAAAGAGATGCTGAATATTCTCTCATGTACCAGTAGGTTAATAAGCCTGTTAGTAATCTTTTCTTGATTTTAGTGACAGTGGCATCTTTTACAATTTTCTCAAGAAGCTGGAAAAAATTGTAGCTAGAATTAAGTGTGTATATATATAAATTATTGGCAAATATTAGACAAGTTGTATGCAAAAATCAGTTTGTTCTTACAGTGATTTAAAATATACATTAAATAATTGGAATTAAATACGAAACAGTAAAAATTTATTTAAAATGTTAGTTTAAATGACAAAACTGAGGAAAAGTTCCACTTGGAGACATTCATTTGCATACATACAAATTATAATTTTATGTGATTCAAATATTAGATTTTTGGAATTATATCTAAAAAGTACATTATATCTGTTCTCATATTACTATATGAATATTACATTAACATGTAAATTGTGTTACAATGATAATCATATATCTGCCATGACTTCGAGATTCAGATGTGTTAATATCTTAAAGCAACATTTTCAAACATTATAATGCTACAACAGACTATTGAGTAGTATAGCTGCAATTACACTTCAGGTGGCATAATAAAAATTTTTAACATATAGTTTCCCAATGTCCCTGAAGAAATTGATAATCTATGAATATAACAACTCAATATAATTAGTAAAAGAAAATTTCATACCCATATTAAAATATAATGAAGTGTTTAAAATAAGCATGAAAAGAAGTCCATTTCAAACTCTTATAAGTAAAACTTGGAAACATATTTCAGTGTAGATAATAATTTTCTGACTCTTGCTTGACTACTATATTTGTACTTATGAATTTAAAACACTTTTTTCTGAGAGAAAAATTTAAGGTAATTAGAAACATATTTTATCAGCCTTAGAGACCATTTTAATACACATAATTATTGTATATAGGGCTGCGTATTGAAAAAAGACAATTACGTGTAACTTGATATTTTCTTATCACTTTGACATTTTTTTTACCGAAGACTTCATTTATATTTATTTAGATATTGATTTCTGTAATATAATCATGCTTATATTCATGAGAAAAAGTTATGAAATAAAAATGCTAAAGTATTTCTAAAACTTTTTCACTTACAGAATCCAACTCTTCCAAATAACTTTTCTCCTAAGCTTATTGAAGCCTGTATTTTCCACTTAACATCCTCCTCTGTGGCATCAATAATGTTAGTGGTACAGCATTTCTTTAAAAAAAAAAAATGTGTATTATGGTGTCAGATTTCTCCTGCTCTTCTGACCTCATCAAAAACAACGAAAGATTTGCAGAACATTAGACAAGACTCATGTCTTTTCTTCAAATAATCCTTAAGTTATTGTTGACTCACACTTCAAATGGTTGAGAGTGTCTAGTCATGCTACCAGAAACAACATGATTTACCCAAGTGCAGGCTGTGACAACCAGTATTATTGCCACTACCTCATGGCAAATGACAACTGTAATATGCTATTGTAATATGCCATTGAACTTAAGAAGTATCCCGCCAACAGACACACAAAAATTTGAAAAGATGTGCAACTTACAATTGAGGAAATATGTAATAAAAATTGCAGAGGGTTACAATATTTTAATATTTTACTTTACTATGAGTTAATAGCACTTTACTTGCCTTCTTAAAAATTCCTCATCATTAGCTTTATACTTTTATGACATTATTTATCAATTTATATGTAAGCATATATCTTATCTGCCTATATATTTATTTATATTTGAGAATATTTGTATACATATAATTATATGTGTATGTATGTACATAAAATACTTTTTAATTCTCCATAGGAAATTATGTTTACCTGCGCCATGTTTTCCAATTTTATTGTGAGGATCTGGATAAAACTCTAAGAATATATCTCTGAGTGTGTAGATTTTTTCCAATGTTTTATTGTCAATAAAACTTTATTTTGATACCAGCCTTCATCTCTGGTCTCTTATAGCCTTTTGAAACCAATTGATTTCATAAGCTCTGTTCGACAGGAAATTCAAACATAATATAGCAATTAAAAACATGACATTGAAATTTAAAGTTCACCATTAAGGAAAATGTGTTTACCTGGATTTGTTTGTTTTTTCCAGAAGACAGATGGTTAAGGTATCATTAGC
>NW_011888808.1:8076572-8080218 GCF_000151845.1 Pteropus vampyrus | reverse complement strand
CATGCTACCAGAAACAACATGATTTACCCAAGTGCAGGCTGTGACAACCAGTATTATTGCCACTACCTCATGGCAAATGACAACTGTAATATGCTATTGTAATATGCCATTGAACTTAAGAAGTATCCCGCCAACAGACACACAAAAATTTGAAAAGATGTGCAACTTACAATTGAGGAAATATGTAATAAAAATTGCAGAGGGTTACAATATTTTAATATTTTACTTTACTATGAGTTAATAGCACTTTACTTGCCTTCTTAAAAATTCCTCATCATTAGCTTTATACTTTTATGACGTTATTTATCAATTTATATGTAAGCATATATCTTATCTGCCTATATATTTATTTATATTTGAGAATATTTGTATACATATAATTATATGTGTATGTATGTACATAAAATACTTTTTAATTCTCCATAGGAAATTATGTTTACCTGCCCCATGTTTTCCAATTTTATTGTGAGGATCTGGATAAAACTCTAAGAATATATCTCTGAGTGTGTAGATTTTTTCCAATGTTTTATTGTCAATAAAACTTTATTTTGATACCAGCCTTCATCTCTGGTCTCTTATAGCCTTTTGAAACCAATTGATTTCATAAGCTCTGTTCGACAGGAAATTCAAACATAATATAGCAATTAAAAACATGACATTGAAATTTAAAGTTCACCATTAAGGAAAATGTGTTTACCTGGATTTGTTTGTTTTTTCCAGAAGACAGATGGTTAAGGTATCATTAGCATGCAGTGGTGAATGGATTTATTCTATGCTCTATCAAAGGACAACTATGAAAAACTTAGACATCAACAGCATTGGTATTTTTCATGTTCTAACACTTTAACTTATATATTCTGCCCTTTAAGCCATATCTTCTTTTTGAATCTTTTCTGCCTAGGTTTATGACTGGTCTCTTCTATTTCTCTAACTACTATTTCCCTCATTTCATTATTCTTTTTTATCTTCCAACAAATGACACATATTCTTTAATAGGCCTGCAATTCACCATCTTTCTTCTGTTTTATCCCGTAAATGAAATCATGTAAGTGATAGCCAACTCTCTACATCCAACCCAGATTAGTGTTCTGAGCTCTGCTTTCACAGAACAAACTGACTGCAATCTTATACATTTGAATATTGTTGAAGGTTTATTTTCCTTCCTAATATTTTGTTGCAAATATTTCAACTAAGTTCCTGATAATATTAGATATTTTTTCAGTGACTAAAGTGGCTATGCTTAGCTGCACAAAAGGTCACTCAAGGTGAATTTACTTAGAAAATTGGCAGATTAGACTGCCAATTGTGTGTAATTGTGATAATATGGCTGTTCGCAAAACCATATTACCTAATGCTGTCACCAAGATCTCCGATCATATCATCAATGGACAGTTGTAAAATCAAGTATAATCTTCATGGAGTTAAGGATTGATCTCCATAGGGAGGATTTAATGCTGGAAAATAAGCTTTATTGCCATATAATTCTCCACTCCCATATAATTCTCCATTCCCATAATTTGGCTAATGATATATAAATTGGAAAAATGTTAAAAATATTTAATTACTCAATTCTTAATTACAGAATATTTTATGAAAAATAAATGGATTAATACTATAAATGTTCTGCCTTCCACTAAAACAATTATTTTATAAAGAGTAAATTTTTTTTTATTCCTCAAATCTCATGATGAAGACACATTTCCACTCTCCACATGGTCATCATTATTTTACTCAACTCATATTCAGCAACTGGAGATTCTACCCTAAAAAAATCTTTTGGCAGCTATGGAGATGGAGAATACATGGGCATGTGATTGTGTGTGTGGAGGGCGGGAGGGGAGAAAGACACTGGAAAGACCCCTCTCTGTGGCCCCTCTCATTTTATAGATAATAAATTCTGTAACTAGTTGCAAACTAGTGACCCCTCTCATTTTATAGATAATAAATTCTGTAACTAGTTGCAAACCAAGTAGTAACTCGTTGGCATTCAGTTTTAAAACCAAATATGAGTAGTTTTGGAGAGAAAGAATTCATTGTTCGATTGTTGAAGAGTAGTTTCCTTTAAAGCACAACACACATATATTCATATATATACATTATATATATTTACCCCTCTTTCTGTTGTGACATGGCATGAGTTCTACCTAGGAGGTCAGAGCTTTTAGGTAAGACACTTTTTTGCTATAGCCAAGTTTCTCAAACCTGACACATCTGCTAATATATATCAACCCTGTGAAAAATGGCAATCGGTATTACTTTGCCGAGTACTTTTTTAAAGAAATGTTTAAAGTATACATTCTCTGAACTCATAGATTTGATAGAACACCTTCTCATTCTTGGTGAGATATTGAATTTATAAAACTCTCAGAAGGTCATGTAAGGTCACATTTAATGGGTAACTATTATAGAGGAAACGATGAGGACATTTGGGACATATTGGTTTTTTATTCACATTCTAATTTTCTCTATTAAAATTCAATAAAATCTGTGCTCATTACTGAAAGTTCTTATTACTCAAAAGACGACAGCATTTGAAGGGAAACCGGTTATACAAAGATGCCCTAATATTTCTACATAATTCATCTCTGCACCAGCAGCAATAGATCACTTTTCTTGAATAGTGTCCACCAGAATAAAATAACCTGGGATGGTCCCTGCGGTTTGCATTAATAGTATCTGGCCTACATACCTAGAGGTTACTGGTCTATTGAGTAGTAGTTAATAGCTAGCTGTAGAATTATTTAATTTTTCAATTTAAATGCCTGGATAATGCTGGGGGCAGTGCAGATATATAAACTTGTTCTTGGCTTTAAGAGGTGTTATTATTGCTTAGGATGAGCAATTATTCAAGATATCCTCCGGAGATGTGAGATGTGATGGAGGACACACTGGTACTCTTTAAAAGCAGCCTGCCAGATGGTCAGAACCGGCAATGGTAGAATGAAGACAGGGCAAAACGGTCTTTCTGTAGCAGTCTGGTGGAAGCGGCATTTGGAAGTCTGAGGGACTAGTTCCCAAGGTTTGGGGAAAAAAATAAACTCTGCAAAGTACATGACAGTTATTCAAATATGAACTGAAATTAGGTTAATTTCACAATTCAGTCTTTCCCTGATTAAATCATCTTCTGTGGCCTGATGGATTGGTTGTTTTTACTTCATTATGACATACAAGTTACAGTCAAATTTTATATTTTACTTTAAAAAGTAAATTGTTTCTCTAGAGCCCCAGGACAAAAAACAAAAACAAAACAACAACAAAAAAACAATAGAATTATATATTGCTCTGGCTACAGTTTTAGCAAATCTTTAAGCTGCTCTTATTATAGAAATATTTTGCTCTCTTCACAGTCTCTATATGTTGTCTGCAGCTTGCAGTGGTCAGGACCATTGATTTCTTTGTCCAACCAGTATCTCGTGGGTAGATGAGTATACAAGGGGGTATAAACTACTAATTAACATTAGGGAAAAGGAAGCAACATTCTCTGCAGTCTCATTTTTAGTGCTACATTAGAGAAGCTTACTATAATGGTGGGAAGAGTTATTCAAGAAAAACGTCAGAGACTGCCCAGTCCAGCAAGTACATGTAATTAGTTGAAACATATTTCTAACATTTTAAATGTAACGAAGTTTCATTTGCTAGATTATAG
>NW_011888808.1:8073517-8076522 GCF_000151845.1 Pteropus vampyrus | reverse complement strand
TTATAGTTTCTGGCTATTTATTCTCAAACATTGAACTCACATGGGAGTTCCAATGGCAAAAATTTATAAATATACGTCAAGTTAGGGTTTTATAAATTTCAATACACGAATAAATATTTTTAGAATAATAAATTGCTTTTAGAGACACAAGCTAGTCTCACCTTAAAAGGAGTGCTTGTAGTATCTAATTATGCTCTTTAAAATGAAATGAATCAACCTACCCTGTGTAGTACAGCTAAAAGGCTTAGTAACTTTCTATAGTACCAGCTTCTTAAAAATATTAATATAAAACAACATAATTCTTTCAAACTGAGCTTTTCTTACTTTTACCAGCATGCTCTACATAATAACCATGTTAAATACATTTAACAAATCAATGACATTTTTCAATCCAAAGAGAAAAAAATGTATGGGTTTAAATATTTAAAATATTCATACTTAAACTATCAAAACAAATTATACACTCACTTGAAACTACATGAGGAATTAAGTAAGACTCTTAAATATAATATTGAGGAAACTAACATTTTGAAAATAAAGAATCATGTGAATAGTTTGCTTATCTATGTACTGTTCTGAGTTATTTGTACATTTCCCAAAAAGTTGGTGTGTGTGTGTGCGTGTGTGTATTTGTAGTATGCATGTGTATGTGTATATACACACACAACTTACAAATGCCTCTTTTTGACTCTGGCATAAAATCTATGAATTAACATGGAGATTTTAAAACGAATGATTACTTTATCAAATTTATGCGTTTTTCTTGACCTTATTAAGACATAATAATATCTAATGGAAACTGAACTTATAATTCTCCATGTGATCATACAGTGTTACTTATAAAGATGTCAAGGGTTTGAGGAAATAGTAATGTACAGGAATATAAAAAAGTAGAAAGTTTTCAAATTTGTCTTATTATAGTATATGTTAGCAGTCTTTACCTCCTTTAGGTTTAGAATTCTTTAAAATATCTAATATTGATGTTTTCATTTGAAAACAATGGACCGAATTAGCAAATGTAATTAGTCTAACTTCAAAGCCATAATAAAGATAATAAAATTTATATTCTTCAATATATACTATTCTTTTCTCTACTTTATCATTTGTATTTGCTACTTCTAGAAAGCAACTGTTTTTTTAACATGCTCTTTTGTTAACAATGTAATCAACAGGCTTTTAGATTACATTTTCTTAAAAAATGCTGAAAGCACATCAACTCAAAATTGCTATCTTTACATCTTTGTAATCTTGTAAAAGATGGCAATTTCGATGCTATGTTTTAACATGGTTTGTGACTTACCACTTAGTATAAATTAGGAAGTGTCAAGAAATAAAAATGAGAACTATGTTTTATTTTACATGTTATCAGATTTGTCTGAGTAAAGAAATGCCTTTCAGCAATGTGCCTAGAAAACTTAAACATATAAACATATACTACAGTTACATATTTTTAAAACTAAGCTGACTATTATTAATGACTTATTTTTCATGATATATCAATTTACTAAATTTAAAAACAGGAAAAATTAACAAACAAGTGAAACATGATAAAGACAATTCAGGTTTCAAGTGAATTTAAGGCTGATAATCAGTTGACCTGGAAAGAGAGAGATTTTCTCAGATTATTCAAAAGGGCCAAACATAACCACAAGGGAATTTAAAAGTGAAAAAGGTAAGCAGAAGATTCAGAAAGAGATATGTTATAGAAGAAAGGCAGAGAGCGATGCAATATTACTGGTTTTAAAAAATAGAGGACTGAGATATAGAAGCTGGAAAAAACAAGGAAACAGATTCTTCTCAAGAAACTCTAGGAAAGAATGCACTCTGATTGAAGCCAGCGAGACCCACATCAGACTTATTACCTTGGAACTATAAGATGATAAATTGTGTTTAAACTGCTAAATTTGTGAACTTTTATTATGACAGTGTATAGGAAACTAATACTCCAATGAGTTTTCTTTAAAGCATATTCTGGAATTTGCATTTAAGAGTTCCCTTTTTCTGCCAGTTACCTTTATATAGCAGCATAAATAAGAGGACAGTGGCAGAGACTTGAGGGGGGTTCTGAAGCATCAAAAATCATATCTAGGAATTCTAGGTAGAAACCTGATCAACAAAATTAATAAGACTACAGCCAGGTAAAGAAAAAAGAGGACATGAATTTTGTATATAATTAATTTTAGAGAGGACATTACTATAGATTCTATGTATGTTAAGAGGACAATAAAGGATTATGAATAATACTATGCCAAATTTAATAACCTAGACAAAATGGACTGATTTCTTGAAAGACACAATCTACCAAATTCACATAAGTATAGACAAACTGAATAGGCCTATAACTATTAAATAAATGTAATTGATAAATAATCTTCAAAAACAGAAAGCACCAGGTCCAGATAGGTTCACTGATGAATTCTCCCAAACATGTAAGAAGTCATACCAATTCTCTACAATCTTTTCAATAAGATAGAAGCAGAGAGGATACTCCTTGACTTATTCAAAGAGGGCAGCATTACTCTAATACTAAAACCATGCAAAGACATTATAAGAACTATAGACAATGTCGCACGAATACAGAAGCAAAAATCCCCCAAATATTATCATATTGTATCTAACAATGTATAAAAAGAATTATACAGTATAAATAAGTATGGCTTATTCCAGGTATGCAAGTCTGGTTCAACATTTGTAAATAAATTAATAATATCAATCAGCAGACTAAAGAAAAATCACAATTATTTCAATAGATGGAGAAAGGCATTAAGAAGTACAAATTGTCAGTTATAAAAATAGTCATGGGGATATGAAGGAAAGCATATGGAATATAGGCACTAATACTGTAATAACTATGTCTGGTTCCACTAGGTACTAGACTAATCAGGATCATTTTATAAATTATATAAATTTATAACCATTATGCTGTACATCTGAAACTAATGTAAAATAATACTGAATGTCAAATATAACTGACAAAAAAACTTTCTTAAAAAAACAAACAAACA
>NW_011888808.1:8069719-8073467 GCF_000151845.1 Pteropus vampyrus | reverse complement strand
AATGTAATAAAACACATTTATTCCAAAGTCATGTTCTCTTGAATACTATAGTTTCATAGTAAGTTTTGACAGTGAATAGTTAAGTGTTTGACAATCTTTAAATTCTTTTTTCAGAATAGTTTTGGCTAATCTAGGCAAATTGCATTTGCAATAAACTGTAAAGTTTGTCAAGTTTACAAAATTTCTTGCTGGGGTTATGATTAGATTGAAATGAAGCTATAAAGTCTCCCAATCTATACATTTAGTTCAATAATCTATTTACATTTTATTTAATATTAAAAGCAATTTTCTAATTTATAGTGTAGTTATTTTGTCAGGTTTATTCCTAGGTATTTTGGTTTTTATATTATTTTAAATGATGTCTTTAAATTTATATTCTAATATTTTGTCCATGGTATCTAGAAATGCAATTTCTTTTAACGTATTAACCTTGTATTTTGAAACTTGTCAAGATCACTTTACTTTATTATATATATTTAGTTTCTTTCAGAGTTTTTATTTTTTGTTTTTTACAAATATTATATGGTTTGGGGATAGGTTTAGGGTGGGGATTCTTTTCCTGTTGCAAATCTTAGTGGAGATGTTGTCTTTCACCATTAAATATGACAATTGCTGTAGGTTTTTCATAAGTGACTTTTATAAAAATGAAAGGTGTTCATTTTTAGTTATCTAAATTTTAAGTCATGAATGTGTTTTGATTATCATAAATTCTTTGCACCTTTTGAAATAACCTTATTTTTTATTCTGTTAATGTGTGAATCATATTGCTTCTTAAATATTGAAGAAATATGCATCCATGGTTATAAATTCAACTTAACTATTATATATGTTGTCATATATAATGCTAATGATTTGTCAAAGATTTTTGTTCAAAAGTGATATTGGTATGTAATTTTTTTCTTATGATATCTATGTCTGATTCGGGTCAGATAGATGCTAGCCTCGAAAATAACTTGGTAAGTATTCTCTTTTAGAATTTATCTGTAACACCATTTTCATATATTTTCTTTGTGGGGAAAGTCAGAAATTAAGAAATTAAATATCTCTAATAGATATAAAGTTATTCACGAATTCTATTTTTTTAGTCAGTTTTGGCACATTGTTTTTCTTAAGTTTCCGAAATTGTTTCTCAAATTTTATAAATTTATTCATTAAATATAAGTACTTTATTGACTTAAAAGTTGGTTATAAATTTCCATTATTCTCTTTTTATTGTCTGAAGGATATTTCAAGGTGTCCTTTCATTCATTCCTGCTATTGGTAATTTGTGTGTGTGTCATCATTTATCTAATAGTTTTGCAAGGAGTTTGCCAACTTTATTTACCTTTTCCAATAACTACTTTTGCTTTCTCTTTTTTAAAATCAATGTTTTCCCCACTTTTCTATTCCACTTATGACTGCCTTTATCATTACTGTGTAAAAGTGACATATACAGAACCATTTTAGAATAGAGTCCAAACAGTCACTCCAGCAGCGGACTGCTTTGCATGTCTTGCTCCTTGAACCTTTGGAATCTTTGAACTGGGTGATATAACCTACGGACTAGCCCTTAGCAACATTGTCTTACAAAAAATTGTTTATAAAGCCAATAGGAAAAGCAGACATCCTGGCCACAAGGACTGATGATTATGAACTCTCTTTATGAGGATGGAATCAGTAACCAGTCATGTATAACTAAAGAGCAACTCAGCTAGTTAGTACCGATAGAAATTTCTTCTATTTATTTATTCTCTTTTCTCATAAAAATCTCTTGCCCTCACCCTGTAATCAGGTTGTTTTTGGGTTTGTCCCTGAATTTGTGCTCCTAGAATTGCATTTGTTTTTTTTTTTTAGCCCAAGTAAATACTTGTTGCCTCTCATTTGGCTTTTTATTTATAGATTAACAATTGTTCCTGTCCATGTTTTACTAAGAGTTTAATTGCTTTTCTAAAATTTTTAACATAGAAACATTTATCATTGTTTTAAACATTTCCTTTTACCGATATAGAAATTTTATGGTAAAAATTTTCTTCTAAGCAATGCTTAACCTTGTTTTACAAATTCAGATAGGTTATATTTTCATTATTCATCTTGAAATGTTTTACAATTTCTCTGGCATTTTAGTTTTGATTCACTTTTTATATATGTGTATTGTTCACTTACAATTTTTTAATGATTTACTGGATAATTATAATTATTAATATGAAAATTAACTAAATTATGATCAGAGCACAGATTCCATTATATTTCAATTATTTAAATTTTAATAAGTTTTGTTATTTGCCCCAGCAGCTGGTCTAGTTTGGTGACTGTCAGTCTATAGAGAATGTCAGTCTAGAAAAAAAAGCAAAATATCTATTCTGTAGCAGTTACTTGCACTGCCCTATAAACACAAATTTGTCCAATTTGATAGTTCTCTTTGCATCTTCTATATCCTGATATTAATGTATTATCAGTTTTACTGATTACGGAAAGAAGTGTTTTTTGAAATCTTCAACCATCATTGTTGATATCTTTTACCTCTTATAGTGTCTATTTTGCTTTCAGAAATGTTGGGGCACTCTTATTAGGTACATAAATATCTAAGATATTAAAATTGAAATAAAAAAGACGGTACACACATTGTCTCATACCATGTTGCCCTGTGGTTAAAAACACTTCTCAAATTGTTGAATCCCTTTGGCCTGTCTCAGATTTCTAAAGTAATTGGTAATAAAATTATATGGATATATACATATTTTGTAAAAAAAAAAAAAAGCAATTAAACCTCTAGTGAATATGAAGAAAGGAACAATCAACCTAAAAATAAAAAGCCTAAATGAGAAGCAAGAAGTGTTTATTCAGGATAAAAAAAAAAAAAGGCAATAAAGCATTTTCATACTAACTTTTTTGTTGCATAAATAAGATTTTTTTGATAGTGGTAAAATGAATTCTTTAAAATAATCTAGCCTTCACAGTTCATCTGAATTGATAATAATCCTGCTTTGGAAAGTAACTTGCTGGGAATAATCAGTTCCAGCTCTATCGCTTTTTATGTACGTGAACTTGACCTCATATATTTGAACTTCAAATGCCTGATTTATAAGTTTGTATTGTTGAGATAAATAAATATGTGTATATATTTAAAATGGCACCTATATAGCAAGACCCCAGATGCTACCTAACAGAATGATCGTTAGCTTTATAAATGTAATGATTAACATTTTATATAGTTCGTTTTTATTCAAGTCAGATAGATGCAAATATTTTTAAAGCTGGTGTGATTGAAAAATTTTCTATACCAACTATAGGATAATACCAGAACTAATAGGTATTTATAATGAAGTGGAACTTCTTTGATGACATTAAGGTTAATATTCTACTGAACAAACAATGCTTTTCAATTAGATCTACACATAACCAGTAGAAAACACTTCTGTTAATACCATTCACTTGAAGCAGGCAGTGTGTAAAAGTTTTGAAAATATACCTTAATATTTTAGCAACAAATTTCTTTTTTGAGTACTATGTATATAATAAGTATTTACAGGCTTTTAATTACTGATAGTACGTTTACAGATAATAGCTACATTTTATCAATATTTATCTATTTATCTCCCTATTTATCTATATCTCTGGATATATTGATATGTCTGTATCCATGTGTCTATGTACATATATACATCTACAGAGATTATCTACATCTATATATCTATATAGAGAAAGGGAGGAGAGAGGCAGAGATAGGGAAGAGAATGTATTATTAGTTCCTGAACATCCTTTTCTCAAT
>NW_011888808.1:8064764-8069669 GCF_000151845.1 Pteropus vampyrus | reverse complement strand
TGAAGCAGGCAGTGTGTAAAAGTTTTGAAAATATACCTTAATATTTTAGCAACAAATTTCTTTTTTGAGTACTATGTATATAATAAGTATTTACAAGCTTTTAATTACTGATAGTACGTTTACAGATAATAGCTACATTTTATCAATATTTATCTGTCTATTTATCTCCCTATTTATCTATATCTCTGGATATATTGATATGTCTGTATCCATGTGTCTATGTACATATCTACATCTATATATCTATATAGAGAAAGGGAGGAGAGAGGCAGAGATAGGGAAGAGAATGTATTATTAGTTCCTGAACATCCTTTTCTCAATATCTTGAGTTACCTAATACATGGAGAAAATAAAATTGATATTATCTACTCTATAGAAAAAACACCATTCATCTGGTTGCAGTCATTCAATTTACAATCCAAATGTCATGACAAATATAATCTCACTTGAATGTAGTGGAAAATCTTATCCTTGTGTAAGTGCGAATAAAAGAAAATATAACGTTTAACAGATTCTTTGAGAGCATTATTTAATTCTGTAAATGGCGAATCTTTATTTCCAGCAATAATTACAAAAAGGCAAAATAAGTAAAATTAGCCACATTAAAGTCTTTTGAGAGTCACCCTCTCTACCTAATTTTTGTGATCATGCAACCCCTCCCACCAAAAAAAAAAACATGAGAAAATAAAAATGTAAACTAGAAAAAGATTGGATTTGAAGAGATTAAAGAAAAACAACTTTAAACACATGTTCCCCTTACTTAAGCATTCCCCACAAAGAATTTAGATTTTTAAGAGAACTAAGTTTTAAAATTTTAACTGTGTGAGATTTATGTAGAGTGCATGCTAACTTTGTATAAGTAAGATGACTGCAGTGAGGAAAATACATCCTATTTCAGCATAGTCTATAAATATTCTGCCCATGTCATTGTAAGACTATTGAGAAAATTCTTCTGGGAAACATATGGTTTACTGAGTTATAACAATGTTAATATCACCTGTGTCCCTATTTAGAACACTTCAATTTAGTTAATTCCAAATATCAAAATCACGCTCATTACTCATTGCCAGAGCTAAGTTAATCACATAATAATGAGTAATATCAAGATGTCAATATCACTGAGAATTACTGAGGCTAATTGCACATAAAAAGGATCAAATATACTCATCATGGTTCACTAAAGCACAATTAGGGCCATAATACTATTTTTCTCACAGTATATCACCAGTTCCAGGTCTTATGCCTAGAACCCCCTGGGCACATAGTAAGTATTTCTGAATTAGAGTATAAATAAATGACTGACTGTAGTAGGAGCCTTCACTTATACAAAAATCAATGAAGCCAGAGTATCAGTGAGATTTTGCAGCCCTATTATTTAGTGTTAAGTTTTTACTAGGGCTTGTATCAGACTTGAAGCTGCTTTTCAGATAATAATCCTCAACTTCAGATGGCATGAGCTTTCTCTAGAACCTTATGTAGCTAGAGTTGTCACTAAAACTTTTCTACTAACACGTGAGAAACTCTACATTACATCTTTATTTACCACACATACTTTCAAGAAAATGGGATCTAATAATTCAAATACTCCAAGAACTAGGGTCATGTTTACTGAAGAACATGCTGCACGTGCTTTTGTTCTGGCCCCACTTGAAACCAAGAGATGACCACCAAATCACGTGCTGAATGAGTCTAATCTATTTTCTGAAATGCACTATAAGCTCTCTCCAAAACTTAAGGAAGCCTAGTCAGTGTTATTACTCTTTTTATGTAGCAGATGCAAGATACAATGTTTTTATATTATATGTTCCAGCATGCCCCAGACCAATAGACCCAAATATAAACACTCAAATAGCCCTCTGAATCTTCGTAAGGTTTATCTCCCATCTACTCATGTACGTGTATCTTGAGGGCCTCGAGATTATGTCTCTTCTTGCTTACCAGGTCCAATTCATAACATATCATTAACAGGTGTCCCTGTGTGATTGTGGGACATCTATATAATAAAAGTCTATTTGTACCAGAGAGTAAATATGTCCCTGGAGCACTGCCGTTAATATGAACTACTGCTGAAGTCAGATGAATGAAATACTCCTGCTTCATCTCAGTCGAGATTGGAAGGAATGATTTGCAAATCAACAGCAGTATACCGTGTGCTTGAAAGTGGGCTGAACTTTTCTTATTGATCATACTACCTGCAGAACAGCTATTCTTGTGCCTAAGGTTTGATTCCTTTTATGGTAGCCAGACAACTCCATGACTTATAGAACAGCATTCCCGACACCTCTTAAATGCTTAAAGTATTTATTAAACAGGTTGATACCTTACTATCAATATCTTATCATAATTCACATGGTTAATGAAGTTTTAGGAACTAAGGTACTTCTGCAAGCCAGGGCTTTTCAGTACTGACTTACTCCCAGTAATGCAGTTTCTGCTACCTTCAGGCCAGCAAGTGATCTGATCTCCTAATCCCACCCTCAGGGTCTTTTCCTGAAACCTCTTTTCTTTCCAACTCTCTTGATTTGGGGTCTCCTATAAGCAGACCTGAGACAACAAGGATTAAAGTTATTTTGTTTCTTCAGAAATGAACCATTGGTAGGGGAGTGGGGAATTGGCAATGGGAAGGGGAAAAATACAGCGATAAAGTGGACTTTTAGCAAAGCAGTTACCACTATGTGCCCCTGGGGGTCAGTTTCTCTGATTGTACTCCAGGGACAGTAAAATAAATGCTCAGAGATCTTCCAACTAAGGAGCAAGAATTATGTGCTATTTATCCACCAAACCTCTAATGTCACTGGATGAGGGTCTCTTCAGGGACATTTATGCTCTAGCTCTCTGGCTTTCCCTGAATTTGGATCAGTATTCTCAAGCCATAAAAACACCTTTAGGTGAAGACCATATACATTTTCAATAAGCAGCCTCCATTTTATAAAGCATAAACTTGATGCTGACAGTCTGTATTACTACTACAGAATCTAGAAATTTGTACCAAGATAGCACACATAGACTGGTCAGGATTTAAAGTTTGCTCACAATAAAATAATTGACTAGTATGTATAAAAAAGGAAATGTGTGTCAGAATTGGAAATTAGGGGGAAGAGGTCAAGTGACTAGATGCTATTGTGAGGATAAAAGGGCAGGAGTAAGGAGAAGAATAGAACATTGAAAATAGGTCATTTTTGTTCTCCAAGTTACATAGAAAAATAGACACTGTGGAGTCCCAAGTTTACATGACACCTCAGCCTTGTATAGGTCTACAAATAGCATTGGGAAATTGATGGAGACTCAGGCTTTGCCTTTGCAACCCCAGTTGCTTCTGTTCTTACACAAGCTGCGTTCCTCATGAGGCTGCTGGGGCAGCAGTATCTTTGGGAGAGTACCAGGTTTATGCTTAGCAGTCAAAGGCAACTTTCTTAGAGCTAATAGAATAGCAGATTTTGAAGAACGAACATTTTATCTGATTATCTATATTTATTTTTGTGTGCTTTTAAAACTTGCTTTGCTTTAAATCAACATTCCAGAAAGCACAATTTAGAAAATAATAATAATCCAGGATGGAAGTAGTCAGATAGTGGATTAATAGATAGAAACTCTGTCATAGAAATGTATGAAATAACCTAAGATGAGTCATAGGCACAGGCTATTCTTTTAATCTAAATCCCCAGGCAAGAGGCAATGTTGTAATGCCTTTATAGCTGTTCCATCAAATATCTATTCTATTCTTATATATTTCCAATGAAAGGGAACAAGTGACCTGCTCATCACTAGAAGGATTTGATGTATATGTCACATAGCAAAAACTGTATGAAAATAGACTATGAAATTGAGGGAGAAATTGAATCATGTTAGGGTGACTTTAGAAAGTTCATGTAGGAACTATATATGATATGATATAGTAAATAGTAAATAGCATTTAATGATAAAGAGTTAGCAAAGGTAATACATGCCCATTTAAGAAAGAAAATAGAACTATGGACCCCAAAAAGCATATACTGGGCTCAAAGAATACCTCCAGTGCTTCAGTGCTATTGAAGAAAGCTTCTAATGGAAAAAAGACTGAATAGGCAGCCTGAGGTCAGAATGCAAATGGTTTTGAAAGTCTAAGTTGTTTAGAATTCACTCTGTAGGAAATGACCAGTAACTGATGGCTTTTAAATAGAGGAGTGGCATGGATAGAAATATGAATGATATTTAGGCTTAAGAGAAGAGAGAGTTAAGATGTGATGAGATCACAATCACCTCAAAGATTATTTAGCAGTGGAATAAAGAAAGGAGGGGACAGTCAGAACAGGATAAGGCAGAATATTTCAGAATAGTTGTTTTGAAGTGGTCATTCTTATAATTTTTAAAAAATTATGAAATAAAGTCCACAAGGGACAGCATGAATGTTATCCCATCCCTAGTTTATACACCATCTCTGACCTATGAAGTTATGTCAAAATGGATCATGATCAAGATGTCATTAAACTACACATCTAGGAATGGCCGAGTGCCAAAACCTTGTTTTCATCTAATATCCTTTCCTAGTTGATCCCAAGGACATATCTCAAGAGGGCAACAGCCAAGCTTCTGAAATACCTTAATACCTTTATCTGAGGATTCATACAGTACACACTACCTTTCAATGTGGAATGATAAGGTGGGGTTATATGGTATAGCTGAAAATTTCTTCCCCTGAATCCCATCACTGGACTGCGCCTCTGTGAAAGACCAACACCTTGATGATCATCTCTGCATTGTTAGTCATAATACTAAAATATCTTTAAATATTCTTAAATATATTCTTAAAATATATCTTTAAATATTCATAAAGAAAATATTTGAAATTTTTGCAGATTTTAGTCCTCATGAACATCTCTCAGTCCAAAGCCTACTGCATTGCAGCTACCTCAAAAAGAGGAATGA
>NW_011888808.1:8062187-8064714 GCF_000151845.1 Pteropus vampyrus | reverse complement strand
CTATATTTATTTTTGTGTGCTTTTAAAACTTGCTTTGCTTTAAATCAACATTCCAGAAAGCACAATTTAGAAAATAATAATAATCCAGGATGGAAGTAGTCAGATAGTGGATTAATAGATAGAAACTCTGTCATAGAAATGTATGAAATAACCTAAGATGAGTCATAGGCACAGGCTATTCTTTTAATCTAAATCCCCAGGCAAGAGGCAATGTTGTAATGCCTTTATAGCTGTTCCATCAAATATCTATTCTATTCTTATATATTTCCAATGAAAGGGAACAAGTGACCTGCTCATCACTAGAAGGATTTGATGTATATGTCACATAGCAAAAACTGTATGAAAATAGACTATGAAATTGAGGGAGAAATTGAATCATGTTAGGGTGACTTTAGAAAGTTCATGTAGGAACTATATATGATATGATATAGTAAATAGTAAATAGCATTTAATGATAAAGAGTTAGCAAAGGTAATACATGCCCATTTAAGAAAGAAAATAGAACTATGGACCCCAAAAAGCATATACTGGGCTCAAAGAATACCTCCAGTGCTTCAGTGCTATTGAAGAAAGCTTCTAATGGAAAAAAGACTGAATAGGCAGCCTGAGGTCAGAATGCAAATGGTTTTGAAAGTCTAAGTTGTTTAGAATTCACTCTGTAGGAAATGACCAGTAACTGATGGCTTTTAAATAGAGGAGTGGCATGGATAGAAATATGAATGATATTTAGGCTTAAGAGAAGAGAGAGTTAAGATGTGATGAGATCACAATCACCTCAAAGATTATTTAGCAGTGGAATAAAGAAAGGAGGGGACAGTCAGAACAGGATAAGGCAGAATATTTCAGAATAGTTGTTTTGAAGTGGTCATTCTTATAATTTTTAAAAAATTATGAAATAAAGTCCACAAGGGACAGCATGAATGTTATCCCATCCCTAGTTTATACACCATCTCTGACCTATGAAGTTATGTCAAAATGGATCATGATCAAGATGTCATTAAACTACACATCTAGGAATGGCCGAGTGCCAAAACCTTGTTTTCATCTAATATCCTTTCCTAGTTGATCCCAAGGACATATCTCAAGAGGGCAACAGCCAAGCTTCTGAAATACCTTAATACCTTTATCTGAGGATTCATACAGTACACACTACCTTTCAATGTGGAATGATAAGGTGGGGTTATATGGTATAGCTGAAAATTTCTTCCCCTGAATCCCATCACTGGACTGCGCCTCTGTGAAAGACCAACACCTTGATGATCATCTCTGCATTGTTAGTCATAATACTAAAATATCTTTAAATATTCTTAAATATATTCTTAAAATATATCTTTAAATATTCATAAAGAAAATATTTGAAATTTTTGCAGATTTTAGTCCTCATGAACATCTCTCAGTCCAAAGCCTACTGCATTGCAGCTACCTCAAAAAGAGGAATGAATGACAAGACACTTTAGAAAGAAAAATAAAAAGAGTAAATGACTAACTGGAGTTACAGCTCTTAAAGGGAAAAAAACAGAACCTTTGTTTTAGAAAATGTCGTGTCCATGCCTCTTTAATAAATGCTTTTAATGATGGTAGATTGCGGTCACTGTGATTTCATGTTTAGGTACATGGTTATTGAATCAAATAGCCAGTCAATTCATGAACTATGCTATGAGTATGGAGTTAGCCATTTTACCTATGAATGATTTTTCATGCATTTATGAGAACAATTGCACAAGCTATTTCAATATCGTCAAGAATCCTAATTTATGTGTACTGCAATATACTACTCTATAAATATACAAAGCAAAGTCAATGTCTTGAATTTGAACATTATAGCAAGTTTATAACTTGCTAGATTCTCACATGTTATAAATTTTAATTATCTTTGCTTTTGTGTTTCATACTTTATGCTCACCTTGGGAAATTACAAAATTAATGTATCAAACTAAAAGGAGTGTCACTGCTTTTTTTGGAAAAATACATAGAAATATTGAACATTTTATGTGATCGGTGAAATACACTAGAGATCAGATGTTATTTTTTCTAAAGTAGAATGCATTCTCTAAATTTACTGAAAAATTAAATTTCCCTTTTAATAATATGGACTTTGAAGATCTGTTGCTTTACCCTGTAATTACTGGGCACAGTTTTATCAGACTATTTTGTCTATGGGTACAACTTTGTGTATGTGTCTGTATATTCTTCAGCACTCTGATGGCACATTAGCTGTTATTTAGTATTTTTGTCCTTTGTGTAAGCAGAATTATGCCATATCTGATATATCTGACACTGAAGCTTTTTTTAAATTTAAATATAAAATAGAAGCTACATGTGAAGACAGAAGCTATGTTTATGTAAGTTAGAAAAAAAACTCAGCAAATGTATCAGAAAAATAATTTTGCAATATCCCAGGAAATACATAAAGTAATGAAACAGATAAACCAAATCGATATTTTTAAATGAAAAATATGTCTGATTTGAAAAGTAATTCAAATATTAATAAAGGACAGTAAACTACAGGTGTGTCAAAATTTGAGAA
>NW_011888808.1:8041362-8060997 GCF_000151845.1 Pteropus vampyrus | reverse complement strand
AGTTACTTCTTTCATAGATCAAATTCCACAGGGTACTAGAAGATAGAGTTAGTAATAGTAAACATTTTAAAAAGTATCAGTAGGTCAATAGATTTCCGAAGAGTTATCCATATTTGATAGATCGAAGGAACAGTTTATCTACTAAAGAAAATGAACTAAAACTGAAAAAAAAACCCAATTGGAAAATATAAGTAGCATTTTTTAAAATTATAATTGCTTTCTCCTAAAATATCAGTGCAGTGGAAAATATTGAGTTTGCTTTTGTTATGATTTTTAATCGCATATTTAAATTTTAAACAGATATTTAATTCCTAAATAATGAAAAATGAGGTTAGAAATATAAATCATTCACTATCATTTATCCCATTTACAAATTTGTTAGTTTTTTTTATTATTTTATAATGTTATGACTACATTTACTTCTATTTTAAAACTATAACTTTGATGTTTTATAATGAAATGAATATTTATCATGTCATAATTTTTAAAAAGTTAGCATTCCTGAGTTCATTTGATCTTAAATCTTCATTTTCTTAAGAATATATATACTTAGTGTTTGTATTTTAGAATTTCTATTCATTGACTCAGTACTTGAGCATTTGCTCAAACTTCTGGGCTAATGAGCAGTAGAAGTGTTAAGAGTCCTGAAGGGAAAGAATTCAAGATTTTACCATTAAGTCAAATGTAAACTGTAGGTTTTTGGTAGGTTCCTTTTATTAGGTTGAGGAAATTCATTTCTAGACTTTATATTGTAAGAACTTTTCTCATTAATCAATGTGGAATTTGTCAGTGATTTGCTATGGAAATGATCATGTGGTTTTTCATTCTTTATTCTACTAATATTACATTAATTCTACTAGTATTACATTAATTGATATGTTAAGCCAAATTTGCATTCCTGGGATAAATCCTTTTTGATCAGGCTATTTAGCCTTTTATGTGTTGCTGAATGTTTTTTTCTTACTATTCTTAGCATACATATGTGCATACTCATGAGCTAGTAATTAGTAATTTGTCTAGCTTTGGTATCAGATTCATCTCGGCTTCAAGGAATGAATTAGAAAACATTTTCTATTTCCTGAAAGAATTTGTGAAGGACTGATATCACATCTATGAGTTTTTGGTGGAACTCAACAGAAAAACCCTTTGGGCCCAGTCTTTTGTTAAAAAAAGAAAAATTACTACTTTTAATAGGTCTGTTTAAGTTCTCTTTCTTTAGTCAGTTTTATACTTTACCTTATTTCTTTACATGTATCCTTTCCATCTAACTTGTCAAAATGTTATTCATAAAATCCTTATAATTCTGTAATATCAATAGTGGTGCCCCCACTTTAATTCCTGATTTTGTTTTATCTGTTTTATTTTCTTGGACAGCAGATGATATGCCGAATTTACCACTATGTCATAAGTGTGCCTAGCTATGTAATGTTATGTTTTTTTTTGGTGTACTAGTGTGCAGATTGAGTGAAGGAATGTAAGACAGATGGCCATCTCAATAGTGCTAGTGATATATAGACAATGGTTAAAACTTAACCAGATGGGTATATAGCATAACAGTTAAAGACTGAAGAGGTTTCTAAAGTAGATTGAGAAAATATACATGACTATTGTTCATTTGTTTAACTAAGCTAATTTTCCTTCAGTGTTTATTCCCACTGACGGTGGGGATGGGGAGGGAGGAATAGATAAAAGTAATTTCTTACCAGCCAACTAAAATAACAGTGTATTTATGAATCTATCTCTAATCTATCTCTATATAAAGACTATTCATTTCTTGCATATGGTCTGCATGGTCTTTTTTTATTCCAAGGATACAAATTATATATTCTCATGTATGACTCTGGTCCTGGGCTCCTTTTGTATACATTATTAGCCTTCTAGGCTTGCTACGCATTATAAATCTTTTGTGATCTTACCTTAGATGCCAGCTCCTGTCACCAGTAAACTAATTTTTAAAGTTTCTAGAGTTGGTGCTCCTCATGGCAAGGTATCTTTGTAGGTCAGATCCTAGTGGTTTCCTTCTTGAATCTCCCTGACCTCAGACTCCGTTAACACTAGAGATAATTTGATTCTCCATGTAGGCCTTTGGCTTAGGATTTCAATTCGCCGTTTATACTAACAGTTTATCTTACCCTTTCCTAACATTTATGCAACCGGATCTGCTGACCTCAAATCCAGATACTATATACCTGCTACATCATACACTGGGTTTATGCGAGGACTTGCAGATTCTTTCTAAACTACTTTTAAAAAAAGAGGTTGAGTTGGACATGGGGAGTTCTACCAATTGCTTTTTCTAAACAATCTATATCACTTTCTAAATGTGACACACAGCCAGGTCAAGTGATTCATTTCTATTCATGCCATGCTGTCATTTTTTAGTTTTAACCTAACACACACACACACACACACACACACACACGTTCACTGTTTTCTCTATGAGATCCAAGGACAGGTAGGGAATGCATCTACTTTTGAGATCTCGCCTTAATCTACATGGTGTGCCTGTCTATATTGACCACCTCCTTCCCCCTGGGACTCATCCTCAGCACATGGGCATTGGTTACCTCAAGGGAATTTACCTTTCTCTCAATTCTAAATTTTATTCCTCATTGTAAAGATGGTTAATTTTCCTCCTTTTGCGGTAAGAATAGCATAACCTTCCCTGGAGCACTAAAATCCAAGGCCTAAATAAGGGCAAAAGGCTATCAGGTAATTTAAACAAACAAAATATTTCTAAGAGAAAATCATCAGCTTAGGTATTTCAAAATATTCTCATCTTATTAACAATTATATAGAAAAAACTTGGTCATATGAAAAAAATCATTTTGACAGCTTATTCTTAGTCATGCTCTCGAAGTGATTGACATACATTTTTATCTCTATTCTCAAAAACACAGACTCAAACATTCTTAGTAAGTTTTTGGCAAAATGTAACAATTATGTCATTGTGGGATATAAAACCAAAGTTTATGCACGTATTCACTAATAAATTTCAAAAGCTACTGTGGTACGTACACACAAGCACATACACAAATACACCATGAACAATTGTTCCCAGGAGTTAATGGTCAAATATTCTAAATGATGGTGATAGTCAAAGTAGAATTCAAAAGGAACATTTGTATCATTCTACAAAGTTTTAAATATTTGACTAAGGGTAATACATTTTTTCCTCAAGTCATTGCTTTTCTACTCTAGTTTTATAAGTTAATTTTTAATATAATTTAGAGCTGATTGGAACTATCTTTATTATAATTTTTACTCATATACTTTGATTCTATTGAGATTTCTTGAGCCAGAAACAAAACGATAGATATCAAATACACTGGGATTTATATGTAGCCTAAGTCAAAGATTTCAGTGCTCACAGACTGAGAAAATATGGGTTGCTTTAGTAAAAGTGGTTTTCATGGAGTATTGGAGAAAAAAAAGGATCCAATGAATTAGGTATTGAAGATTGATCAAGAGTCGGCAAATCTGAAGGGTGGTTTGAAGGGAAGCACAGAGGTAGGGAAGTAGTTAAAGTGTCTTTTATTTTCCTTTGAGGTAAATGGACGATTTATTTATGACAGAAAAGACTTCAACATATTTGTAAAATGAATAAATGAAATCATACATACAATGAAGATAGAATAAAGGAATTTGAAAAGTAACCTGGTAGAAAATACCCTGAGTGTGTTTTAGTCATTTTCACAAATGTAATCAAAAGGTTGTATTACATTTTAATGTTGGTTACCCTACTAGAATATAAACTGCATTACGGGAAGACCATATCTATCTTGTAAACTTTTATATTCTCATCGTCTAGCATAATAGTGTTCAAAAAATACTTGAAGAGGTTTATGTAAGGTTTATAAAGAAAGGGCTAAGAACCCTAAAATAGCTAATACTAGTACACAAGAAAGAATACTCTTCTTCCACTAAAATTCAAGACCAGGGTGGGGAAAATTCAAATAATTAGGGATTGTGATCAGTTTACTTATCTGTAAGTCATTTCAAAGCTGACTATTTTCACTGTAATTTTGAATACAACTACATTAAGAAAAATTGAGAAGTTGCAAAGGTAATATATCTCAAGGATGTAGTGTAATTTTTAAAAGCAGGTATAAGCAACGTGAAGCTCAATGCAACAAGAGTAATATGTGCCATTCAAATCAGACTATGTCAATATTAAGGAATTTATTAATACATTCTTCTGTGCATTCACAGGTAATTTATTGACTTCTTATCTGCTGCACTGAATTATAAATGTCTACTCAATTCCAGAATGGGTTGGATGTCACTCCAAAATGACCATTTTCTAGTCTTTACAGATCAAAAATCTAACATAGTAATAAACACACACTTAGGAAATGCCCACACACAAACATTTTAAATTACTAAACCAAGTAGGAAGAAACACACAAATAATATTGTATATGTGAGGTATGCTGACTTTGCAACCCATTAGAAATAATTATAGATTATCCTTGTGGAATTAACAAGATTCAAGTATGGCTTTGAAGTTGCCTTTCATCACAAGCTAATGAGGAAAATTAAGTGAAAATATATTTATAGAAGTGCATGTCCAAATCAGGTGATAATAAGTACAACTAGTACTGTCTACTATATTAAAGACACTGTGCTAATCCTATCATATATCTTTCTTCATAGAACTCTCTCCAGACCCTGTGAATTGGGTCCAAGTGTATTCCACGTGTCTGTTCATTCTCCTGGGAATAGCTTCTACCCAAGACATTTTTTTTTAGTGTCATGGGTAACAGAAACACTAGAGAATAAGTAAACCCACATGAATATTTAATAGCTCTACTTTCACCACATCTGCTGATACTTCATTGGCTGAACCTTGTTACATGGTCAAGCCCAAATAGTGGGCTATAACAAGACACACGGAAGTATACACCACCCAAAGGAATATTTTTGGGGTGAGGGAGAAGACTACTTACTGAATAATAACATCTATTACATATTGGAATTAAAGTACACAGTTTTAGATAATATTGGACCAGATGAAGAGTTACTTTAAAAATATAGCTAACAAAAATTAAATTGATTTCATAACTTATTTTAAATTATAATGTGCATAACATGCAGGGTTCCTGCAAGGAATAGATGGCACATACATATTTTGTAATATGGGGAGAGTTTAGTAAAGGGAGAATTTATGAGATATAGTCAAGGTGTAGAAAGTACAAAGGATAATGCAGTAGCTTGGGGCTAGCGAAAGCAGAACTCTTAACATTTCTAGCTCTCAAGAAACAAGTAGGGGAGCCCTGACTGGAACACATAGATAAACTGCATCAAAACGGTTGGCTGACAAGCTCTGTTTTGGATCTAGGCAGTGATCAGCATGTAACTGTAACCCCATAGGTAGAAAGTCAAGGAGATAAATATTCAGACTTACCATTCTCATTCCCTCCAATGTCTGTCTGCTGCTCCACATTGGTTAAATCTAGAAAGAAAAAAAAAAAAAAGCCAGAGGAGTAATAGTCAGCTTCGCTAGTGAATTCCATATAGAGTGGAGAATGAATTTTTAGTGACACTAAGAATATATCCTGTAAACTGCAGCAAACAATTTATATTTCAATATAACTTTCAGGTAATGTTGATTATCTCTATAATTCTCTTTCATGTGCTTCTATTATACTATTTTACTATTATTTATACACTATTCTTTTTTCTTGGAAAGGTAAAGAGTTGCAGGTAGTGAGCTCATGATTATACATAGCCTCTCAGCTGTCCTATTGTGTCACAGCACCTAACGAAATGACTATTAAGAATAAACAAGATTAAGATCATCTGTAGTTCTCTAAGTGAAGTTCTGGGGGTGTGTTTTTCAAAATCTGCATGTATATGCATGTGTTATATCCGTGAACATTAATGAGGAATGTTTAAGGATCCCTGATATAATAAAATATAGTTAAATCACCTGGATGTGACTCTTGTATATGACATTAACTAGAAGTTTGATCTTAAAGACATTAAATTCTCTCCAGGTCAGTTACTTCATTTTAAAGTCTATGTAGAACAGTAAGAGTTAAATTACAGAGAAAGACTTTAGAATGATTCCTTTTCCATAAGCATTCAGTAAACATTTGCTGTTGTTATTAATAGAATATGTAAGATTATACATTTGATGAAAGTTTCTAACAAGTAATTTTTAGAATAAAAATGAGAAGAGGTGACAAAGGCATTATAAATATCAATAGAATAAATGTTTAAGAGTTCAGTATGTTAAGCAAAAATTTTGACTTTAAGTGTGTGGAGATAATGAAAAATAGTATATTTGTTTCTGATGTGTTTATGTTACATGATTTTATGTGCTTCTACACTGATATTAAGATAATTTTTCTTCAAAATCATTTGAATATTTTAATATTTCATGAATTTCACAAAATGCTCAATTTATGGTAAAATAACTATTTTTAAAATGTCACACATATAACTTGGATTGTGTCTGCAATGCTATTTTCTGCTTTGAACATCCAGAAAAAAAGATATGATTAACTTACTGAGACCTCAGGAGTAGTACAACTTTGCTTTGCTTATTTCCTAGTTTTTAGCACATCATATGTCTGTCTTCACCTTCTCACCACACAGTGAAACTAGCCTCTAAGAAATACTGAAACCGCCAATTCCAAGACTATCTCTTGTAGGGGCTCAGGAGGAGTCTCCTGAGAATGTGCCACTTTGGCCTGGGGGTTATTGTGAGTTGAAGACAGTTGATGCCCCAAAATACTCAGGAAGAGCTTTTACCTCCTCCTTAATTGCTTATAAGAATTTAGATAGAGGGCTTGGTCCAGGAAGGGAACTATCACCAGAGATAATTATAAAGAATATGAGCTAGGTATGGCAGACAGGGAGGACTTAATAAGGCCTGTTTGTTCACATCCCTCTTGGTTTCCCTTTGTCTCTACATGGCAGGACAAACATTTGTTTACTGAACATCTAGTTTTTCCTATCTTCCTATAAATCGTTTTCTTCCCTTTTGAAGTCCCAGACTCCTACCCTCTTCTGTTGAACTCAGAATGACATATACCTTGATTGCCTGACTGCCTATAGGCCTGATAGTCTCATGGAGCCTCTAAGGATGAAAGTAAATTTGATTTCCTCCTATTAATCTGCTATATGTCCATTTAATTCTTAGACTAGCCAAAAGAACCTGGGAGGGTAGAGGAGAATTTTCTCTTTTCTGCCCAGCTCTCACATTGTTTCCAACTAAGGGCCCACCAACTCAATTCTATTTCCAGAGCCAAAAGAACTACTCCCCTTAGGTCTGGCTTGTGGAAGGATCTTAACTTCAGACGGTAGGTTTATATTCTACATAGTTTCCAAAATATGTCTAAAAATATATTAGTCCTACAATAATTATATCTATTAAACTAGAATTATACACACAAACTACTTCTTTATCTGGAAAATCTGCCAGTTCCTAAATTATCTACTAAGTACTGAAGACCATTGAAGGGAAAAGGTGACAGTATTTGGGTTTTAGTGTTTAATATATGTTTAATATATTTTAAATGCTCAAAACATTGCATGGGAAGAAATATTTGAAGTTGTACTACTCAGTCCCAAAAACCACCTTTAGGAAATCATAATTTCCCATTCCATGAAATAGCTATTTTTCAAATTTCCCATTCCATGAAATAGCTATTTTTCAAATTTCCCAACAAGCTTTAACAGTTGATATGAACACATTCATGATATTTTTGCAGAATTACACTTCTCCCAATATTGGTTCATTTTTTTTACCATTTGAAAATAGAAGTTTCCTTCTTAATTTTTTTTTAAGCCTTTGAATTTCATATTGTCAAAATTCCCTAATTATCACATGATATATAATTAACATATAAATGACAGGTGTTATATACGTAGCTTCTGAATTAGAATTTTCAAAGAAGGGACTAGAAATCTAATGTTTAATAACTTAGGTGATCTTTACAATTTTAGAAGTACATAAAATACTAATTATATTTGTTATGTTTATATTTGTTCATCTTAAAATTATTTGGCTACTTTTATTATAGAAAGATATCCTTATATTAAAATAAACCCAACACTGTTTTTCTTAAAATTTTTATCATCTTAGTTATTATAATAGGGAATCACTTTGCTCACTTGCCATTATTTTAGTTAATACTTCTTTCATAAAACTACTTGAATATATTAGAGGACATCAAAAATAGCTTCCAATTCTATGATTTACACTTTTCTCATATAACTTTCCATTTTGAGCTATTAAAATATAACTGTATGCTGTCAAGAATCAAAACTATTTACAAAATTTTTTCAGTTGTTAGTAATTATTAATCCACTTGTTTTTAGTTGTGTGCCCCTCCCCCCCAAATATATTGAAGTTCTAAGCTCAGTATCTCATGTGAGGGTTTTCGAAAATAGGATCTTTAAGTAGAGATGAAGTTAAGATGTCATTGGGGTGAGCTCTAAGAGGGCCTGGTCAGTTCTCCTCAGCTTGACTCAACTTTAGGCAGGCTTCTTTGACTCTGGGCCCGACCTCCCTTTTTATAGAGGATTTATTTAGAAAACTTGCAATTGTAAGTTATTTCTCTGGCCCTTTGTGATGTAAATCTTCTCTCGGCCTCCTGCTAGTTTTATAACTCAGGAATGTTTTTCTCAGGGACATAGGAGCCATAGGAGACATCTGTTTAAATGTAATAAGATATAGTCCCCTTTCTCCTCATCTCTGAGAGGTTAGGAACCTGACTTGAATAAGCACTAATTAAAAAACAGACTCACCAAATTGCCCACTATATTTGTGAGTCTGTTTTCGATTAGATGGTCACAGGTATGTGGAGCAAGGCATAGGGAATGCAGTTAGCATTAACCTATTGGCGAGGTGGAAAACCAGAGGAGAGAAGGAGCAATTAGAGGGATCGTTTTATAAACTATATAAATGTCTAACCAATGTGCTGTATACTTGAAACTAAAATAAATTTATTTAAAAAAAAAAAGTCTAGTCACAGTAGCCAATCTCCCCACTAATAATCTCCAGTACTTCTCCCACTAGCTCACCCACGAGCCTAAAAATTCTCTTGCCATTTGTTTCAGCAGAGTTGAGTTCAATCTTTCCTAAGAGTCTTGACCCCTCTTTCAATAGTCTTGAATACAGTATTTGCCCGTTCTGCTTGTCTGGTGCAATTTTTATTTACCAGCCCTAATCCAACATAACTAAAATCTTTAAAAGTAGGGAAATTTGGACAGAGAGTCACACAGGGAGAATGCCACGTGAAGATGAAGACAGAAATCTGAGTGATGCAGGTGAAGCCAAGAAATGTCAGATTTCCAGCAAACTACCAGAAGCTAGGAGAGAGACATGGAATAGATTCTCCTTCATAGTCTTCAGAAGTAACCAATTCTGCTGATACTTTGATCATGGACTTCTAACTTCCAGAACTGTAATAGGAAACATATTTTTACGATACAGTTTGTAGTAAATAGTGTTGTGACAGCCATAAAAAACTAATGCATCATGTTATGTAGTGAAAAGATCACCAATTTATAGTTGAGAAGGTGAGTCTTGAAGACCAATTCTGTTGCAAGAATTCTTATGTTTGGAGACTGGGGTGAATCATGAAAGTTTGTAGGTCTCCACATCTTTATCTGCAACTGAATGACCTCACGTTTGAGAGAGGCTGGCTTAAAATGGGGCTACATTAATGTTCTGTTATTTTACTTCTCAATTGACAGATAATTTTCTAAGATTAAGACAGCAAAGCAAAAATGTCATTTCTAAAACCTGCAACCAGAAGTGAGCACTCAGCAGCAGGGGTCCCTTAACAGATGAGGAAAACCTGGGATTTCAAAACCACGTTCTTTTGATTCACTGCTTTATTAGTTTTCTCATGGGAACTAAATCATGTTAATCTTTACCCGAAGTACAGAACCTTAAAAATGTCTAGATATTTTCACTCCAAACTATCTTACTTCACCGCTATGTAACAGCATTCCAACTTAAGCATAGATGTAAATGACTTTTATTTTCATCACAACTGCCTTACACAAGGATGGAGTCTGAAAATTCCCCATATAAAAACACACTTCTCTCTTTTCCTTTAAGGGAACGTGAGCAGAGTGACTTAGAAAACTTACATTTCCACTATAAACCTCAGCTTTTTCATCACCAGCACAGGCTTTTTAATACTACTTCACATTAATGTTGGTGCTTAGTAAAGTAATATGAGAGATAGTACAGCACTTCTTGGAACACTATAGTTTAGAAAAGGAAAGGTTTTTGTAACAAGCCAACATTTTATGATACTCTTGTGTTTTTCTAGTCCTCACAAAGAGCTGAGGGAAAATAAATAGGGATCCATTTAATGTTTGGGTACATGTGAGTTTGGCAAGGCAATGTACCATAATTTAAAAAAAAAAGTTATACTAATCAATATGAAACAAACAGTAATAATGGCAAATCAAAAAAAGCAAACTTTAAAGAAAAAAATGTTACCTGTTAAGAATAATCAGGGGGAGAACAAATGTTAAGAACAGAAACAAATGGTGAATTGCTTTATTGTCACTTTCCTTCTTGTATTTACCACAGAAAATTATTTTAAAGAGTTGTCAGTTTAAGAATTTTGAAAATTTTATTTTATGATCAGTGGACTATCAGTCTCTATTCACAGATTAGGTCAATGTTTTTAACAAAAATGCTAAAAATGACCCATTAAACAATAGAAAGCTATAGAGAGGTCGTTGGACAGAACATGTATTCTTTTAAATACTAATTTTAATCTCCTTAATCCCAGGTTAATTAACGACAGCCTCTTAAAATAATTATATCAGTTCTTTAATGCATGGATCGAATTTGAGTTTGTCAAAAAGGCTTGGATGTAATCACTGAGCAGATTGACAGTGATGAAAGCAATTTCAGCTGCAGGAGATAAAGAGAAAAAACGTCTTTCCTATTTCACCTTTGGCAGTGAACTACTAGCAAAGACCATATTAACTCTCTGATCTTACTGTGAAAACTGTTGGCTTCAACTACTTTGACTTTTATTTATTTACACATATTTGGCACATGAAGTTATCCAAGCTCTTTTTTCAACATCGCAATAAAAAGATGAACAATGCATGAGCAGATCACAATCATGTAATTTGTAGAGGAGCAGTGATGGTGGCTTGGAGTCAGTAGGAAGCAGAAATACAATGATGACTTCCAACGAATTCATATCGAAAATAGGATTTTGAAAGGGAAGCCTCATAGGAGCATGAAAATGGATAGGAAATAGAATGGTAAAGAGACCAACTATAAGGTTATTGCAATAGTCCAGGTGACAAATGAGAATAATTTAAGATTGTGGCAAAGGTGAAGGGAAGAATAAAGCCAGATTCAAGAGGCTTGGAAACCAGATGGACATGGAAGAAGAAAGTCATCAGTAAAGAATATTCTCAAGGTTTTAAATTCAATGGCTGGGTAAATAATAAAGACATTAACAAAGATTTAAGGGTACACACAGGTGCCAAAACAGGTTAGAAGAGAATACAGTTTTTTCGGTATCAGAAATGAGCTTCAGAAAGCAGTTGGAGATCCAAGATTCATAAGAAATTGATCTTCAGCTTTAAAAGAAAAGAAAAAAAAACATGGAGATGAAGATAATCAGAGTAGAACTTATTTAGTGAGCAGACTTTGAAAAGGATAAATTAAAAATATTCTTTAAAGTTATAAGAGAAACAAGTTATATTAGGCACTTAAAAAGATTTATCAGAAAACATTAAATGTGCCATTCTCTCCATTTTTGAGAGCTGTCTGGTAGAGTTTCAAGTATACTCACACTATATTTCTTTCTACTACATTGTAGTTTTGATTTTTTCCCCCATAATCTTCCCAACATTTAAATATAGAGAAATAGAAGCAAAAAAAGAAAAACAACACAAATTTTGGTTTAATCTCATTGTATTAGTTTTCTATTGCTCTTGTAACAAATTACTACACATCTAGTGGATTAAAACAGCACAAATGTATTTTCTTACCGTTCTGCAGGCTGGACATTTTCCTTTTCTGAAGCTTCTAAGAGAGAGGCTTCTTATGATGAGTTGAATTCTTAGTTCATATGATTCTGACTTCTTGTGCCTCACATTTCTTCTTTTAAGGACGCTTGTGACTATATTATGCGCACCTGCATCATTCAACCATCTCTCTATATTAAACTCACATGGTTAGTAACCTTAGTTCATCTCTAATTATTCTTTGCCATGTAATGTAACATTTTCACCTGTTCTGTGAATAGGACATGAATGTCTTTGGAGGATCAATATTCTGTCTTCCACATTGACAAATTTAGCTCAATTAAATTATCTTGTCATTCTAATTAGATAAATATTCTTTATATTAATGTTCAGCCTCTAATTTAGCTTTTACATAATGTTCTGAGTGTAAGTGGAATTAAGGCTCTGTGGTTTATGTAACCATACATTGTGAGTGGAGGGCAAGACTCTTCAGCTACCAGCTGTAACGACTAAATTCTTTCAGACACAGATCTGTGCTCATCTGCATTTGATTGGAAATCTCTGAGGTTTATTAGTCCTACCTGGCTTAAGGAGTGTTATACTATCACCAAAATCCATAGCTCATTTTGCTAGAGCAAAGTTTCCCTCCATAGTGACTCTTTTGTTTTGATATTTTTAACCTTGCCATTCATTGGTGTTCCTTGTATTTTGTTCCCAAATAGAAAATAAAGAAAATATTAGATCCACTAAATAATGTGGATGCAACAGTATGGCTTCAAGTTCATCTGGCTGTCCTTTCACATCTCCAAACATACCAACTCTCTACACAATCTATGCTCCAGGATGCCCATTTATTCATTCTCCAGATTAGGAACTTCAGGCTTCTTCATTCCTTTGAGATTTCTTCTAAAACTCCAAATCCTATCTAGTGGTTTGTTTTTGAGGAAGTGGAAATATGAGAACTAACCTCTCATATCTTCACTCTCTTTCTCCCTCAATAGCTCTAGGTTAGAAAGGACAGTGATCTTTCTCTTGCTGTACCCTCCTTCTATACTGTGGCAGGAAACAGTGGAAGAGTTGTTGGAAACATCCATACTTTGTAAAGAGTACTGAAAAATACTGCATTATATAGGCAACTCTATGGTCTCAGTTTTTTCCATGTGTCTCTTGAGCTGGGGCCAAGATATCATTTTAAACTAGAGATTGCAGATAATAAAATATTTCCTTTATATCCCCAAATATTCACCCCATTACATATGAACATCAAATAGTTCTTACCAAATTCCCTGAATAAATTAAATAAGTTGTAAAGAACTAGAAAATTTAAATAGACATTTAACTACAGAGACTCTGAATCAGTAACTTTTACTTTTTCCATACAGTAACCAAATATATTTAAAATATTTTTTCTAAACATTTATAGAGAGATATTTATACATTTATACATATCCTTGCAGAGAAGTGAAGAAAAAAATGTTAAATTCCTAAAAATGAGTAGTAGAAATGAAAAAAAGCAAACAATGTAAGAATATATATTAAAAGATAATATAGTGTATAATGAACCATTTGTTTTTTCCTAGAAATTCTAGTTTAACAACAAATTATTGATCAACGTGATTTTATACATTAACATATTAAAGAAAGGAAACTATGGTTGTGTCTATACCTGCAGAAAAAGTGGCCAATTATATAGCATTTCATGATTAGAAAATTTTGGTAAATTAGGAAATCTTTTAGCCTAATATTGAGAAGATACCAAAAACTGCAATAAGATGCGATAGTCTAGAAATAGTATATGAAATACCTTTTTCAAATCTAATAAATGGTCTTTATTAGCAAAATAGTACTTTATTTAAAATATTAAGAGCTTATAAAAATTGATAGAAATATTATTTTTATAGACAGACTAAAGATGGCAAAGGTGACTATACTTTCCAAACTGATCTGTATATTTAATATAATCAAAATCTCAATTCGAACAGAATTATACACATGTCTGCATGATAATCAGATTTATAATAACGTTTACACATTCTTGGGGATAAGGTAGACTGATAAATAAATGAAAATGTAACTATAGTTATTATATGAATACCTAACTCACAATATAAACGTCAATTGACCCCAGGTTTATCTTTGACTTAAATCTGAAAGTAAAATTTATATATTTTTTAAAAATGTTATGAGAAAAACTTTATGGCCTTGGATAGGGAAGGATTTCTTAAACAAGATTCACAAATTATTTTAAAAAAGGAAATAAATTATATATGAATTGTGGAAATTTCAGAACTTCTGTTATCTATCGATACCATGAATAAGTCAAAGTAGAAGATATTTTCCACAAACATAACTCACAAAGAATTAGCATCCACAGGGAATTATTATGGTATCTAAGTGAGTGAATAAGTGAATATGTGAGTATATATGTACATCTGTGTGTTCATACATGTGTGTCAATAAAAAAAAAGACCACTAACAAAATTTTAAATTGGTAAAAATACATGAACAGAGATGACTTTACAAGAGATGACATATCAATAATAAAGGCACATTAGAGAGCACAGAAATGTGAATCAAAACCACAATGACCAATTTGGTAAACATTCTGAGGTTAGACAACACCAATTGCTGGCAAAGATAGAACAAGGGACACCTTTTTTAACTGCTTAGCAACTCCTTGTCTTATTGCAAATTGTTGAATCCACTTTGGAAAATAATTTGGCTTTACTTAATATAGTTGACATGTGAATATTTTATGATCCAGCAATCCCACTACTTAGTATATACCCTAGAGACAATCTTGTACATATGCTTCTGCAGACAAAATCAGAATTTTCCTAAAAGCCCTGTTCATAATAGTAAAATACTGGAAACCATCCAAATGTCCATCTACAGTGGAATAGACAGCAGCTGCATGTATCGAATTGGATGAATCTCAGAAGAGTAAAGTAAACTGAGAATAGCAAGTTCCCCCCAAATACATAATAATTTCATCTATGTAAATTTAAAACACAGGCAAAAACTAAACATACAAACATATATATCCATATGCTATAGATTTCAAAATATAGAGAATTCATAATATGAAATTTAGGATAATTTGTTAAGTACTCCTGGATGAATGAAGTCGACAGGGAACAAACGAGGGCTTTTAAGGTATTAAGCTGACTTGTCAATTGCTTGTTTTATCATGATGACCTAATTGTATGTCTAAGTTATATACAGTATTCGTATGTATATTTCACAATTAAAAATATAAAAAAGAATGCTGTGCTAATAATATGATATATGCACAAACACCAGAGACGTTGCAGCCTATTAAAAAGGCAGACTTTGGAATTAGGAAAACCCAGGGTTGAATAGTTATTGCATCACTTACTAGGTTTGTGACCTACACATTTTTAAAAAGGTGTTAACAATATCCATTCTGTAGGGCTGGCCCGTGAATAAAAGAAATCATGAATGCAAAATGCCAGCAGAAAGCCTGGCACATAGATGCTCAAATTGAGAATCAGCATGGAGGAAATTAACTCTCCTTTACTGACAGCAGTTTCAACCAAAGACAAGTGTTGTGTTCACTGTGGCAACTACATTGTGGGAGGAATTGTCAAATCGTGAGTGAAAAATGCAATGGAGTAACAGTTTCCAATAAATAACATTGTAAGAAAGCAGAGTTTCATCCTACTCAGGCATGCATGTACATTGGCAGAGGGGAGGTGTGAGGGAAGTTGCTCTCTTCTCACTGAGGCGCTTCACCCTTAGATGATCTGTCATTGTATGCAGAACCTAGTGGCAGATTTATCCCTACGATTCAGGTTGCTCAGTAGTGGCTCAGGTGAAAGCATTTCAGTGTGCCATAAAGGTGGGAACTCATAAATGACAGAATCTATTATTGGGTGACAAGCTCCAACCCAGTGACTTTGTTTGTGACTTTGTATAGACTGCAGAAATAATTCCATTGTATTGAGTTTCAGGAGGAAAAAAAAAAATGCAATAACACTGGTCAGCACATTTAACCACTTGATACTATTAAAAAACACCTCATGTGAACTGAAGGCTAAAAGGTTTAAAATAATTGACATGATACAGAGCAATGACATACATTGATGCAGCTCCTAAATTGGTCAGAGCTGGATGTGTTTTATAGTTTCCTTAAAATTACAAATTAACTGTTGTTTTCATATTCTGAGTAAAGCCTCCACAATTTCACTCTGCTTTCATTTTGTATTCTAATCAGGATGATGCTTAATGCTGTGCTTCTCTACCATTAAATGACTGGCCAAAAGAAAAATGTGTCAATAGCAATATCTATGACTAATGTTCCTGGTAGGAATTGCATTTTTTTGGTGGAGGTGGGGAGATGGATAAGGCGGTATTTTGACTCTTATACTAGTGTGCCATGCTATGGACCCTTCAGAGGTTCAGTGGTCAGTCATAACAGAACCTAGTTACTTCATATGTTACTGTATGAAAATTTTGAGTTACTCTTTTTTCATTTTTAGTGTTGGACAAATAATGATGCTGTTTCTATTCCATTATTGGGATTACAGGGAATATTAGAACCTTTAGAACAAACCTATACATATGTTAACTCTGTTTCTGTTAATATTTCTGTTACTATTTCATAGGATTTGTCTTTATGTTAACCTCACGTGATATAGATAACATCCTTCATCTCATGTTTCCTGCAAAGAGCTGCACCATCACTTGAGCTAACCCCAAAATTTATGTTAAATACTATTTCCTAATTTTGCCCTAGGACAAAATTATTTTACTATTCTCTGTCAGGTGTTAATCAGATTAGGTAAAAACAGGTTCAAATACTTATAAATTGTTAGTGATCTGCCTTAGTAACCCAGAAATAGGGGCTTATGTGTACATTTTATATGCATTGAATTATTTTTAAATGATGAGACATAAATATAGTGGCACAGAAATTAAAAAAAAAAAAACTAATGTGGGGAATTTTAAAGGAATTGGATAAAGAAAGCTTTCCGAAAATTAACATTGAATATAGCTCTACTTGGTTGCTGTTTCAATTTTGTCACATTCAGATCTAAACCAATATATAACAAGATAAACAAATTTGGAGTTAGGTATCTAAAAGTTAAGAAAAACTTTAAAAAAAAGCTGTACATGCAACTTAGTAAAAATGATAAAAGAAATAGAGGTTTTATATAATCCTATATCCATTGAAAAAAATCAAATATCTGATTAAGTAAATTCCCACGAGAAGATCAATGTTTTTCTCGGGTGAATTCTTTGAAACTTTCAGGGAAAAAAGGACATGAATCTTACACAAACTCTGCCAAGGTCAAAAAAAAAAAAAGAAACATTTGCTACTCAGGTCAATCTCCCTCGTAAATGGGTATGCTTAAATCCTAAATATAATATTTTGAACAATATACATGAATGAGTATTCATCACGAACACATTGGATTTAGTCCATGCATGAAGGGATCCTTCGAAATTCAAAACTTAATATAATTTCACCATGGTCTTGCATAGAAGAAAACATGTGATCATAAAACACTAGTGACATATTAGATAAAATTTATTTACCAGTCTTAATAAAAAAATAAACTAATCAAGGAGATCATTTATAAACTATATAAATATCTACCCAATGTACTGTACATTTGAAATTAATAATAAAATAAATATTTTTTTAAAATTAAAAAACATGAAAAAATAAACTAGTAACCGAGGGGAATTTCCATAACCTGATAAAAGATACTTACAAATCCATGAAAAAAAAATCATACTAATGTGAAATAATTTTGCTCTTCAAACAAAGGAAGAAGATAAAGAAGCTTGTTACTGCCATCTCTAGTAGACTTGTGTTTAGAACACATGGACAGTAAAATAAGGCAAGAAATTAGAAGTAGGCAATGTAATATTAATGAAAAGTTAAAATAAGCTACTCATATACCACTAGATTTATAAAGTGAACTTATCCATGATTCTGAATATAAAACTGATAAGCAAAAATCAGTTGACCGACTCTATACTACCAAAAACAAATGTATTTTTTTGTTTGTTTGTTTTGTTTTTTAGGCGAGGCAACCCTTGGTTGACCTCACAGATTGCAAGGACCTTTTTTTTAGGCCCACAGCACCTAGTCTTCCTAGGTCGTCTCCCATTCAAGTACTAACCAGGCCCGACCCTGCTTAGCTTCCAAGGTCAGACAGGATTGGGCTTGTTCAGGGTGGCAAGGCCATAGCCCAGAAACAAATGTGAAGGAAAGATACTATTGACAGTAAACAAGAAGCACGGCATATATTCAAATTAATGTACAGATGCTCTGCACTAAAGACTATAAAACTTACTGATGTACATTTGAAAAGATCTAAATAAATAGAGAACAACATCATATTCCTTCAATTAAGGGTTCAATATCATTAGGTATAAATTTGTTCAGATTATTCTAAACATGTAGTTCAATCACAAACAAAAATGACAACTTTTTTTTTTTTTTTTGGTGTGTGTGTGGATATAAAGAGTAAATAATATGAAGGTAATAATTTAAAAGAAATATTGGTAGATGATTCTAATGGCTGTCATGTTTATTGGAAAATAAATCAGGAAGATATATTTTAGTCTGAGGATAAGCACAGAAATTAATGGTACAGAATAGGGAGTCCAGAAACAGATTGATACATGTGGAAATTTGATAAATGGCAGTAGGAAAATGGTGGTTTGTTCAATAAATAGTATTATGTCAATTAAGCACACGTATGCACATCTATATCTATATAGATACAGATATGTATGTTACATATATAGCTATATGTGTAATTATTCAAACCACAAATTGAGAAACAATATTTGCAAAACATATAATTGACAAAGGTTCATATTCAGAAAAATATGTAAAGACCTACAAATCAATAAACAAATACAGAGAATCCCATAAGCACTGAACAAGATGCTTGATGAAGACCTTAAATGAACAGGATATCCAAATTGCCAAACAATGTATGAAAAGGTTTCATTAATCACAAGGGAAATAAAAAAATGTAGTCACCATGAAAAATGAAAAAAACAACCTAAAGGAGATAACATTACATACTCATCAGGTTGCATTAATAGGACTGATAATAACTAATATGTTGCTGATGGAGATAGCATGTGCTAGTAAAAACGGAAAGTTGGCATTATCTATTGTTGATCTTCATGACTCAACAATTTCATTCAATTGTATGTGCTTATTACCCTTTAAGATAATATCCCAATACAATGAAAAGTTTTCATTTTCCGCAGACAGTAGAAGGGCTTTGAAAGTGATTAATATATTATCATAGTATAAACTATTGTAACGAAAAGAAATATAAAATAAATTATTCTTTTTCTTAGTTTTGCTTTCATTGTTTTTGTCTCAATGTCTACTTTAGATTGTACCTAGTCCAGTCTTGCTTTTTGTCAAGACAAATGAGCTTTAGGTAATATTGCGATAACACATATTTTTCTTAAAAACAGAAGAAAACATATTTTACCTAAAATTCTACTTAGAAAGGATTTGTAACTATGTCTAAGATTTTTTCTTTAACTTTGTTTTTATTTAAAGACCTGCTATAATTCTTTAAGAGAACTATAAAAGTTTGCTTAGAAACGTTATAATGCAAAACGGACAGAGAAGGACAATGAGATACTAATTTACTCCAG
>NW_011888808.1:8012520-8040327 GCF_000151845.1 Pteropus vampyrus | reverse complement strand
CTTTCTCTCTTTCTCTCTCCCTCCCTCCCCAATCTCTCTCTTGTCCCACCCTTGCCCCCATCTTCCCTGTACCACATGATGAACTGCTCAGGACATCCTGAACCAGTGAAGGCACTTTGTAATGCTGCAGGCTTACCTGCAGTCTACATTACCACAAAAGGTGCAGCGAGCACTTTGAATGCATGCTCCTGAGAAGCATAGTGATTCTATACTCAGGGCTTTTCCTTGTTATTTGAATTTTCATCTTCTTTAATTACATTTCTTACATCTACACCCAAAATGCCTTTCTTTATTACTTTTATTTTCATCTTCTTTAGTTACATTTCTAACATCTATTAAGAGGACCTTATAATTTTCTGTCCTTTGTAAGTTTCCTTTGCCTAAAACTAAGATATGAAATATTGTTTTGACTGCTGCAAATTATATATGTATCTTCTTATTGATGTGTAAATTGGTACTAATATCAGTTTCACTGAGCTTAAAGAACTAGTGGACGTATGCACAGTTGGCTCTCCATAGGCAATTCAGACTCCCAGAGCATCTTCACAAATAATTTTTATATGCAAATAAAACATTTTAGTGAACTATGATTATTTTTTTGTATATTCATATTCCTACAACACATTCAGATTCCCGATTTAATTAAATTTTTACCAAAAAACTTGGAACACATTACTGAGGGAGTAGTATTATTGTGTGCTTATGTATAAATCCACTCAATAGCTGACATTTATTTTCTACCCTGGGCAATGTTAATTTGCTTTTGCTAAAAAAAAAAAAAAAAAAAAAAAAATTAGAATTGATTAATTCCGAAATATTTAAAATAATTTTTTTTCAGAACACAATGACTTAGAATGGCTTAGAATGAATATATGCACATATGTAGCATATGTACATATACATATATTTCTTATATGGCTTAGAATGAATATATTTCGTATATGGCTTAGAATGAATATATGCACATATATAGCATATGTACATATACATATATTTCCATTTATTAATAAGTTTTCTACATATTTCATATTTGACATTCTATTTTAATGAAATTCCACAAGCCTTTTCTTAGATGAGTTACACACTGGATTTCAATCTTATCTGCAATTATAGTTTATTTTCCCCTTTTAAGACTTCAACACAATTTTATTAGGCATTTATGATTCTGTATTTTTATTTTGAAATAGTTATTTGATGCTCTCACCTATTAAAAATTTAAGATATATTTTTAACAGGGTATCTTTCACTGAATTAAGGCTACTACTGTTGTGTCCAGAATAACCAGACCCAACTTGAGTGCTCTTAACCAGGAGACAGTTTATTAGCCGGCGGCTGTCCTTGCAAAGGAGCAGCCTCGAAATGCCAAGATACAAGGTTTTTAAGCCCCAAATCCCATTCCTCATTCTGTCTTAAACACAAAGGTCCATCTTTCTCCTATTCACTACCTGTCAACCCACTGGTCAGGTGTGCAAGCGGGAAGTACAGAAGCAGAAAGCTTGTTTTAGAATGTTATGTTCCTATGGGTGATTGCCTATGTTCCCATGGACAATAGCCAGTGTTCCCATGGGTGATGGCCAAACAGTAATTTTCAGCTTATATACAATTGATTATTTTTCATGCCACGCAAGCAAGCAGGGTTACACAGGCTAAAATTGGCAGTTAGCGTATGAGCTCATTGTTACAAGTTTCATGATTAACAAAATGTGGTTAGGGGTTCCAGAAACTAGGCCTAAGTTATAGACTTCCTTTGTCCAGTTTCAGGTTTTAATTATTCTTTAACCCTTTCACATTTCAGCAGGCCATTACACTACTTTACACATGAACTCTTGCTTGAATTTTGGACTCACCAAAAGTGATCTCACATTCAGCAATGGAACTAAAATCAGCTGAAAATTATATATACATGGAAAAAAAGCAAAGGATGCATTATGTCACCAACATATATAATTCCATGCTTTTTTTCAAATAAGAAGTAGTAAATATAATAGGAATTCAGAGGATAAAGAAATCTCATTCACTCAACTTACTTTATTTTTTAGCGATACAAAATTTGAATTATTCAAGCTGAAGCTATTAAATATTCATAATGCTTCATATTATAAAGTTATTGATTAATGTCTTTGGTAAAGAACACTATTATCTCTGATTACATCAAGGTCATCCCGAGGAACAGGACCAAGGCACAAAGTTTTATATATGGAAATATGAGAAGCTAATACATAATTCATATTTAAAAGATAACATAAAGGTTAACCCCTTGGAGAATCTGAAGATAATACTCATGTTCTTCTGACAATTCTTTATACTGGCAATTTGGAAAATGCCAGCATTTTATTAGTACCTATTCTTGTACTATGACATGAATTAATGCATACCTGCCCCACTATTCCTATGGGCAAAAAAGAAATTTGAATTATGTACAAGAGAGATTTTACAGAACTAAATGAGCCAAAATACTTTCCCTCTGTATACTCATTAGAAATACTCTGAGAGTAGCAGTCTCTTTCACTTTTAGAGAAAATTGGTACTTTATTGTCATATTTTATCAGACATCTGTTAAACTTTCTATGTCTACTGAAATAATAAAAAGATATTTGGGATTAATTCACATTTTGAAATCATATATATGTATATATTAAGCATAAGTGAAATATTTCAACTCTAATTTGATCTTGTCGTGTACTCTCAATATAAAATATCAGAAAACTTAATTCCGTAAGTTTGAATAGCTTACTTAGGTTTCTATGGTGCACATATTGGCTTTCTCATGAAAAATTTTAAACTCCCAGAGTCATGATTTTTCTCATATATACAAATGAAAATAATGTTGACTTCGTAAGATTTGGTAGGAGAATGAGATAATGCAAATAAAAGCATTTGGCACATTTTATCACTTTATAAAAATTGTCTATCCTTTTTGTGGAGGGAATAAATCTAATGTCTTGGTTTCCAGAATTTCTTTCTTTTTTTCTTTCCATTTCACTGCTCTATCACATTTAAGTCAATAAATCTGTCAGTGAGCTTGGACGGGGTATAGTTATGTCCCAAACCCATTCTTTGTTTCCTCTATCTAAATGCCATCTTTAAACAATGGAAAAGAGCTTTGGTTACAAAATAGAAGTTATTTCCCCTTCCCCTCTGCCTCCCCTTTGGCCACATTTTCATTGACATTCCTATATGATTTTAAATAACAACTTAATTTTGAATATTCAACCAATGAGATTTCTCAGTCCAAAAAACATGAAATCCATTTTCTCTCACACCTCAGAACCTATCCATCATCACTTCCCATTGATTATATCAACACAATAGTGAGATTCTGACCACGTTTTACTACTTCCACTACTAGCATTGTGATACTAGCTGCCATTGTTTATCATCCAGGTTATGGCAGTGACCTACAAATAGCTGGCTTCAACATTGCATCAGGCACCCTTTAGCATATTCTGAACAGCATTTTAAAATATAAATCAGATTTTGTCACCCTTGTGCATAAAACTCTCTAACTTATACTTATTGCACTTATTCTAAAAGCCAGAGTTTGTACAAACGTTTCATAGATCGTACATTGTATGGACTCTTCCAGTTTTTCTATGAATTTCTCTTCTCTTCCTTGGTCATTTCCTCGTTCAGTTTCAGTTGCAGTAGATTGTTTCATTATTACTGAAAATGGCAATAGATATGGTTTGCCCTGCATTTTTTTATGTCTTGTGTCAGATGCCATCTTCTCTGTGAGGCTTCCATGGCCATTTTATTAAGATTTTTAAATCCTCTGTGCTCTGTAGACACTTGCCATATTTAACATTTCACCATAACACTTTCTACCATCTAACACACTATGCATTTTACATTTTTGCTTATTACATTGTATCTTTACTGGGATATCAGTTCCATGAGGACAGAGATTTCTATTGAGTTTTAGTGCCTTGAACATTGCCTGGTGATAAATAGTTGTTTAAGAAGGAGTTAGGAATGGGCGAATCTGCAGATTAGAAAGGCAGTATAGTGGTTTAAAAAAAAAAAAAAAAGCACGAACTTTAGAGACTCAGATAAGATTTGCATCCTTGTCTTCACCTCTTACAATTATGCTACCCTAAACAAATTGTTTGCCCTTGGCATTCCTCAGTTTCCTCATTAGTCATATAGTGGAAATACTATCTACCACAGAGTTCGGCCAAGAGTAATAGTAAGATAATGTTTAGCACTTTGTCAGGCACTCAATAAATTATTAAGTGAAAAACAAAATTCACAGACTTTTTGCTAGAAATAGTGAAGATAGAATATTAGTGAGGATCATAAAATATGCTGAGAATAAATGGAGGAAAATCTAGACAATATTCTCACAACACCCTCTAACCCAGGGAGTAAAATCTGCATGCAATGGAGAGCTTATCTCTTTTCTTCATCTTGTTTCCGAAAACTAATAGCATATAGTAACTAACTTTTCTTAACCAGAGGATTTGAATTTATCACAAAATTGTTCTTTAAGCTTAAAATTTTACAGTGCCTTCTTACCATTATTTTTAACTTCTATCATTTCCTCTCCAATGTATGGAATGAAGCCAGAATAATATGTTAAAACAAACAAAAAATAATATCTCATTCTAGCCCAAAGGCAAAATGTATAATTTTCACTTTGATAATTATAGCAATGATATTTTGGTCCCTGCTTATCTACCTACCTTATCCCAGGGCATGTCATTCATGGTTCACTTTTGTCTAGCAACACAGGTTGAATTTTCTAAGGTCTTCCCTGCTTAAGATCTTTGCAGATGCTGTTTCCTTGGCCTGAAACACTTTTCATCTGCTCTTTCAAAATGGCTCACTCCTTATTCTTTAAGTCTTTGCTTAAATATTGCTTCTCAGAGAAACTGTTATTTGAATTAGTTCTACTCATCTTCAACTCATTATTTCCTATTATAGTTTCCTATTTCTGTGTTTATACTCCTTATCAAAATTTGAATACTTAATTATCTTCTTGGGTTATTTAAATTACCTCCTCTGTTTTAGAGTCTATAAAAACATGGTCCATGCCTATTCTCTTTATTGTTCCTCCTGAAGATAATACTCATGTTCTTCTGACAATTCTTTATACTGGCAATTTGGAAAATGCCAGCATTTTATTAGTACCTATTCTTGTACTATGACATGAATTAATGCATACCTGCCCCACTATTCCTATGGGCAAAAAAGAAATTTGAATTATGTACAAGAGAGATTTTACAGAACTAAATGAGCCAAAATACTTTCCCTCTGTATACTCATTAGAAATACTCTGAGAGTAGCAGTCTCTTTCACTTTTAGAGAAAATTGGTACTTTATTGTCATATTTTATCAGACATCTGTTAAACTTTCTATGTCTACTGAAATAATAAAAAGATATTTGGGATTAATTCACATTTTGAAATCATATATATGTATATATTAAGCATAAGTGAAATATTTCAACTCTAATTTGATCTTGTCGTGTACTCTCAATATAAAATATCAGAAAACTTAATTCCGTAAGTTTGAATAGCTTACTTAGGTTTCTATGGTGCACATATTGGCTTTCTCATGAAAAATTTTAAACTCCCAGAGTCATGATTTTTCTCATATATACAAATGAAAATAATGTTGACTTCGTAAGATTTGGTAGGAGAATGAGATAATGCAAATAAAAGCATTTGGCACATTTTATCACTTTATAAAAATTGTCTATCCTTTTTGTGGAGGGAATAAATCTAATGTCTTGGTTTCCAGAATTTCTTTCTCTTTTTCTTTCCATTTCACTGCTCTATCACATTTAAGTCAATAAATCTGTCAGTGAGCTTGGATGGGGTATAGTTATGTCCCAAACCCATTCTTTGTTTCCTCTATCTAAATGCCATCTTTAAACAATGGAAAAGAGCTTTGGTTACAAAATAGAAGTTATTTCCCCTTCCCCTCTGCCTCCCCTTTGGCCACATTTTCATTGACATTCCTATATGATTTTAAATAACAACTTAATTTTGAATATTCAACCAATGAGATTTCTCAGTCCAAAAAACATGAAATCCATTTTCTCTCACACCTCAGAACCTATCCATCATCACTTCCCATTGATTATATCAACACAATAGTGAGATTCTGACCACGTTTTACTACTTCCACTACTAGCATTGTGATACTAGCTGCCATTGTTTATCATCCAGGTTATGGCAGTGACCTACAAATAGCTGGCTTCAACATTGCATCAGGCACCCTTTAGCATATTCTGAACAGCATTTTAAAATATAAATCAGATTTTGTCACCCTTGTGCATAAAACTCTCTAACTTATACTTATTGCACTTATTCTAAAAGCCAGAGTTTGTACAAACGTTTCATAGATCGTACATTGTATGGACTCTTCCAGTTTTTCTATGAATTTCTCTTCTCTTCCTTGGTCATTTCCTCGTTCAGTTTCAGTTGCAGTAGATTGTTTCATTATTACTGAAAATGGCAATAGATATGGTTTGCCCTGCATTTTTTTATGTCTTGTGTCAGATGCCATCTTCTCTGTGAGGCTTCCATGGCCATTTTATTAAGATTTTTAAATCCTCTGTGCTCTGTAGACACTTGCCATATTTAACATTTCACCATAACACTTTCTACCATCTAACACACTATGCATTTTACATTTTTGCTTATTACATTGTATCTTTACTGGGATATCAGTTCCATGAGGACAGAGATTTCTATTGAGTTTTAGTGCCTTGAACATTGCCTGGTGATAAATAGTTGTTTAAGAAGGAGTTAGGAATGGGCGAATCTGCAGATTAGAAAGGCAGTATAGTGGTTTAAAAAAAAAAAAAAAAGCACGAACTTTAGAGACTCAGATAAGATTTGCATCCTTGTCTTCACCTCTTACAATTATGCTACCCTAAACAAATTGTTTGCCCTTGGCATTCCTCAGTTTCCTCATTAGTCATATAGTGGAAATACTATCTACCACAGAGTTCGGCCAAGAGTAATAGTAAGATAATGTTTAGCACTTTGTCAGGCACTCAATAAATTATTAAGTGAAAAACAAAATTCACAGACTTTTTGCTAGAAATAGTGAAGATAGAATATTAGTGAGGATCATAAAATATGCTGAGAATAAATGGAGGAAAATCTGGACAATATTCTCACAACACCCTCTAACCCAGGGAGTAAAATCTGCATGCAGTGGAGAGCTTATCTCTTTTCTTCATCTTGTTCCTGAAAACTAATAGCATATAGTAACTAACTTTTCTTAACCAGAGGATTTGAATTTATCACAAAATTGTTCTTTAAGCTTAAAATTTTACAGTGCCTTCTTACCATTATTTTTAACTTCTATCATTTCCTCTCCAATGTATGGAATGAAGCCAGAATAATATGTTAAAACAAACAAAAAATAATATCTTATTCTAGCCCAAAGGCAAAATGTATAATGTTCACTTTGATAATTATAGCAATGATATTTTGGTCCCTGCTTATCTACCTACCTTATCCCAGGGCATGTCATTCATGGTTCACTTTTGTCTAGCAACACAGGTTGAATTTTCTAAGGTCTTCCCTGCTTAAGATCTTTGCAGATGCTGTTTCCTTGGCCTGAAACACTTTTCATCTGCTCTTTCAAAATGGCTCACTCCTTATTCTTTAAGTCTTTGCTTAAATATTGCTTCTCAGAGAAACTGTTATTTGAATTAGTTCTACTCATCTTCAACTCATTATTTCCTATTATAGTTTCCTATTTCTGTGTTTATACTCCTTATCAAAATTTGAATACTTAATTATCTTCTTGGGTTATTTAAATTACCTCCTCTGTTTTAGAGTCTATAAAAACATGGTCCATGCCTATTCTCTTTATTGTTCCTCTAATGGCTTGCTGCAGAGAATATTTTCAGTAAACATGTGAATAGATGAGTTATTCACATACCCTATCTCAGTGCCTGTTTTAGATAACCTCACACCATGATGCATAATGACTTACATAGGGCCTCCCGGTGAAGGGTGATTTTCTTTATACTGTGTACAAGTAGAAACTTTACAACTTGTATATATGGTCCCATTTCCAGGAGATGATTCTCTTGAAACTGAACTACAGGGCACATTTATTATCTAAGAGAACAAAACACTTTTCTTGATTTCTGCCATACATTTGTAGTTCATCATTTCTATTTTGTCTCCTCTTTATGAAAAAAATAAAACAACAAACAAAAAACAGTTTGAAAGTTTTATTTACTATCAAGCACCAAGGCAAAATAGTCCAGTAATCATTACATGACATTAAAGGGATGTCTCAAACATCAGAACTAAGGTCTAATGCCCTACCAGCCTTTATTCCTATAGTATATACCACATATCATGATACACAGGTCCAGATCCAAGGCTAGTTATTTATGTTATTATTTTCAAAACATATAAAATTCATTAAAAAAAAAAACCCTCGTGTATCATCACTCAGCTAGAAATAACAGTGTCAATTCAGTCAGAGGCCCTGTGAACATCTATCAAATCCCCTTCTCTGCTCATAGAGGAAACAATGACTCTAAATTTGGAATTAACATACTCATATTTTTTTATAATTTTACCATATGTGCAAGCATCTATGCACACAACTGAATAATATTTATGTGTTTTTAAAAGTTAAAAATTTATATTCTCTCTTCATCTTGCTTTGCTATGTTCCATTTTACATTAATGAGCTCCATTCTTGTTAACACATATGAGCGTTATCCATTATTTTAAATGCTGTTTGGTATTGCATTATATGAATATATCACAATAGTTATCCATTGGTTCAATCTATTACAGTTTAGCTTTATTTTGGGCTATTTAAAAAAAATAGTTGCTATAGTGGTATTTCATGACTTCTCTAAGATGTTGTCTTCGTCAGTTTGGGCTGCTCTAACAAAGTTCCATAGAGTAGTTGGTTTATAAACATCAGAAATTTACTTCTCATCGTTCTGGAGGCTGGAAGTCTGAGATCAGGGTGCCGATATGGTTGAATTCTAGTGAGAGATTTCTTCCAGGTTGTAAACTGCCAACTTCTCCTTGTATATTCATGTGGCTGAGAACAGACAAATCTCTCTGGAATCTCTTTTATAAGGGCACTAATCCCTTTCCCTGTCTCACGATCTCATTATCTCTCAAAACCCCACCACCTAGTACCATCATTTAGGGAGTTAGAGTTTCAGCATATGAATGGAGGAGGGAATAGCCATCTAATACATTGCAAATACATACCTAGAAATTTAACTTTAGTACTGAAGGATGCACTGGATGCCTCTTATACCACTGCAAATCCTCTCGGCCTCATGTCTTGTTCTAGCCTTGGTCACTAGTTTTGTGTGAATTTTGTTCACCTTTGTAAAGATGTAGCCAATAATATCCATTCTCAGTTCATGGCTAGACTTCATTTTCTGCCTTGGGAGTTCTCAGACTATGTTATATGGATTGCTGGAAGAATTTTATTTGGTGCTCACATACGTACCATCCACCATATTGGTCAGTTAACATTCATGTGACAACTCTTGAATAATGAAACCCTTAGAGCTAATGGATACATATTCCCTTCTTTGTTTTACTCCAGCTAATGGTCCTAGAGTATCTGATTATCTTGCTTGATGATGTGTTCTAGAATTCACTCTCTCTTTCACTGGTACACCTATCTTGTTCCTCATTCCTCCTCTGTGATCATATTCCCAAATAAATTATTCACACAGTCTGTGTTCTGGGTAGGATGGTAGATGTGATCCCAGGTTAGCGTAGCTTGTGTATGCTTTTTTCCTCTAAATTGATTGTACTGATTTACACTTTCACCAGCAGTTCATAAAACTCTCCCTTGCAACTAAGATGTGGGCACACGACTCCTAAATTTCTATTTCTAGCTGATCTTTTCTCTGAACACTCAACTCATTTGCAACTGCCTTGAATAGACAAATGTCAAATAGACATCTTAAACTTAACGAGTAAAACAGAATTATTGATCTATATTCACCCAATCCTGCTTCCATTTTAGTGATTTCCTACTTAGTAATTTGAGGAGTCATTAACCCATTTTCTAAGGCTCCAAAACATGGAGTCACCATCAGCTCTTTTATATACTCCAATTTATTAAAAATCTATTTCACTTCACCTTCAAACAAATTGCAAATCTGACTATCATCTCTTTCATGAGCTACTAAAATATCTTCTTAACGCATCTCTCTGCTGCCATTATTCATCATTCCTCCCATTTCTTCTCCACAAAACAGCCAAAGTCATCTTTTATAGTGTAATTTAGATCGTGCTCATCTCATTTCTCTTAAGTATTCCCGCCATACTTTTATGAATCTGACCCCAAGCTACCTCACTGGCCTTGTCTCTTACTCTGCCTTGATCACTCTGCCCTGTGGCACCATCTTGCTTCCTCTGACACAGGGCCTTTATACTTGCTGCTCCATTTGTGGGGAACACACTGCTGCAAGGATTTTCTCTAGAGTATCTTTTTGATCAATCAGTATTTCAGTGTCATTTCAACCTGATTTAACTATGCAACAATTATCACTACCGTGATATAATATAACACACATTTAATTTGTTTTTCAGATTAGTTACTGTCTAACTACAAATCTTCAGGTAGAATAAAGGTACTTTGTCTATTCTGGTCAATGGTATAGGCCCAGGTCTAGCACAAGGTCAAGAATACATGTATCACCCAATTAATTGTTGTTTGAGGATTGAGTAAAAATAATTTGAAACTCGAGATCCATTCTTGCTTTGATATGAATGATGCTGGGAATGCCAGGCCACCAGCGCCCACTGGTCAACTGAGTTATCCTGTATGGAGTGGAGGTCAGGGAAGGGGACATAGCTACCTAAACTTTTGTATGTTAGAGAGGACGATTGGTAAAGGTTGCCATATCACTTAAAAATGAATGAAAATGAAATATGTTAATAAAATTTTCTACAGTTTTATCATCGGAATAAAACTTCCACGTGGTTCCTGCCTAATGATGAGAAATTAGGCAGGAACCAAGTGAAAGTTTTGTCACTCGGACAGCTCCAAATGTCTCCTTCAGCTCATCCAATTGTAGCTCCATCGACTTGGGCTCAGAGTGAGTCCATGTCTGAAAGTGATAGGATGATGCATCACAGGAAGAAGAGGACATGGGAATACCACTTCCCAGGATGACTGTGTGAGTAATGAGAGCAGCTGCTATGGGTGACCAAGCTCAACTGTTGTCTGTATAGAAGGACTTGTCAGGGCCCCAGGAGCGCAGCCAGTTGGATCCTGCAGAGAAGGGACTCTCACAAGCCAAATAATGAGGGTGCTCTTGGAATACGAGTCTATTCATTTAGCATCCACTACAGTAACTATTTTCTCTGCTACAGATGCAAATTAATGTGGATTGTTTTGTGCACAAAGGCAAGAATCTATGTGGATGATGCCAAGGAAACCCTTTACATTATTTAATAAAAAGAGAATCCATCTTGTGAATTAGCTTCAAATTCCATTTTAAAATCATCAGATACATACACATATCCTCATATCTCCAGATACATGGCTGTGGTATAAAAGTGAGGTATATTATATTTATGGAAAAATAATAAGATAATAAATAAGAAGGTTTCGTTACACTTAAAATAAAAATTAAAATATTTGGATTACCCATTTAAAAATACTCACCTAATGTATGTAATAAAGTGTATTCTAAAGAACAATATACACATACAAAATTTAGGTGAGTGCTTTAGCTTTTTGCTATTATTAAAAAGGGACATTTATTGACTTGATTCCTTTTTAATTGTCTTTTTTCCCCACATTTCACATTTATGAGTCTTTTGTTATCTTTTTTTAGAAAGCAAAAGTTTTACTTATTTATTTAATTTATATTTGAATCACACCTGTGTTAGAACTAATGGAGGATATTTTTCTCATAGCATATCCCATAAGGGCACAAAGCATTTTTATTTTTAAAAAGAGCACATAGAATATTTATAAAAACAAGTACACTATGCCAAAAAAAAATCCCCACGTATTACCATATTTTAACTGTTTGGCAAACATTAAGGTACTGATGATGATGTGAAATATCATCTGTATGGATCAACACAACCACTTTATTTAACAGTCATAAAGCTAAAGATGCACACGCTCTCTAAGTGAGCAGTTTCGCTCCTAGCTATGCATCCATCTCAATACATGTATAATGATACCCATAACAGAATTGATAATAATGTTTTCCTCAGCTAACTCTTAATATTAAGTGTAATTTGCCAAATAATATTCTTTACAAATATTCTTGAATTGCATTCTATTTATCATGGCCCTGGTAAGAGAGAGAAAGCAGAAGCACCTTGGAACATGAGGAGAATTTAATGAATAGATGTTTTACAGAGGTATAGGCAGGTGTAAGGGAACAGACAATGATGATTAGGCTCCCAGAATGAAGCAATAGAAGGAAAGCTTCCTGCGCCTGAGAGGGCAAGGAAAAGAAAGGGAGCTAGGAAAGCCCAGTGAACGATGAAAGGCATTGAGAACAGCAAAGCCCAGTCAGAAGAGTGACAGCAAGAGGAACTGAGTGATGGAGCCCATTAAGACTGATCATGGACAATGTGGGCAATCAGCTAATGAGTCTTCATCTTTTATAGAATATATATAATACCTAGGTTATACGATTTAATATACTGTTCCTCAAATAGTAGGTATTAGATAATATTTGTTGAATTTATTAAAAATCTCCATATTTTCTACTCTGTAGCTTTTTATTTTAAAATTCCTTAAGCTGTTTAGAGTAAAAATGTTTTGAAAGATTTCAAGATCTTTCAATATATTTCTGAAATTAATATTTGCTTTCCCTGGGGGCATTGTTTAGCCATTTATTTCTTTCCTAATTGTTATTTTTCATATTCAGTGGCCTACAGTATGATGAATGATTGGTTGCCACACCTTTCAAAGAATACTAAGCCATTCTTAGGAATAGCTATTTCCAAGAAATGTTCTCCTCAGGTAACTGGCATTGAAAAACATCATCAGAGAAGGATAAACTGCCAAGAACCACTCATCGATTCCTTAAAACTTTATGGAAACAGTCCATGACTTCATTGAGCTTGAGAATTGTTCATCATCTACAAAAATTATCTTAATACAGAGTTTGTATGTATACTTTTATATTTTTTATTTCATGCCTCCATAAGACTTTTAGGGTGTCTTCTAGAAAAAGAATACATTGTGTTTTACCAGCTCCACCAGATTCTCCTTGGCAATACATGGGAGCAAATGTGTGCTCTGATGTTCACTGTATCTTTACTTCTTATTCAGTCTTAAAGAGATGAAATGATGTTAGAAATGAAGATCAAAAACAAAGTGTACATAGAATGAAGAATCATGTAATTTGTTTATTGAGTTTATTCTTCTGTTATCAAAGATAATCATTTTGTCAGGCTTTTTTTTTAAATTTATGAAACATAGAACAGAGATAACTTTTGGATTTTACTCAACTCTTTTTTTCAAATTTCAAGGTTTGAATTTTAATAAATGTGGTTTATAATATTAATGCAGTGTTGCTTTTTCATGATGCTGTTTCACCATATATAGTTGAACTAATTCAATCAATAGACTCTTCCCCATTCTCTCATTCAGGGTTACAATTTCCTTGATCAAGAGATTGCTTTGTAGACAATCAGAATTCAATGTGAGGTCTTCAAAATATGAATTATGAATTAATAAATGTTAAATAATTTGTTAAAAATGTTGTGCTGTACATCTTTAAAGAGTTTTTCAAATTATGGTTTCATAAACCTAAAAGAGGTCTCGAACTTAGTTTAGAAAAATTTTCCAATACTGCCAACTTTAATTATCAAATATCACAGCAGTGAATGTGATAGTTTTATAGTCATTTTGGCTAGAATTTTAGAAAAAAATTCTCCATAAATCTACATTGAAATATTTTATAATTAAAATAAAATTTAAACAAGTGCTTCTCTTCAGATTCTATAAATAAAAAAACATGAGCTCATAATTAATTTGGCTAATAATTTTTCATCATATATGGAATATTAAACATTGCTTTCTGGAAGGAATAAGGCATTAAGAAAAATATTTTCATTGGTGCAAAAGTAAAATTTGAATATCATAAATTCAGATAGAACTTAATTTGGCTATGGTTCTCAGTCTGCACAATTGCAGATTACCAACTTTGACATCTAAACTCTGTAGACATTCTACACACTGTGTCGTATGGTTAGTCTGATTCCTCTCATGCCAGTCTCTATTTTTCACATTTGAACCCTAATCCATTACTAGGCCACTGTTCTTAGCTCTTCCTCAAATGCTAATTAGATTTTTTTTTTAATTTTATTTTATTAGTTTCAAGTATGTAGTACATTGGTTAGACATTTATATAGTTTATAAAATGACCCCCCTAATTACTCTTTCTCTTCTCTGGCTCTCTGTCTCACCAATATATCAATGATAAATGCATTCTCTATGCCATGCTCCCCATCCCCGTGACCATCTATCCACTATTAATTTGTACTTTTTTAATCCTTTACCCCATTCCTCCAGCACCCCAATGCCCCTCCAACCTAGAGGTTATTATGCTGAGTAAAATAAGTCAGAGAAAGATAAATACCATAAGATTTCACTTATATGTGGAATTTAAGGATCAAAAACAATGAACTAATCAAAAACATACTCACAAATATAGAGGACAATCTGGTGATGAACAGAGGGGAGGGGGCTAATTAGGTTTTTTTCATCATATGCTATTCTACTTTTTACAGCTTCTCCTAATTTTTATTTCTCTCATTTTAAAAGATTATCTAGATTCCAATCTCAAGCTTGAATCTAATTTATAGTATCCTTAATTCCATATTTTTGATTAAATTTAATATGAAGATTCAAGCTAAAAAAGACTCTAGAATCCCTTAGATCAATAGCTTTAATTTATAAATGAAGAAATGGAAAAAAAACTTACAGTGTCAAACTATGGGTTAGTGTACACAACTCTATTAGAGAGGACTTATGTAATGTTAGCGTGCTTTATTTGTTCTATATGGTTTGAGCAGTTTTATTTTAAAAAATACATCAAAACTTCTATTATATGTGTCATTTCATATTAATTTTTTGTGGAAATTAGATTTAATATAGAGTGTGTTTTCTAAGACTATAATAATAAAAACATTAAAAAGCTTTAAAATGTACTAATTGCCTTTCCTTTATGTACTTTTGATTATAATAACCAGCTATTTCTACTGTGACAATTAGAAATTAGAAAGAAACTGACCCCTGAATGGTTAAATAACTTGTAACAATTGTATATACTTGTAAGTATATGATTTGTAAGTAATCTTGTGAGAATTAGCTTCAAATTCCATTTCCAAATTTCTAGTTGAATTCAGTGAAGTGAGTGAAGTTAGTAACTATTACCACATGCTGCCTAACTATATGTTTGAAGAATAGGTATATGTGTGTGTATGTTTTTAATTTTGATTTTTCTCATTCTAGATTATGCAACGAAAAAAGTACTATAATTATGTTTAAAATCTTATCGATATTTTAAATAAATTACAGGATAAGTCATGATAACAGGACAAATAATACTTAGCCACTGAATATAAACAAAGTATAGAGTAGCATAAATCTTGCAAGCACAAAAGTGGTAAAAACGGCAAGATTTAGAGGCTCTAGTACAAGAGAGATATATAGTACCAACTGCAGTAATCTCTAAAATTTATATCTCAAAATGTGCAGACTTGATCTTATTTTCAGTCAGTGTGTTTGGTACGGAAGATGAACACGCTTATGACAATGGAGTATGATTTAGAAAACTAGATCCTGCACAGAGGAATATAAAATGTGATTATATACCATATTCCTGTGCAAAAATTTAAATAGAATTTAATCAATCATTTTGAAACCTAGATATATTTGTGGAACAATGACATCACTTTCAAATTATGTGTAGTTTATAAATGAACAAAATTAATAATGTCTTTTGTGTACATGAATTACTTTGGAAAGAGACTACTAAGAACTATATTATCAGACCAAACAGCCTTTGAAAATTCGTGTGCTACAGGGCAATTTGTCAGTTCATTTTAATGGAATGTTCCATGCTGAAAATGTCTAACTGCTCAGAAGAGGAATCGAAGTGTAAATTTATTATCTGAAGAAAGAAAATTAATTGACACAGTCCAAGAATATAATGGAATTAGACCCATGTGGAATAACTGAGAACGTCAGTTACTCTTTCTAGGCTCTATGGAATGATAAAATTATGTGCAGAAAAAATTGAAACGTGTCATTTTTGAACAAAGCTTGGGATTTCTCAAAGGAATGCCATATAAAATGATTAAGGCTCCTTTATCTCCAAGACAATCTAGTCTTAGAACAGAATAGAACATGTCACTTGAGTTGCAAAATATTTTTATTTTGTTGGTTTTGTTATTGTTTCAAATAAACAACACTACAGAGAGAGATGGCAATTACTGAAATGAAGTTTAAAAAAAGAATTACTTATTTTTTTAATTAAATTTATTGGGATGACATTGGTTAATAAAATTATATAGATTTCAAGTGTGCAATTCAATAATACGTCATATGTACATTATATTGTATGTTTACCACCCAAAATCAAACCTCCTACCATCACCATATATTTCACCCTCTTACTCTTATCTACTTTGCCCCCTCCCTTCTTTAGAGATTAGGGCAAGATGTAAAAAATGTTTTCAGTCTAAGATGATTTATTGATCATTTACTGTTTTTGGTAGGTCATGTTCTAACTACTGGGTATACAAGCAAGACACTATTCAGAATGGAAATTTTGATGCGACTGATCAGGAATAGAAAAACCAGTTAATTTCCAATAGCAGTATATGCTCTAGCAATGATAAAAATCAAGCATTAAAAAACAGCAATTATAAAGTCACAGTGCCATAACAAGTTTGCCAGATTTTGTTAAATAGAATATCATCCATTGTGGAAGCACAATGAGAGTCAGAGAAATATGGTATGGATTATGGTTTATAGAAGCATTCAATGGTTTTCAATCATAGTATTGCTTATACAAATGTAGGATGAGTTTTAATTCTAAAATATTATCTATGTCGTGATAAATTAGATTACTGGTTTGGAAAGAATTCTCTCAACCTCTCTATGATTTCTATTATTGCCTTTCCTGATAACGATGTTGACCTGTAGACCTCTGACTTCTTTAATTTGACTTTCTGAAATTATATCTCTGAGTATGAAAAAAGGTTTTCCTCACTAAGATAAAATTATTGCCTCCAGATAAATATAGAACATTTTGACTTTTAATATTACTTTATTTTCTAAATTATACGATATGATTTAGAACATTGAGTAGTAACTTTATTAGTGTAAATGACAGCTTTCTTAGGCTTTTTAAGGTCAAAATCTAAATTTGTAAATGTAATGCCTTCTTGATTTAAATAAAAGTATTTGTCCACTTTTGCTCAATTTTTAATTCACTTCAAGAGGTAAAACAATGAGAATAAAGCAAAAATATCTTAAAACCCATTAAATTATATTTTCTCATAAGTTTTTTTTTTTCAAAAACTAGTTTTATAAATACCTAGTTTATAGGTGAAAGCAACAGTTAATAAAGAAATATCTCTCTTGTAAGGTTTAGCCAGTTATCAACTAAAAAAAAGTAGATTTGTCTTCAACACAATATATGTTTTTCCCAGGTATCTGAAATATAAATAATGTCAAAACTCTTATTTTTTACTGTGGAATTAGCCATGCAAGTTTAGCCACCACTATGGAAGGTAGCATTCTAGTATATCCAGAGAATGTATGAAATTCTCTGGGCCCTTAAACATGGTGAGCCTCTACAAATAATTGGCTAACTTATATGTGAAATGTAAAGAATGAAATGAACAAACAAAACAGAAATATTTATAGATACAGAAAACAAGCTCATAGTTGCTAGATGGGAGGGCAGTTGGGGTGATGGGTGAAAAAGGTGAAGGGATTAAGAAGTACAAACTAGTTGTTATGAAATAGTCAAGGGGATGTAAAGAACAGCATAGGGAATATAGTCAATAATATTGTACTAACTATGTATAGTGCCAGGAGGGTAAGAGACTAATTGGGAAAGGAAAGGAGGATCACTTCCTAAATTGTATAAATGTCTAACCACTGTGTTGTACGTGTTGTACACATGAAACTAATCTAAATCAATATTGAACATCAACTCTAATTGAAAATACATAAATGAAAAATAATAATAATTGGTCAATTAGAAAACTCATTTGGGAATGCCCGTTCATATTTACAAGAATTCTCAGCAACACAGGAATAGTGTAAATCCTATCAATACGTCAGTGGATAATGATCATGAGAACTTGAGGACAAAACTTAATCCTGTGAGTTTAGGGATTATCAGGATCCCAAAAAGGTTGAATTGTAAATCAAGGATGGATCCAGACATAGCCTAGGATCTAAGGCCATGCCACCCTGAGCGTGCTGGATCTTGTCTGATCTCAGAAAATAAGCAGCGTTGGGCTTGGTTAGTATTTGGATGGGAGACCACCTAGGAATACTAGATGCTGTAGACGGAAAAAAAAAAAAAAAAAAGGCAGAAATAGCTCAGCTAGTGAGGCATTATTGTTTCTTTCACCTAATGCAGGATAATATCAGCTCATGTAATTTAAATTATTTACAGTCATAAATTGAGGGTACTAAAATCAGGTTAGGAAATCTGGTCTTTGATTTCAAAGAAAAAATTTTTACCTAATTCATTATATCGTCTCCCAATAATTAAAACTAGAGCACTACAACTTTTTACAAAGCACTTGAAGTAAATATTCACTATACTAAGCACTTTAAATATGTTTACATACATACATACATATATATATATGTATATATATATGTGTGTATATATACATATATATATATAGTGAACACGTTTGCAACTGGTGCTTTCAGCTTTAGAATGTTATTAATTATTGATTCAAATTCTTTAATATAGGGAGGCCTATTCAAATTATCTATTTCTCTTTGCGTGAGTTTTGGCTGATTGTATCTTTCAAAGAATTGCTCCATTTCATCTAGGTTATCAAATTTGGAAACACAGCATTGTTCATAATCTTCTATTATCTTTTTAATGTCCATGATATCAGTAGAGATGGGCCCTCTTTTCATTTCTGATATTAGTCATTTGTCTCTTCTCTCCTAATTTACCTCGCTACATGCTTATTAGTTTTCATCAAGTCAAAGAACTAACTTTGGTTTCATTGATTTTCATGTCTTTTCTTCTACTTAGTTGGTTTTAATTTTCTCTTCTGTTTCCAGTTTCCTAAGGTGGAAGCTTAGGTTATTGATTTTAAATCTTTCTTCTTTCTAATATATGCACTCACTTAATACTGTAAATATTCCTCTAAGCACCTCTTTCACTATATCCTACAAATTTTGTTAAATTGTATTTTCATTTAGTTGAAAGTATTTTTAAATTTATCTTGAGATTTCTTTTTTGACCTATGTGTTTTTCAGAAGTGTGTTGTTTAATCTCCAACCATTTTGGAGTTTTTCAGCTATTTTTCTGTTATTGATTTTTAGTTTAATTCCTTTTAGGTCTAAAAACATATTTTTATGATTTCTATTCTTTTAAGTTTGTTAAGGTGAATTTTATGGCCAAGATTGTGGTCTAGCTTGGTGAATTTTCCATGTGAACTTGAGAAGAATGTGTGTTTTGTGTTGTTGGATGAAGTATTTATAAATATCGATTATATCCAGTTTATTGATAGTGCCCTTCATTTCAACTATGACTTGACTGATTTTCTGCTTGCCAGATATTTTAATTACCGATGGAATACTTTTGAAGTCTGTAACTGTAAGAGCGGATTAATCTGTTTCTCCTTATAGTTCTATTAGTTTTTGTCTCACATATTTTGTCACTCTTGTTAGACACTTGCATATTAAGGGTTGCTATGTCCTTTTTGAGAATAATCGCTTCATTGTTATGTAATGCTTCTCTTTATTACTGATGACTTTTTTCGTTCTCAAGTCAGCTTTATCTGAAATTTGCAACTGCTGTTTTCTTTTGATTAGTGTTGGTATGGTGTATCCTGCTCCAGTCTTTAGTTTTAATCTATGCGTGTCCTTATGTTTAAAGTGGGTTTCTTGCAGACAACATATATAGTTGGATCTTATTTTTTATGAATTCTACAATCTCTGTCTTTTACTCAATGTATTTAGATCATTGATATTTAAGTTATTACTGATACAGTTGGAATGATATCTGCTATATTTGTTACTGTGACCCTTGTTTTTTTTTCTTTGAGAATTCATCTTTTTAAAATTTTATTTTATTATTAGTTCCAAGTATACAGTGTATTGGTTAGACATTTATATAGTTTATAAAACTATCCCCCTAATTGTTCCTTTTCTCTTCTGGTTCTCCATTACATTAATACTAACCGCATTCCCTATGCTGTGCTCCCCATCCCCGTGACCATCTATAAACTACTAATTTGTACTTTTGTAATCCTTCACTTCCTTTTCCTCTGTCTGTCACCAGACTGTCCTCTATATTTGTGAGTCTATTTTTAATTAGTTTGTTCTTTTTTGTTCCTTAGATTCAGCATATAAGTGAAATCATATGGTATTTATCTTTCTCTGACTTATTTCACTCAGCGTAATAACCTCTAGGTCCATCCATGTCATTGCAAATGGTAGGATTTCATTTTTTTTTTAATGGCTGAGTAATATTTCATTGTATATATGAATCATAACTTCTTTATCCAATTGTCTATTGATGGTCATTTAAGTTGCTTCCATATCTTGGCTATTGTAAATTGTGCTGCCATGAACATGGGGTGCATCAGTCTTTACGAATTATTGTTTTGGTTCTCTTTGGATAAATACCCCGAAATGCAATTGCTGGGTTAAAAGGTATATCCATTTTTAATTTTTTGAGAAATCTCCAGACTGTTTACCAATTTGCAATACCACCAGTGACCCCCGTTTTCCTTCCACTTTTTTTCTGCCTTCTCTCATTTTAATGGAACATTTTATATCATTCTGTTTTTTCTCCTATATTACTATATCAACTATATTTATTTTCCTTTATTTTTAAAAACATCTTTAAGTGGTTTTCCTTGAGTTTCGATCCACATTGTCAACTAATCCAAGTACACTTACAAATAATACTATGTAAGTTATACATATATATGTTCCTTATAACAGAGTATTCTCCAATTCCTCCCTCCCATGACTTACACAGTGATACCATTCATTGCTCACTTACCCATAAGTTAAAATCACTGAATACAGAACGACTATGATTATTTTGAACAAACTGTTATCTGTTAGATTAATTATGAATAAAAATAATAAAAGATTTTATTTTGCATTCATTTATTCATTCTGTAGTGCTCTTCCTTCATTTATATAGATTGAGTTTCTGACCTATATCGTTTTCTTCTTTTTGAAGAACTTCTTTCCATATTTCTGTAGGTGTCAGAGGCTAACATGTCCTCCTGTGTTCTTGTTTTTATTTCTCCTATTCTTTTACCTATGAGTTTCCCCCAAAGTTTCTTTTTAAATAAGGTTTAGGACTGTAGTTCTTTCAGTTGTATTTCTTGCAGTTATACAGTAGCCCTATTGATGTGGTGGTGAGGTAGTAGGAAAGGGAGCATACTATAGTCCTATTATTGAGTCTCAGTCTTTTACTCAGCCTGTGCCGCTGAGCTATGACCTGTACAAACTCTTCCTAGTTTCCCCTTCCTTTTCTTAGGTGAGACAAGAAGGCTAGAGCTGGAGTTTGGCGTTTCTCTTGTCCTGTGTGGAAAGCTACAGGGCTGGAGTTGGGTATTTGTTCCCTGCAGTCTGCTTAGGCTGCAACAAAATAGTTTTCTTTAAAGACAAGACTCATTAAAAAGAATAGAATGCTATTAGAGTATTTCAAAGTGGCTACTCTACTTTACCTCTCCCCTGATTGAGCTATGTGGGGATTTTTCTCCAATCTACCAGATTCTGACAGTGAAGGTAAGAGAAAAATCCCCAAACTTTTGTTAGTTTTATCCATTAATGCTGGCCCCCTCTGGAGTTTTTAACTATCCAGCTAGTTCATATTGAAACTGCAGCAATTTTTCCACTGAAGTTTAAGTTTTCCTATGCCTTTAATGATTCCAGGTGAGATTTCAGCTTCTGGGCTGAGATTTCATATTCTCTATATTTATACGCCTATCTCCAATTTTGGGTCCACAGTTTGCACTGTAACTTCAATTTTCTGATAGATGTAGGAAGAATGGCTGGTTTGGGGTTTGTTCAGCTTTTTTCTTTTATTGGGATGGGATGACAACTTCTTTGTTCATTACACACCAGACCAGAAACTGGAAGTCATGTATGGCTTTTTATAATCCATGATGCTGAGCGTAAACTCCTAAATTTCTGATTCATTATATCTGGGATATAGCCCATGAATTTTCATTTTTAACAAGTTCTAATATAATGTTAATAATACTGGTCTAGGAACCACATTTTTAGAGCTGCTGAGTTTGATCATCTTCTTCACTGATGTGCATTCTTCAGTAGTTCCTTGAAAACAAAGTAATAGTAAGCACATTTCTTGGGTTAGTCTTCCTTTCATAAATTATTCTTCATTTTGCTATATATATATGTATAAATGTATATTGAAGTATAGATTTCTCTGCTCTATATTCCTGCAAACTGGTTTGTCCTTATTTACTATGCTGAACTTTTAAAGATCCTTTCAATCTTTCAATCTGAAAATTCACGTCTTTAATTTCTGGTGAAATTTACTTAGTGGTTTTTTTTTTTTTTTTGGTTGTTTTGTTTTTTGTTTTTTATTTTATGATTTTCGCTTGTCCATACTCTTGCTTATCTCTTCCTCGTCCTTTTCTTTGTTATTAGTTGCCCCTCCACATTGATTACCTTGACTTCTTATATTAACTTTTCTTTTCCCCATCTTTTTATTTTTGAGGCCTATTTTCTCAGGATTTTCTTGACTTTCTATTAAATCCTTTTATCGATTGATTGATTCATTTATTCATTCATTTAAGTTTGGCTATTATATTTCCTCTCACTCTGTCTCTCTGAATTTTCTCCCATTATCTAGCTTATTATGTGATTTCAAAATCTTACATTTTTCTCCACAATACAGCAAGAGAAACTAAAATTAACACAAGATTTATCTGAACTGGAATAGACTTGTTAAAGAGGAGGAAGAAAATCTGTTATCAAATTGCTGTCTAGAGGGAGTTATATCTTCTAAATGTGTAGAGAGACTAGAAGTGTAAAGACTAAAGGAAGGAAAGACAGTTGAATAACCTATCTCTGCTTTCTATGCCCACTGGGGAATAATCAGTTGGAACATGGAATAAGGTTTCAAAAGAGTGAATCAAGGTTTTGAACTCCTATAAAAAAATCAAATATTTTCTTTTCTTTGAGAATGATGAAGAAAAATAATGCACCCGTGTCTAAAAGGAAGCTGGGGCAAGACAAAGCTTGAGAAGGAGGTAGAATAAAGATAATTTAGAGATTTTCTTTTTTCTTCTTTTAAGTTGTGACTTTCAATACTTTAAATGGTTAACCTGATTCTTGGATATATGTTGTTCCACTAACTGGCATAGGTCTGTGGGGAAATGTATTTTGACTTTACTTTATGAAATAAGGCATTTATTTGGATATTTTGGATATTTACAGCAGGTAACTGGATATGTTGCAAATAATGAATTAAGTATAGGTCTAGATTGGAAATAGATATTTAAGTCATAAGCTTTTAAGAGTAAATCTATTTGTATGGAACCTGTTCTACTGTAAGAATATGATATGTAGAATAAAAGAGAGAAAAGAATATAATATGAAAAATTATATGTAAAGATGTTAGATGTAAAAATAAATGTGAACTAGAGATATTGATATATTTACTTTACATTTAGCTTGTCCTTAAGCTATATTTATCCTAAGATTTATATATGAATGTGCCTATCTGAAGATCAAATATGCAAGATCTCATTCTGAGGAACTAAAGAGTCTAAAGAGTAGCATAAATAGTATCAAAGAGAAGAGATTAATTAGAGTTCAGCATGAATTCTGTCATTCAGATTATTCCTATGTGCTCATGCCTAGGACCTGGGTTTAGATACTACGGGAAATATGGGATTGTTTGTTCAACAAGGGAAACACTGACATACTTAATCCAACTTAGTCATAATTACTAAAACAAAGGTGGGAAGTTGGTTCATGCATGCCAATGAGAACATTTTCTAAAATTTTAAATCGGGACATGGAAAAAAACTTGATACTCTCTCTGTAGTGGCTGAGCTTGAAAATACACATTTAAGGAAGTATCTTCATTCCACTATCTGAAGATAAAATTACTCCATTGGAAAATTAGGAGGCCATAACCAACAAAAAAATGTAAAATGTGAGACAAAGATAAAGGCCTAAAGACTTGTGGTTTTCTGCTTTTTTATTGTACTTGATAGAACCTGCATCCTTGCCCTTCCCCATGGCTTTACTATGCAATTCGTCCTGCATATACATGACAAATAAATTATCTTTTGCTTAGGCATGTGAGTTTGTATATAAAGAAAGAAAACCAGACTATGACAATATTGATAAATACATCAACTACATTGCTTTCAAAACATTGATACTGATGACAATTTGTATTCTCTACTCTCTCTCAAATCATCCATATCCTTGCGATTTATACCAACAGGCAATATCAACACTGTCAATACTACCTTTTGGGAGGTAACCATATTGGTAAAAAGTATCTTCATTAGATAAATACTGGGAGTAGATTTTCTCAGCAGAAATGCCAGCATTGCAGAGATCAGAAATTCACATTGTTGACAGACTTGGATGTTGGTTAATATTCACTAGTTCATTGGAGAATAGTAGTAGCGGCCCCATCAACACTTTTAGTTATATTAGTGGTGGAACATCACTAATTAGGACTTTGCAATTAGAAGAGAAATTTTTCAAAGACATATGAGTATCCTTAGGAGAAGAAGAAAACAAAATATTTAATTTCAGCTCTTTATCAAGAGGGCTATTCTGGGATTATTATCATGATCCAATCATCCTCCAGGATTTTGTGGCACAATAAATATGCTTTATAATGTGGTAGTTAGAAATATTTTAGGTAATAAATGTAAACTAATGGTTCATCTTAAGCAATGAATGCGGCTATTTGTAGGTACACAAGCATCATAAAGGTTGAGATTTAAGACTGCCAAAATAAAATTGAATGCATTCCATTTAGGAAAACTAAAGGCATATTTTCCTAATCTAAATCTTCAAAAAACAAAATATTTTCAGGTTGTGTATAATTCCTAGTAGTTTAAGTCAAAGCTTGCAAAATATTCTCCAATAGAGATATAGCAATTTATTTTCAAAAAAAATAATATTAATTATTCATTATGCAGTTTCTAGGCATGATTTTTGTGAGCCTTGTAAATAAGTGTGAAAGTTAAATAATTAAAAAAATTTTTGACATACAGAGAATGAGAAAAAGAAAGCTGAATTTTCTGCAGTTATCAAAGTTTCTCCTTGATCAAAGTTACAAACTAGCTGTTTGATTTATTACACTCAGTTAAATTTTTCTGGCTTTTTATCTCAATAGTACTGACGGTCTAGAAGCAGTATCTTGTTTGTCTAGAAAGTGAAGATTTTTAAAAATATCTTTTTGCTTCATAATTTTTATTGTTTATTTTCTAAGGTTATAAAAATGCCCTTAAAAGGAAATGGCATATTGATTTTAATCTGCATGTAGTGTACCTATTGTGACATGAATAAATCAAAACTTAATTTTATGCCTTTTTGTTACAGACAATTGCAATATATTGTTTTGTACATTATATTTTACAGACAGTAGAATACATACTTCTTTTAAAAGACTGATAAAGTTATGTATATGCCAATGTAGAATCATCACTAAGTTATATTAAGTGAAAAAAGGCAAGATAGTGCTATACTGTTGTAAAAATACATAAATATGTATGTAGGCATATGTGTGGAAAATATCTGGGAGAGTAATTCATAATCCATTGACAGTGATTAGTTTTGGAGTAGAGAAAACATTTCCTGTATTTTCATCAGTTTGTATTTGAAATGTTATATACATACAACAATTGAACAAAAACTGTAGAGTACAACAACATATCACAAGTTAACACCTGTATAACCAGTACTGAGGTCTGGAAATAGCACTTGCTAGCCCATAAGACTCTGGTAAGTTCCCTTGCCCATTCACCACCTTTTGCCTTCACTCCAAATTCTGGTTAATTACTAACCAGAATTTTATAGTAATCTGTTTCTTGAATTTTATACTTATGCATGTATTCCTAAACATGACGCAGCACTACCACCTGATCTTTTTAACTTCCTATAAATGGAATTATACAGAACATATGATTGATTTTATTGGATAATAACCATTAGCTAACAAGACTCTCACCAATAACTAAACATTCTTGGCAAATTTTGACATAGGAAGCCTAGTTCATCTTAGATGCTTTGGCGTTTCTTTGGTAATAAAACATTGTGGTTCTTTTTGTACTTTGATAAAAACTCTTTTGATTTTCATTGTACATTTAGATTCCCTCTCTGTGAAGTCTCTTCTAATCCTTTCTGCTATTGTTTTTAATGCCCTATTTATTTTTAAATATATTTTAAATAAAAGCCTATATCATTTATAAATATTAATAATAGCTTCTCTATATTAATTGTTGTTTTACTAACTTTATTGTGTCTTTTAATAAATATTAGTGATGAATTTTAATGTAGTTTAATTTAATGGTTCTCAACTGGGAATGGTTTTGCCACCTAGGGAATATTTGGCAATGACTGGCATCATTTTTGGTTATTATAACTGGTGGGATGTTAGTGGCAGAGGTGGAGACCATGGATGCTGTTAAGCATACTACAATTCTTGGGTAGTCCAACCACAACAAAGATTTATCCAGACCAAAATGTGAAGAGTGCACAATTCAGTTTATATATCTACCTATATTTCTTGAACATATTTCTCAATATGAATTCCTAGAAGATTTTGTGATTTATGTGATTCATATCTATAGCCCACTGGTACTGATTTCTATACATGGAATGTGTAGAGGGATAATATTCATTTCTTTCACTATGCACATATCAAAATGGGACATGATCATTTATTGGAAATGCCATCATTTCAGCTATGCTCTGCAAAATTTATTGTGTTTAAGAATTCTTATATGCATAATTCTGCTTCATTACAGGTTGTGTCTAAACAAGAAATGATTTGTGTTGTACTGGAGGCAGGTATTATGAAATAAATTTAAACGATCCATAATATTTTTGCCAAGTAAGAATATATCCTTTTCTGAGGTAATTCTCCCCTGTTAAACATCTTATACTCTATAATATTTTAAGATATAAAGATTCCTTATGCCTAAACATCTAGTGTCTGGTGTCACACCATTAACTTACATACCCTTTTCTCCAGGATCCTAGCACATCAAGTCCTAACTTTCTTCATAATCCTGAATTCTTATTTTTATTTTCCTTCCAAATACACTGAAACAAAATCTAAGCTTCTGTCTTAATTTGCTTGGGACGCTATAACAAAATGCTATAGTCTGGTTGAGTTATACAACAGATGTTTATTTTTTCCAGCTCCGGAGGCTAAGAAGTCCAGTATCAGGATGCTAACGGGTGGTATTCTTGATGAGGGCCCTTTTCCTGGCTTGCAGATGGCTACCTTCTTACTGTGTCCTCACATGACCCAGTGAGAAGATACTAATCCCATCATGGGGTCATCCCCTTACAGCCCCATATAAACCTAATTACCTTCCAAAGTTCCCACCT
>NW_011888808.1:8008182-8011324 GCF_000151845.1 Pteropus vampyrus | reverse complement strand
TACTTTATAGTTTTATTTGCAGAAGTCCTATGCATCATTGCTTATGTTTATTTATAAATATATGTCTTGATATCTCAAGATATTATGGTAATGGTAACTTCAAAAAATTATTTTCTACATAGTGATTCTTGCTATTTAGAAATGTGATGTGAGAAAACTAGTCAAGTTTACTTAAATATTATTTACATAAAGTAAATTTCACCTTTTAAGGTGCATAGTTCTACAAATGTACAAACATAATACCACCACCACATTCAAGATAAGAATATTTCAGTCACCTCTAAAAAATTCTTTCATGCCAGTTATAGGCAATTATCTACCCCTCTCTGCAGTCTGTGACAACATTTGCTCTTATTTCTTTCTCTATAATTTTGTTTTTCCCATTGTCTTATAAATGAAATTAAAGAGTAGGTGATTTTTAAATTGTTTTTTTTTTTTTTTACTTAGTAAATTACTTTTGGATCTCATCCATGTTACGTTTATTAATTGACATGTGTATTAGTTATCTGTACCTTTTTTTATTGTTTAGTAGTGTTCCACTGTGTGTGTATACCACAAAATGTTTAGTCATTTAAAAGCAATGGACATTTGTTTCCACTTTTGTGCTATGAAAAGTTCTTAAACTCAGAATTGAAACATTTGAGTTTGGGAAAGATGTATTTAGTTACAGAGGGACAAATAGGGAGGATAATAAACTAGTAATATGGTTACTGACATGTACATCAGTTTAGAAAACTGGGGTTAGTATTTATCTTAGTTATAAATTTTTAACAAATTAATTTCAGTACATTCATAAAATTCACTCAAAGTGACTGACCCATTCAATGAGTTCATCGAATTTGCATAGTGTTCCAACCATCACCATAAGCATGACTTTGGTTAAGAAAATTTTCTTAGGTATTACACCAAAAGCACAGTCCATGAAATAAAGAAAATATGATGTTTTGGACTTCATCAAAATTAAAAATTTTTATGCTTCAAGAGACACCATTAACTAGATGGAAAGACAAGGGATGGACTGGACAGAAATATTTACAAATCATATATCTCATAAAAGACATATATTATATTAAAAAAACTCTTATAATTCACAATGTTCATTAGAATCTTTTGCCAAAATTTTAAGTCTTGTCATTTCAATAAAATTTTAAGTCTTGTCGTTTCAATAAAATGATACATGTATAAGATTCTAATGAACATTTTACCAAAAGATATAGGAATGATTAATAAGCACATTAAATATTGCTCAAGATCATTTGTCATTAGAGAAATACAAATTAAGCCCACGATGACATACTACTTCATACCCAATAGGATATTTATATTTAAAAGACAGGCAATAACAATAATACCAACTGTAGGCAAGGATACTGAAAAAATGAACCCTTATTATAAATTATAGGTCAAAATTTTAATTTATATACCTATCAGAATAGCTAAAATTAAAAGTTCTATCCATACTAATGTCATTAAGAATGTTAAGGAACTGCAATTCTTGAACACTACTGGTCTTAATGTAAAACGGTACAAATAAGAAAACAGTTTTTGATACACGGTAAAACAGGTTTACAGTTTCTTAAAAAATTAAAATTATACCAATGGATATAAGTTAGAGGCTTCCAGAGTCAGGGAAAGGGTATGTGTGTCTATAAAAGGACAAAATAAGGGATACTTGTAGTGATTAAAATGTTCTATATTTTGACAGTACCAATGTCAATATCCTCGTTCTGATACTGTACTGTTGTTTTGCAAGATGATACCATTGGGATAAACTAGGTAATTGGTACACAGGACCTCTTCGTATTATTGCTTTCAACTGCACGTGAATTCAATTAACTCAAAATTAAATGTTTGTTTAAAAAATGGATAAATATTATGTGACCCATCTATTTCCCATCTAGTTATTTATATAAGAGAAAATAATACATATGTCAGATGATGAAATGTATGTGAATGTTTTCATTATACTATCCCCAAACCATGAATTACCCAAATGTTTATAAATCGATGAATAAACTCTTATACATGTATCAATTGGAGCATGATTAAGCAATAAAAATGAATAAAATATTAATACCATGACATGAATGAGTCTCAAAATAATTAGGTTAAGCTAAAAAAAAAAACAAAGCAAAACACAAAAGCAGTACATCTGTATGTTTCTTTTTAAATAAATTTCTAAAAAAGCAAAAATGGTCTATAGTGATGGGAAGCAGATCTGTGACTGCCTGGGTTGATGGAGTAGGGTGTTGGGAAAGGATAAGAAGGAGGGATTACAAAGAGGCATAAGGAATCTTTGGGTTGTGGGTTGGATATGTTTGCCTTCTTGATAAGGATGATAGTTTTACAGGTAGGAGTAAGCATGTGTATAATACATAAAATTGAACAGTGAAATTATTATATGCATACAATTTAATATTATTTAGCAATAAAAGAAATTAACCAATGTCAACTTGATAAATTTAATAAAATAAAATTTAAAAAATGAATTAAGTTCTGATACATAGTACAATATGCATGAACCTTGAAAACATGCTAAGTGAAAGAAGTAAGACACAATAAGCAACATATTTTGTAATTCCATTTATGTGAAAGGCTCAGAAGAGGCACATCCATAAAGACAAAGTGAATTAGTAGTTCCCAGAAGATAGAAGACAGGGGGAAATTCAGAATGAGTGCTGGTTTCTTTATGTGGTGATGAAAAAAGTTTTAAATTAGATATTTGTGATGGTTACATAACTGTTCATATTCTCAAAACCACTATATTATACACTTCAAAGGAATGATCTTATGATATATGAATTATATCTTAATAAATATGTTATTTAAAAAACACAGAAATTGATTGTTGGAACAATTTATAAAGGCAGAAATACACTAATTACCACCAGATCCTCAAATAGCTATGTTTGTATATTAAAATCCATGAATGTTTTGACCTATAGAGTATCATCAGTGCATTTCAGAGTTCACTGGAGGCATGTATATAATTCTCTCTGAGTGTCAACATTCTGAAATCAATATCGCGAAAGGTCTGTAAACATTTGAGGATTTTTGGCTTAGCGTGGATAAGAGAAAGTGTGGTGGAGAATAAGAGCTATCTTAACTATTTTAAAGCCATTCCACAGAAATGCTTTCTATT
>NW_011888808.1:8004838-8008132 GCF_000151845.1 Pteropus vampyrus | reverse complement strand
AAAAAAAAAAACAAAGCAAAACACAAAAGCAGTACATCTGTATGTTTCTTTTTAAATAAATTTCTAAAAAAGCAAAAATGGTCTATAGTGATGGGAAGCAGATCTGTGACTGCCTGGGTTGATGGAGTAGGGTGTTGGGAAAGGATAAGAAGGAGGGATTACAAAGAGGCATAAGGAATCTTTGGGTTGTGGGTTGGATATGTTTGCCTTCTTGATAAGGATGATAGTTTTACAGGTAGGAGTAAGCATGTGTATAATACATAAAATTGAACAGTGAAATTATTATATGCATACAATTTAATATTATTTAGCAATAAAAGAAATTAACCAATGTCAACTTGATAAATTTAATAAAATAAAATTTAAAAAATGAATTAAGTTCTGATACATAGTACAATATGCATGAACCTTGAAAACATGCTAAGTGAAAGAAGTAAGACACAATAAGCAACATATTTTGTAATTCCATTTATGTGAAAGGCTCAGAAGAGGCACATCCATAAAGACAAAGTGAATTAGTAGTTCCCAGAAGATAGAAGACAGGGGGAAATTCAGAATGAGTGCTGGTTTCTTTATGTGGTGATGAAAAAAGTTTTAAATTAGATATTTGTGATGGTTACATAACTGTTCATATTCTCAAAACCACTATATTATACACTTCAAAGGAATGATCTTATGATATATGAATTATATCTTAATAAATATGTTATTTAAAAAACACAGAAATTGATTGTTGGAACAATTTATAAAGGCAGAAATACACTAATTACCACCAGATCCTCAAATAGCTATGTTTGTATATTAAAATCCATGAATGTTTTGACCTATAGAGTATCATCAGTGCATTTCAGAGTTCACTGGAGGCATGTATATAATTCTCTCTGAGTGTCAACATTCTGAAATCAATATCGCGAAAGGTCTGTAAACATTTGAGGATTTTTGGCTTAGCGTGGATAAGAGAAAGTGTGGTGGAGAATAAGAGCTATCTTAACTATTTTAAAGCCATTCCACAGAAATGCTTTCTATTCAGGTCCAGGTTAGCCCTAGAATCAGTGCGTGACAATTATAAAAAGACAATTTTAATTTACTGTCTTTAGTCATTCCTGCTTACCATATGTTGTTGACTGATTACAATAATGGCAGTAAGCCTCCATCCCTCTCTGCACTCACCTCATTGCAATGTGACTTTTCATTTCCTCCGAACAAGTAGAGTCTTTTTTTCCCCCCTACCTTTTGATGCTGGGCTGACTTCATAATCAAACGGCTTAGGCTGCAAACAGCTTTGCAGCTTTTTTTCTACTATTCCTCTTGGCGCCCTGTACCCATCCCCCATCGTAAGCCAGCATTAGCACCCTGAAGGATCATTGAAAACACAGAGATTTTAGTAGTCACAGTAAGATCTTTAATATACAAAGCTAGATCAGCCAAGTCTAGCTCATATCAGCAGAACTATCAAGGTAACCTGTGGCATCATGAGAAAGAATAAATGATTGTTGTTTAATACTGCCAAGTTTTGGTATGGTTTGTTACTCAACCATTCTTAACTGATAGAGTACGTCTCATTGATTCTCCCTGGATTTATTTATCTTTTGATCTGAATACTTTTTCTAAGAGTAATTTTGAGTCATTACATATCTGAAAATAGAGAATTATACTTATTTACCACCATATTTAATATGGCTAACCAGCATGCAAATTATAGGTAAACTTATTGCATGCTAATATGGTATTTGTATAATATGTAATGTATTATTAAGATATTAGATAATATGTCTAATAGTATATTACATAGAGAGTTTTCTTGCATTTTTATGTTATTCTCAATCTGACTCCTTTGTAGTTCTGTTTTTGACTTTCTAAACACTTACCCTTTTGTATTTAATATTTTTAATTTTGACATCAATGATATATAAACATTTTGTTATTGATACTTTGTTGTTTTGTTTCAATCTATTATGACTTTTCGGCACATCAACTTACATTTTAAATAAATTATTAAAGATACTTGACTATTATTTTTTTTTTAATTTTTAACTGAGACTTCTAAAAGATGATTTTTTCAACATCACATTTCTATATCTTCTTACTTTACTATGATATTATCAATCCCTATACCTTCCCAATACCTTCTAGGTGATTTTTCCAATTTGACTTTCCAGGTCTTTATTTACCTCTTCTGCCATATTCTCTTTACTTTTACCTTACTGTGTTTCCAGGATAATGAATATTAGAAATATGTTGAATAGGTACACATTAGATAGATACATTAGACATAATATATATCAGTAAAGAAGATTTGTTCTCAGTTAAGATTTTGCTGAGTAATATAATGCAGTAAAGGGAGACAAATCAAGAGACATCTTTCCTAAGTCATCTCTGAACCTAAACTTCATACAATTAAGGAAAAAGTACATAAAATAAATATAAAATAGCTTATCTTTGCAAATTTTCCATGTACATGTGGTCATAAGAACACTGCTATTGTCCCATCTAGGTCCTTGGAAAGTGCCAGTGCAAATGACGGAGCTAGTAGCCTGAACTTTGGTCAAGCCACATGTGCTTCTAATCCTCATGAGATCTTGGGGCCTCTAGTTTTCTTCTACAGCAGACTCTAAACATGTCACCTATAAAGTTTACTCAGCTTTGTTCCAAATGCTGAGTAACATGCCACATTCTTCCTACCTCCATATCTCTGGGTAGCATGTTAGTATTTAATTTTGAATAATTGTTGGATATGCTGAAATTTAATAAAGCTATTCATCAAAGATCATGCAACATTAAGAAGAGTCAATAACAGTGATTTATTTTCTGATAAATTATATCTATATCAGCTATCAAATGTAGAAATCTTGAGCTGAGTATTCTAAATCTGTGTCCTTTGAAGTTGACAACTCTGCTAGGTTTCCTGACAGAATGCCAAGATTTTATTATTAGTGAGTTTTTATTCTCACACTTTTATGTATAACCCTGGCTTTGATGAATTAGGCTGGGTTACATGAAGCATTAAAAATCCTTTTATCCAGAAGATGCACAATTAAGTAGACTAGAGAAAACCAGGTAAAGTGGCTTCCTTGTACCGTGCTCTAGGTCGGAGATCTGACTTAGCTTCTCCCTATCTTCTTACTAGAACAGTAAACACATTGGAGGATAGCTCCAAAGAACACAACTAAGGAAAGAAAGTACTTACCAGAAATTGCCCAAGCTACCCTGCAAGACTTTCCTGGGCGAGTCCTTCCCAAATAATAGCTATCTCAGACTTATTTTATAGCACCAACTGAAAGAGACACACACACA
>NW_011888808.1:8001752-8004788 GCF_000151845.1 Pteropus vampyrus | reverse complement strand
AAATATGTTGAATAGGTACACATTAGATAGATACATTAGACATAATATATATCAGTAAAGAAGATTTGTTCTCAGTTAAGATTTTGCTGAGTAATATAATGCAGTAAAGGGAGACAGATCAAGAGACATCTTTCCTAAGTCATCTCTGAACCTAAACTTCATACAATTAAGGAAAAAGTACATAAAATAAATATAAAATAGCTTATCTTTGCAAATTTTCCATGTACATGTGGTCATAAGAACACTGCTATTGTCCCATCTAGGTCCTTGGAAAGTGCCAGTGCAAATGACGGAGCTAGTAGCCTGAACTTTGGTCAAGCCACATGTGCTTCTAATCCTCATGAGATCTTGGGGCCTCTAGTTTTCTTCTACAGCAGACTCTAAACATGTCACCTATAAAGTTTACTCAGCTTTGTTCCAAATGCTGAGTAACATGCCACATTCTTCCTACCTCCATATCTCTGGGTAGCATGTTAGTATTTAATTTTGAATAATTGTTGGATATGCTGAAATTTAATAAAGCTATTCATCAAAGATCATGCAACATTAAGAAGAGTCAATAACAGTGATTTATTTTCTGATAAATTATATCTATATCAGCTATCAAATGTAGAAATCTTGAGCTGAGTATTCTAAATCTGTGTCCTTTGAAGTTGACAACTCTGCTAGGTTTCCTGACAGAATGCCAAGATTTTATTATTAGTGAGTTTTTATTCTCACACTTTTATGTATAACCCTGGCTTTGATGAATTAGGCTGGGTTACATGAAGCATTAAAAATCCTTTTATCCAGAAGATGCACAATTAAGTAGACTAGAGAAAACCAGGTAAAGTGGCTTCCTTGTACCGTGCTCTAGGTCGGAGATCTGACTTAGCTTCTCCCTATCTTCTTACTAGAACAGTAAACACATTGGAGGATAGCTCCAAAGAACACAACTAAGGAAAGAAAGTACTTACCAGAAATTGCCCAAGCTACCCTGCAAGACTTTCCTGGGCGAGTCCTTCCCAAATAATAGCTATCTCAGACTTATTTTATAGCACCAACTGAAAGAGACACACACACAAACACACACACACACACACACACACACACACACACACACACAGACACACACACTACACGGACACATGCAATGAAATGACACCAAAGAAATGATTTTAAAAAACAAAAACAAAGGAAGTAAAGAATCTAATTTAAAAAGTTCAGTAAAACTCTCAATAAGCCATAGCTTCTACAAGCTTTCAAAACTTTTTAAAGCTTTCAAAACTTTTCAAAACTTTTAAAAACTTTTTAAAGCTATATTTCTCCTCCTAGAACCATAAAAACTAAGTGTGAACTTTATCTTGACCCTACTGAAGATGTAAAAAATTCTTTGCCTGGAAATAATAAGACAGGAATCTTTAAGTTCTTTTTAGAGGTTGGAATGTGCCACTGAGATTAAACAAAGTCAGGCAACATGCATCCATCTATTAATTCATCCATTTAAAAATATTTATGTAATGCCTTATGTCTGTCACACTTTTTAAAATGCATACATTCACTGATCAAGTATACAGCAGTTGAAATTAGGACCAGAAAGAGAAGCTATGTTCGAGTAGTATAGACTGAACTTGTAAATGAATGAAACAAGTAAGCATAAAGAAATTAGATAATTCATGGTGATATTATAGCTGAGTAGAGCTACTGCCCAAATATATTTATGCATAAATGTTAGCAGTCATGTGTATGATCATAAATGCATTGAAATAAGTAAGGGAACTTTGCGTGTTTTGAAAGAGTCCAATTAAAAAAAAATGTATTTTCCCTGCTAAGACTTCTGATCAAATTGAGAAATAACAGCAGAGTCAGAAGATGAAGCACAAAAATTATAAACAAGATCACGGCAAAAACCACGCAGGACACCTCAGCTGGTGTGCCAGCTGCCTGGGTCTACTCATTCTCTAAGTAACTAGCTTCCCCAAAGTCTTATGGCAGCACACCTGAGGAAAATGTTGAATTAAGAGAATGCACTTGACTAGGCCGCTCCATCCCACTGGATCAGTGCAGGGAGAAGGAGTGAAGAAGTTGAGTCACCAAAGGTTCTATCTTATGACATAAGATGTTTCCAGCTTAAAACCAATAACATTGCCAGCTACCCCCAAGACAGTAAGCTCACCTAACTGTAGTGGAGAGAAATAAAGATTGGAGCAAGAGTGCAGAAGTAAGCAGGGACTCTATCCTCATGATAACTGAAAACTGGAAAATGGCATTCACCCCTAAACAAAGGAGTAGAAGGAAGAAAGTATTCACAGACAAATATAATCATCGTTAAAAAACAAACCAAAACCAAAACCAAAAAATCCTCTTTGTAATCAAAGATATAACACACTTTTTCCCCCATCTTTTTGATTAATGCATTCCTTCCTGAAACCTAACTATGTAAATATACAATGATATATGAATAATTATTGGCAATATAGGAGAAAAGGGGTGGGTTCTTTCGTTTGAATGGGTAGAGATTATTCTGCCAAAATACATTGAACAAAAATAATAAGAAAAATGTTTATACTGAGCGAATTTATAATGATTTAAAACATACATACATATATGTATTTAATCAAAAATTAATTTATTAGGATATAAAGTCAAACTTATCATAAGCAAAATAAACTGAATTTAGTGGAAAATATATTATTAGCAAACATTTTATTGAAGAAAAGACCTTCTGACTATGGGCTAACTGTAGATAAGGTATATTTTGCTATACTTGAAAGCATTTTATATACCTTCAGTGTAAGTGGATATTAGACTTTCCTTACTTCAGAGAACACACAAACAAAACTAGAAGAGAGAAAAATCATCTCTGGAAAATACAACAATAATCATTTGCTGCATATGCCCCAATAAGCTTAAAAGAGTTCATATAAAATAACAAATTTTTAAAAAGCACAATGTTGCTAAACTTGGAATGCCTATTACTTCCCTCATATAAAGAAGAGGGTTGAAGTGAGTGAAAACTCATCCATCTCATGATCAAATGAAAATGTTTGGTGTGTA
>NW_011888808.1:7991093-8001702 GCF_000151845.1 Pteropus vampyrus | reverse complement strand
ATTCTGCCAAAATACATTGAACAAAAATAATAAGAAAAATGTTTATACTGAGCGAATTTATAATGATTTAAAACATACATACATATATGTATTTAATCAAAAATTAATTTATTAGGATATAAAGTCAAACTTATCATAAGCAAAATAAACTGAATTTAGTGGAAAATATATTATTAGCAAACATTTTATTGAAGAAAAGACCTTCTGACTATGGGCTAACTGTAGATAAGGTATATTTTGCTATACTTGAAAGCATTTTATATACCTTCAGTGTAAGTGGATATTAGACTTTCCTTACTTCAGAGAACACACAAACAAAACTAGAAGAGAGAAAAATCATCTCTGGAAAATACAACAATAATCATTTGCTGCATATGCCCCAATAAGCTTAAAAGAGTTCATATAAAATAACAAATTTTTAAAAAGCACAATGTTGCTAAACTTGGAATGCCTATTACTTCCCTCATATAAAGAAGAGGGTTGAAGTGAGTGAAAACTCATCCATCTCATGATCAAATGAAAATGTTTGGTGTGTAGAAAATGCATTCCTAACTTTAAGTCCTCTAAATTCAATCATTAGACTTATTTCAACAATCATCTTATGCTGCTTCCTGAACACAGGGATATGCTGCCTAACGGAAAATAAGTATTTCATCTTGAAGATTGAAATCAAGAATTTTTTTCGGTTTAAACATTTACCACAGAAACGTAGTAAATTATTACAAAGGCATGTTATTTGGTGGTGATGCATGGAAAGAATTGTATTCCTGTCAGTTACAGGAATTCACTGCTATTCTGGCTATAATACCTTGAAGCGGTCCAGATTTACAAGGTGTGTTATAAACAGAGAAAGGTTTCTTCCGGGTTAGAATTTTATTAGGTTCAGCTCCTAAATTTCATTTAAATTGTGAATTAAGAATTTGTCTTTTTTAAAGACAAATTGCTTTTTTAAATTTCAGTTCAGATTTTGTCTATTCAGACACATTTCTAACAGTGGGTTCCATTTTTATTTTGTAAAAGCTTATTGAGATACAATTCACAAACCGAAAGATTCACCTTTTCAAAATGTACTCATCAGCGGTTTCTAATATATTCATGGTGTGTGACCATAACCACTGTCTAATTCCAGAATATTTTCATCACCTGACAGAAGTTCTATGCCCATGAGCAGCCTCTACACATCATCCATCTCCCTAGACACAGGCAAAACAATAACACATTTCTGTCTCTAGGAACTTGCCTATTCTGACATTTCACATAAAGGAACTCATAAAATATGTTACCTTTGTGTCTCGATCTTTCATTTTGCATAATTTTTCAGGGTTTATTCAAGTTGTAGAAGGTATTAGAACCGTATTTCTTTTTTATTGCTCAATTGTATTTTATTTAATGGATATACCATATTTTTCTAATCAATTTAAGAGGTGATAGATATTTGGGTTGTTTATATTTTGGGCCATTATTAATAATGTTATCAGCATTTGCATGCATTTTTTTTTGTGTGAAAGTGTGGTTTTAATTCTCTGAGGTATATAACTAGGAGTAAAATTGCTGGATCATATAGAAACATGTTTAACTTTAAATAGCCAAATTATTTTCCAAAACGACTATACCATTTTACATTCCCACCAGCACTGTATCAAGGGAATACATCCTTGTCCAAATTTATTCTGCCGTTTTGGTTCTAGTCATCCTAGAAGATGTGAAGTAATATTTCATGGCAGATTTATTTGCACTTCCCTACTGGATGATGTCTAGCATCTTTTCATATGGTTATTATCCATTTGTACATCTTCAGTTATAAAAATCTATATTCACATTCTATGCCCATTTTTTAAATGGGATTATTTGACTTTCATTGTTAAATTAAGAGTTCTTTTCAGATGCTAAATACAGGCCTCTTGTATATATGATTTGGAAATATTTACAACAGTTCTATGAGTGACTTTTCAATTTCTTAATTGTGTTCTTAAAACAAAAATAGTTTTTGTTTTTTAATTTGCCGAGGCCCATTTATTTTCTTCTGTCATTTGTATTTGGATATCATATCTTAAAAAACATGGTTCAATTAGAGATCAAGGAGATTTACTCTTATGTTTGCTTCTAAGAGTTATATAATTTTAACTCTTACATTTATACATATGAACACATTTTGAGTTAGTTTTGTTGCATGGAATGAGGTAAGGATTCTTCTTCATTCTCCCGTATGTGGAAATTCAGTGGTGTCAGCACCATTTGTTGAAATGACTATTCCCCCATTGAATTGTCTTGGTATCTTTGTCAAAAAATTATTTGACAACAAGTATAATGACTTATTTTTGGATCATCGATTATATTCAATTGATATATAATCATATCCTTATTAAAGTACCACACTTTTAGAGAGGATGACAGCAAGAGGTCCTAGCTCTCCCCTCCCCTCCATAAAAACAATGATTTAACTACTACTCATGAGTGAATATAGCTCTAGGAGGGCTCTGGTGTACAATTAAGAAGCTTTAGCAACCCAGTAGAGCATTAGAAATGAGGATTGCTGCATCAAAAAGTTTGGAAGCATTTAAACTGAGTTAGCTCATCCTGCAGACTGACATAGCTTGACACCAAGATGGATCCCCTTAGCCTGGAGATATAAATTGTAGCATAAGGAAAATAGTCAACAATGTTGTAATAAATATGTAAAGGAAAAGGGGGGGGTACTAGATTTAGTGGGGTGATCATTTGAGCTCTGACTGTGCTATACAACTGAAACTAATATTATTGTATGCCAAGTATAATTGAAATAAAACCTCATTGAATTGTACAATGTAAATATGAGCAGCTAATTGTCTATTATATTTCACTAAAGCTGGGGGAAAAATGAAGTAAAAAAAAAAGTGAAAGACATAAAATCTATCCCAGAAAAACAAAAACTGACTTGCCTTATAAGAAATGCTTAAGGGAATTTATCAAATTGAAATTAAAGCATACAAAATGGCAACATTAAAGCATATGAAATCATAAATCTTACTGGTAAAAGTAAATATATAGAAAATACAGAACAATGTTACACTAATATTGATGCATAAATTAATTTTAGCACTAATATAAAAATTAAAAAAATAAAAATTAGTTAATAGTTAAGAAATATAAAAGAAGTAAATTCTGACTACAAGAACACAAAGTTCCAGGGGCAGGAACTAAAAGTATAGAGTTTTTTGTGTAATTCAATTTATCAACTTAAAAAATGGTTGTAATTATAAGATAATTTTATGCCAGCCCTGATGTAACCACAAAGAAAAAAAATCTATAGATACAGAAAAAATAAGGAGAAAAGAAACAAAACAAATTACTCCAAAAAATAGTCAAATGCCAAAGAAGATAGTAAGAGGCAAATAGAAGAATGAAACAACTATAAAACAAATAGAAAACAGCTAATGAAATGTCAATAGGAAGTTCTAACCTACCAAAAATTACTTTAAGTGTAAATGAATTAAACTCCCCAATAGAAAGGCATGGAGTGGCCAAATGAATTAAAAAAAAAAAATGATCTAGTGATATGCTGTCTACAAAAGACTGACTTCAAATTTAAGTATACACAAAGGCTGAAAGTGAAGGAATGATAAAAGATATTCCATGCAAATGGTATAAGAGAAAACAGGGGTGGCTATACTCACTTCGGACAAGATAGACTTTAGGTCAAAAGTTTTTGTAGGTTAATAACGAAAGTTATTAAATAAAGATAAAAGGGTCAATTCATCAGGCAAGTATAATAATTATGAACATATATGCACTCTACCTCATACCTAAATATATTAAGCAAATATAGACAGATCTGAGGGGGGAAACTTGACAGCAATACAAAACTAGCAGAAGATTTTGGGAATAGAACACTTTAAGTAATGAGTTGAACATCTAGACAGTAAATCAATAAACAGCTGATATAATAAAACACTATAGACCAAATGGACCTACCAGACATATTCAGAACTTTCCAACCAACAGAAGATGAATAGACATTTTTGTGCACATGAAACATTCTCTGGGATCACATTTTAGGTCACAAAACAAATCTTAACAAATTTTAAAAGATCAAAATTATGGTGTCTTTTTTAACTACAATAAAATAAAATTAGAAATCAATAACATTAAGAAACTGGGAAAATTCACAAATATGTAAAAACTAAACAACACACTTTTGAACAACCACTAGGTCAAGTGGAAATCAAAAGGTAATTTAAAAAGTATCATAAGACAAATGAAGTTGAAAACAGCATACCAAAACTTATATAATGCAGCAAAAGCAGTACTGAAAGCAAAGTTTATAGTCATAAATGCCTACATTAGGATAGAACAAGGATCTCAAACAAACAACCTAATTTTATACCTCAGGGAACTAGAAAAAGAAGTAAGCCCAAAGTTAGCAGAAGGAAGGAAGTAATAAATATTAGAGCAGAAATAAATCAAACAGAGATCTTGCTTCCAGGTTTATCCTCTTTTTGGCTCAAATAAATTTTTATAAAAATTCTCTACAGGTTTGGAAGTTCTTACATTGACAACATTTTCAATGTGGCAGCTTCTGAAATCACTCATCCCCATCCAATCCTCAGGGTTCTCTGTCCTTGTTTATTATCGTTGGTACATGTTCATTTAGTGCCTGTTTTGAACTAATTCTGGAAAGTCTATTTCTTTGTCACATGAAGCCTCAGCTCTGCCATTGACGTTTCTGCTCTATTCACTTGAGTCACTTGAGGAATTCTTTTACTTTCTTTGAACCAATAAGACCTTTGCCAATGGAGTGTGTGTGTGCAAGCGGTGCACACATGCGCATTCACATGTGCTCATGCATGCTTTTAATGCTCTGCCAGGCAGTTTTCAAGCCTACATTACTTTTCACTTTCTGTTGGCCTACAGTCTTAAGGTCAACCAGAGTTCAGAGTTCAAAGCCTTCTCAGGTCTTTCCTGAACATGGGCACAGTTCTGGGTATATACTCAGCTCTGTATATGTATGTGGTCTTCCAGAATCCCAGGGTAATTCAGAGGTTTTCAAAGTGCCCACTGAATATCTCATTCCCCATTTTTCCTTTTAAGTTTTTTCAGTCAAATTTTTGTTGGCCCCAGTTGTTATCACCACCTCAGGCAGCTGTGTTGCTAAACAACTGTCACCGTTTGTTTTGAAAAATGCCCTGAGGATAGAGCTGTTTGCAAAGAATGAGCTCTGTGTCACATCGAATACAGAAAAGCCCAGAGAATCAAGCTTTTCAGGATGCTTCCACACAGGTCAAATAATAATTCACTGGCAAAAGCTTTGGGCATTTTATGTTGGATATCTCAACCTGTGGTGCCCCTCCGGTGGCTGTCAGTTTGCTAATTTTTTTTTTTTTTTTTTTTTTTTTTACGCTATTATAGCCATGTTGCTGTTGGTTTTCAAGACTAATGTGAATCTGGTGACAAGAGGATGGGATTAGAGCAGATTAAAAAGTGCCACAAAGTTTGCTGTTCTTACCAAGGTTAAACTTTTTTCTTGAATAAACACTCTTTGGGTTGTTGCAAGCTTTTAATTTAATTTCCTGAATTTCGAAAACATTGATTTTGACATATTTTCTCCCCCAGTGTTCTCATTGCTCTTATGGCGAAGTGGATTTTTGGATGCCCTTACTCTATCACTTAAAAAGTGTCCTCTAGGACTCATTTTTAAGGAATTTTATTTAACCTAATTTATTATCTTTTTAATACTAAAATATATTAAGGGGCAGCGTTTTGTGATGTTATTTGTGGTACAATAACAGAGCATAAGGGCTATTTCATTTTTTTTATCCGTAGTTTACAGAACTCTTGCAAAGCCATGTGGCTGATCTAGACAATGAAAAGTAAGCAGAAGTCATATGTCACTATCAGTTGTCACGGCAGGTTATGAAGGAGATAATTGAGCTAGAAGTAGAGCCACCAATACTTTCTCAAGTCATTTTTAAAGGTAGAACTCTGTGCCATGGATTGCCTAAGGCTGACTCTAGTATAGTGTAGGAAAAAAATGCTTGCTTTCCTCTGTCCTTAATTAATTATAAAGAGTATTCATAGTCTATTATTCTAGAATTAAAAGTGCAAATAATTATACAAACCTACCTATAAGCGGATGATTCTTAGAATTGGTTGGAAATCAGTGTGTCTCTTCGTAATCTTTATGACTTAATTTTCTTAGTTGCAAAAGGCAGATTCATGGAAGCATCTTTCCAACCACTGGAGATTCTTTGCATCTTGTTGTAGTCCTCAAGGTAGCCTTACATGAGTTATAAGTGTTACAAGAAGTATAAGGTGTTATAAGTTGTACAAGAGTTATAAGATGTATTAACAGCATCCTGCCCAGTGCAATACAATGTATTCTAAAGTCTCTTTAAATGATAGCTAGCTCACTTCAAATTAAACATCTTCAGTGAAGGGCATGGTGAGACAGTCTTCTTTGTAGTTGGCATCTCTAATTCTGAAAGGGAGTCTTTCTTGGGTTTGTAAAGGTATTTGTTTTACCTCTCAACCTGCTTCCCAGTCATGGGCAACTTTCCTACAGTAGATGTGGAATATATCAAACATTCTTTTCAGTACACTGTGACCAATTTGCATTTAATAGCCAACAAAAATATTAATCTAAAAAAGAGGTTATATTTGGTCTTGACATTTTTACTTAGAAATACTTTAAAAAATAAAGCTATTATTCCTCTAGAGAATTCTGACAGTCTCACAATCCTAGCAAAATTTTATACAATTTTAGGGGAAGAATTTTTTTCAAAAACTACAAATAATGTTTCTCTCCAAAAATAATGAGGATATGGAACAATAGCATGCTTAATAATATTAAGTGTCTTCTGCTGAAATATTGAATGCTCAAAAGTAATTTCTCTGAGTTTTTATAACTAAAGAAGCTTCTGTAATATTGTTAGAATATATTAAATAGAAGATTGCAATGCATGGAAACAAACAAAAATCACATTAAAATGGCTCATAAATTATATTCGCAATAACGAAAAGCAGAAACAGTAAGGGAAAAACGAGGTAAAGAAAATATTAATTATTTACTAATAGGTAAAAATATATTTCACTAGACATGGATACCTATCCACAGTTAAGTGAACAGAAGTAGTAAATGCTGAAGCATCTTAGTTCTCACATCCAGAAAGGTCGAAGGATGACCATTAAGATGAGCACTTATAAGGCACTATTAATTATATAATTTCCTTGGAGAGTATTAGTTTTCTATTAATTAGCACAAATACAGGGGCTTAAAACAACCCTCAAATCACCACCTTGCAGTGATTCACAGCATTTTTACCTAAGTCTCATATTCTTCTCCCAGGGATTGTCAACACAGTAAACACAGGGAACAAAGATGCTCACACCCAACCTCAGGAGAAGCTCATTCTTGAGTACACATGTCCTGGAAAACTAACCTCAAATATTTGGCTGTAAATCTTTCTAGTTGGAGATAGTCACTTATACTGATGAGAGCTCTATTCCTACTGTCACCATTTTGAGCTATAACAAGGTCACACAGGTCTAAATTCTTACGCTCAAATTGTGCATTAATTATTCTTTGCATGCTTGTTGAGTCCTTTAGTAAGGAGATGCTGAAATGCAGCATCTGAATGTTGAATTATAAAATAATATATTATTAGAAGGCATATTAGCAGTATATTAGAACAGTATATTGGGAGAGCTTCTGAAAGATAGAAGGAGTGGAGGGAAGCAGAATTGGGCAGTGAATGCTTTTATATCTTGAGACTCTAATAATCTGCTCTCTCAAATATACCATCTCCTGCACAGCAGCTACTATCTAGGATACTTACTTAGCTGATCTTGTGGTAGCTTTTGAATCATTTTTCAGGATATTTTTCTTCACCGACCAAATGGTGAATAAAACAGAGAGAGATATAATAGGCATTATTATTCCTAAATTGTTAAAATCTCTAAGGCTAGCACTTCTTTGTCAGTCCACTCAGGATATTATTTGTGATTTGCTGTATTGGTTGTTGATTGAGGTGGGGAGGTCAGATTCAGAGACTTCCATTTCATCTTGCCAACTATAATAGCTTTTAGCCTACAATCTGAGGACAAATGTGAGAAATTCTACAATTGCCAAGTGTCACTCGTTATACATTGTAATCCACTTAAAGATGACTTTAGACAAGCCTCCGCTTATTACCTGGTCTCTATTATCTCTCTCCAATAGGGAAGGGCACTACGGAGGAGATCATGGTACTTGCGGTCTGCAAGGGTATCTTCTCATATGTCTTTGGCCCATGTGTGAAAATCCCAGGTTTCCAACAAAGGCACAAAGCTTGACATTGCAAGGCTGCATGAGCTGAAGATTCAGTAGCCTTTCAAACTCAGGGATCCTGGGTTTGGTCTTCAGATTTTTTTTCCCCTCTCCTATTTTAGAATACAAGAGCCCTTTACAAGCTACTAGAGAGATGTTTAGTTGCCAGAGGGGCTTAACTGCCCCTACCCTTTTACTATCTCTCTATAGTGCATCAATGAACATTAATAACAACAACCAATTCCATTGTTCTTATATACATCATTCTCCATGCTTTATTTTTCAAATGACTGAATCATTGTCAAAGTCTGGACAGTCCTCTCCACAAGCACATAATCAAATTAACCCAAATGAACCCAAATTATATTTCAAAAACTAGATAACAGTCTTGTACCAGGAATGACCCATGATTTACATACCTTATAGGATCAGGTCTTCATTACCAGCCAGCCAGTGAGAGATCCAGTCCTCAATCTTCATCTTACCAGCTGATTTCTTGAACCATTCCTCAAATCAGCTGTATTAGTTGGGCTCTCTAGAAAGCAGAAAATGGGAGAGAATTAAGAATATCAGCATTTTATTATGAAAGATGAAAGAGAGAGGAGGAATAATTATACAGAAAAATCTTTTAGACTACAAATCTGAAACCTTAAAGGAAAGTGGGGTGGAAGTGGCATTGGTCAAGGAGATCCACTGACTATGATGCAGATTTGACATAATCTTTATAAAACCAATGGGGAATTCTAAAGAGGGCTCTTTTGAGGAGTCTCACATTCAGCTGAAATAGGTAGGCACTGAAACCTTTGCACTATAGAGTCATCAGCTGAGGGCTATCCTGGAAGCTGAGGTAGATCCTGAAATTACTGTAGCTGGAGATAATCTGCTATTTTCATTTCTTGCAGCTGAAAAAATTATTTCTTAAAGGGAGATGTGAGCATTACACCTTTATGGTTATCATAAAAATACCTGATCTATACAGTTATTATAAACATTGCTGGTCAGATAATTGTTTTGTTTTGTTTTGATTGGATTTGATTTACATGAAAACTTTTTAAAATCTAAAGAATACTTTTTTCTAAATATTAATGAATACACACGGTACAAAAGCCACAAGGTAAAGGATATACTATAAAATAACTTCTTTATTTGTCAATAGCCAGTTCAGAAATTTCTTTTTTGAGAATGCTACCACAATTATTATTTTTCATTGGCCCTTACACATAAAAAAACTATGTATAAAGTAGTATTTATATCTATGTATGAAGAAATCAAAGCTATCAGCTTGTGATCCATTCCTCACTTAATTACTGGAGTTTGCTCCTGGGAAAAGAAAGACAGTAGGGAACCTGATCAATATCCATGTAAACATGTTGATCAATTGATCTATCAATAAAGGGAATAATAGTAATTGCTAGGAGAAAAGTCCATAGCTAGAAAACGCTAGTAGCATCATATTCCGCTGTACAATTACTGATAGTAAGCAACCCTTCAATTTATAGATTTAAAATACATCTTCAATAAATGCAAAGTAAGCTGCATAACATTCTGAGGGTATTAAATAGAGATATTTCATAACTTAGATGCTTCTTGATACATTTGGTAGCTTTTGTACTTCATTAGAAATCTCAACCACTTTAGGCAGAAAGTTCATGTCCAATGATGAAAGGACAGACCTGGGGAGACCTAAGCCTGATTTACAAGTATCTCTTGATATCTTTTAATCTTAAATTATTACTAATATGGGTAAGATCCTTAATTCACAAGAGTTTCATTTGACAATCCAATTCAGTATATTAACTCACTTTTCATTTTGTGGATTTTCATATTGTACAGACTATTTAATAAAATCTTTTGGAGAAAGTTTCAAATAATGTGCCATAAGAATATCTAGTTCACTTTTTTTTTAATTACTCTACAATATCTGATATTATGATTGCAAGAGATGTCATAAGGTGGTTGGGTTTCAGAGTCTGTAATCTCTTCCATAAATGTACTACATACACATACCACTCAAACGATAGCTGTTATTTTATCTATCAATTCTAGTAAGTCTTGATTTCTGATTATGTAAGTACTCTAACTTTGTCAATTGAAATTGTCCTTTTCTCAATATTTTGTATTTCGATATAAATTTTAGAATCATCATTTTCTACAAAAAATATCTGCTGATATTTTGAGATAGATTTCATTTAATCTGTAATTTAATCTGGAGTGAATTGACATCTTTATAATACTGAATGCTATAATAGATACCATATATTTAAATATGTTTAATTTTTTAAAGAATGCTTTTAATGTTTTACTGGAAAGGTTTTATACATCTTTCAT
>NW_011888808.1:7981441-7991043 GCF_000151845.1 Pteropus vampyrus | reverse complement strand
AAAGAGAGAGGAGGAATAATTATACAGAAAAATCTTTTAGACTACAAATCTGAAACCTTAAAGGAAAGTGGGGTGGAAGTGGCATTGGTCAAGGAGATCCACTGACTATGATGCAGATTTGACATAATCTTTATAAAACCAATGGGGAATTCTAAAGAGGGCTCTTTTGAGGAGTCTCACATTCAGCTGAAATAGGTAGGCACTGAAACCTTTGCACTATAGAGTCATCAGCTGAGGGCTATCCTGGAAGCTGAGGTAGATCCTGAAATTACTGTAGCTGGAGATAATCTGCTATTTTCATTTCTTGCAGCTGAAAAAATTATTTCTTAAAGGGAGATGTGAGCATTACACCTTTATGGTTATCATAAAAATACCTGATCTATACAGTTATTATAAACATTGCTGGTCAGATAATTGTTTTGTTTTGTTTTGATTGGATTTGATTTACATGAAAACTTTTTAAAATCTAAAGAATACTTTTTTCTAAATATTAATGAATACACACGGTACAAAAGCCACAAGGTAAAGGATATACTATAAAATAACTTCTTTATTTGTCAATAGCCAGTTCAGAAATTTCTTTTTTGAGAATGCTACCACAATTATTATTTTTCATTGGCCCTTACACATAAAAAAACTATGTATAAAGTAGTATTTATATCTATGTATGAAGAAATCAAAGCTATCAGCTTGTGATCCATTCCTCACTTAATTACTGGAGTTTGCTCCTGGGAAAAGAAAGACAGTAGGGAACCTGATCAATATCCATGTAAACATGTTGATCAATTGATCTATCAATAAAGGGAATAATAGTAATTGCTAGGAGAAAAGTCCATAGCTAGAAAACGCTAGTAGCATCATATTCCGCTGTACAATTACTGATAGTAAGCAACCCTTCAATTTATAGATTTAAAATACATCTTCAATAAATGCAAAGTAAGCTGCATAACATTCTGAGGGTATTAAATAGAGATATTTCATAACTTAGATGCTTCTTGATACATTTGGTAGCTTTTGTACTTCATTAGAAATCTCAACCACTTTAGGCAGAAAGTTCATGTCCAATGATGAAAGGACAGACCTGGGGAGACCTAAGCCTGATTTACAAGTATCTCTTGATATCTTTTAATCTTAAATTATTACTAATATGGGTAAGATCCTTAATTCACAAGAGTTTCATTTGACAATCCAATTCAGTATATTAACTCACTTTTCATTTTGTGGATTTTCATATTGTACAGACTATTTAATAAAATCTTTTGGAGAAAGTTTCAAATAATGTGCCATAAGAATATCTAGTTCACTTTTTTTTTAATTACTCTACAATATCTGATATTATGATTGCAAGAGATGTCATAAGGTGGTTGGGTTTCAGAGTCTGTAATCTCTTCCATAAATGTACTACATACACATACCACTCAAACGATAGCTGTTATTTTATCTATCAATTCTAGTAAGTCTTGATTTCTGATTATGTAAGTACTCTAACTTTGTCAATTGAAATTGTCCTTTTCTCAATATTTTGTATTTCGATATAAATTTTAGAATCATCATTTTCTACAAAAAATATCTGCTGATATTTTGAGATAGATTTCATTTAATCTGTAATTTAATCTGGAGTGAATTGACATCTTTATAATACTGAATGCTATAATAGATACCATATATTTAAATATGTTTAATTTTTTAAAGAATGCTTTTAATGTTTTACTGGAAAGGTTTTATACATCTTTCATTAGATATATTGCTAGTATTTTTTCTTCTAATTTATATATAAATTAACTTTCACATTGTTGCTAGTATTTAGAAAGACAAGAGATTCTTTGTATATTTACTTTGTATTCATTTATCAGCCTCGATTAATTCACTTATTTGCTCACTATATCTAATAGTTTGCTGGATTTTATATTTATACAACTATGTTATCTGCAAACAATGAGTGTTAATTTTCCTGCCAATCTCTATATCTTTTATTTATTTTTGATGCCTTATTTTACTATATAAGACCTCCAGTAAATTATTGAAAACTAAATATTGAATAACATTTTAGAAAATTTATCCATAATTTTATGAATATTAATTCTTATCATACTGTTTAGGTGAAAGTAGTACACTTGCCATTTTATGGGCAAGAAAATGAGGCTTGGGGAATTGCTTTCACTTTCTCCAAATCCAACTGTTTTTGTGTGGGCAAAGTAACATAGAAACTCAATTAACTCATTGTAATTCTTGTATTTTCCTTTTTCTACTTGTATCACACCACCTATTTCAAATTCAATTGGAAGTACCTTTTCTTCTAAGTTCTTAATATATGTTTCCTTTTAATATTCTGATTCAGCATCTTTTGCACTAATAAGGTTAAAGAAAAATCAATTTATCCTACTAAAGGCTACAACTAGAGTAGCCACATTAGACTCTTCACTTATCAACATTCCCATGTGCTCAGAACTTACCTCAATAATACTTCATATGTGTAAGTACAACAGTTACTTTAGTGAAATTTTAAGGACTATTGTTAACATGTCTATCTGGAGAGTCTCTGATTGTAGTATTAACAACTATTCTTCACAAGATTAGATATTACTTGTCCTAAGTCTAGTGTGTGTAAGATGCAAAAATATCGATTTCATCTCTCTATTTCAATGCTTTTGTGTCTAACCCTAAAAAGTTAAATATTAGCGTCAAATAGCCCATCCAATTTTTACTATATATAAAAAATAATAAAATGTAATTTAAATAAAATTGCCACACTTCCTTATGATCTGTCTGAGCATATTTTTAACTACCTGCATGAGCCTAGTTAAGCCATTTTTGATGCTTTATATGGAAATGATTATAGAGGCCATTTGATGTTATTAAATTGCATGAAAAAAACTCTACATTTCTCTAGTTGATGAATCTCACCCCTGAGTTTCATTTTATTAAATTATAATTATTAGATCCTCTAATATTCATACAGGAAGAGCCTGTATCAAATTTTGAGGTCAAAACTAAGCAGTAGGAAGATGAAGTGTGATGGGACAGAGAACTAAAATAGCTATAGGAGTTCCTTTTCAAAAGTATCAATCCATTTAATATCTAAAGCTACAGGCATAAAATGAAGTTTGAATATAGATGCTTTATCATGCACATTGAAATTGACTTGCTAAAAAGTGTGCTCTTCAATTTTCAAACTTTAAAAACATTCTTCCTATTTTATATGATAAAATTTACCTTAAAATACCACATATACTTTTCTTTTTAACCATTGAAGTGGTTGCTGCTTCATGTTATTCCTCATTTAGAACTGTACTCCTTACACATCACCCTGAATTAACTCAAAATAATAAGGAGTATTTTTATCATTGGCACAGATAAGCTATAGTCAATCGCCTATATAGGTCCCAAGATGAACTGTACAGAGATCTTTCTAGAGCTGTGACTAGTTCATAGACAGTAAAAGCCCAGAGAGAATATATATGTATATATACATATACATATATGTATATGCATATATATATGAAATGATTAAAGACTAGAAAACTCTCACTTGTTCATTGGTTAACATATATTAATACATAGTAAGTGAATATTACTTATTGAACTTTATTTTGTATATAGAAGATATAGGTGAGAAAAATAAAATTAGATTTTGGGCCTCCTGGAATTTATATATTTTAAAAAGAGACAGATTTTAATCATCTATGAATAAACAAATGGGATATTTTCTTGTTCTTATTCTTAGAATGCAGTGTGATATAATGAAGACAGACTGACGAGGGATTTTACCTTTAGCTAGTGTTATCAGGAAAGCGAAGCCATAAATGATGAGTAGTCAGCAGTGAAAATATCTTGAATAATGTTCTAAGCAGAAGTAACATAATAGGAAAGGACCCTAGTTATGAATGGACTGGAAATCCTGGAGGATAATAAAGACCAAACTTTTTTACCGTAGTTTCATGTCAGAGTTGTAATGGTTTCCAAGTTATATTCATTCATTATAAATGTCTAACCAATGTACTTGAAACCAATAATAAAATTAAATTAAAAAAAGAAATGAATTTCAAAATATTCAAACTAAACTTACTTATAACTGGAGGATTTATAAAATAACTTGTGAAAACTCCCTATAATCATATACTAAAATACTCAGTACTTTATGTAATGCTCATTTTTTAAAAAGAATTGATAGTCTCCTTTTTTTACGAAGTTCTGATAATTTATGTAGTTCCAGGACATTTTGCTATTCTTGCCAGAAAGCATATACAGAATGTACAGAAGAAAACTATATATAATGAACTCCAACTATGCCTGTCCATATCACCTCATGGGCCTTATTTTGTCTAGGTCTCACAACAACTACGTGATTAATATTGTTTGCCTGGTTTCTATCAAGGAAGAAAACTTGATAGAAACCAGGCAAACAATATTACAGAGGGAATGTGACCAAGTTAACAGCTCGGAGGGGCCATCATGTGGAGATAGATATTCAACACTACTCCAAAGTGGGTGGTCTCTGATTTACATTATTGCCTCTGAAAGAAGGAGGTTGTGGAGAAACAAAAGGCATTCTTATTCTGTTCTTCAGTGATGTTCACTTGTTTATAATATGTATTGTTTGTTCTTATGCTTTTGTGACTTGCTCCTTCTTTTTCAGGCTTTTTCTTTGTAGGAATTTAGAAGCAACACTATAAATATGACATTTACCAGAAAGAGAAAGTGCCAACCCAGTTCAGAATAACCTTGCAGTGTGTGCATGAATTCCAAATTCAAGTATTTTCAATTCTCAGAACAAAACTATGCGGCTTTTTAAAAATACCAATTTCTGAAGAGTGACACATCCTTGCTTTATGTGTGATTGTGAATTTTTTAAATTCATGACAAATTCAATATTTTGTTGAATTACTGAAAGTATTAAACTTTAAACTCTTTTCCCGTAATCCAGGTTCAGAATTTCAAATATATCTTTATTTAAAAAGGCAGATGGGCTCATCTAAATATACTTTAACATTGACTGCTTAAATGTACACATAGTATGTCAAATAAATGAATAAACAAATAAAACTGAATGAACAGCTGTAGGGATATAATAAATTATATCTGTTCATATTTAATACCAAACTCTAGAATTTGAAATCACTAATTAAAGATATTAGTGAGTGTCAATACAGCAATATTTTAATGACTCCAAGATAATCCCACAGCAATCAATTTAGATCAGAATGAGTTTATTGTAAAGTGCCAAAGGTGGAAAAAATGCTTCCTTTGCATTATAAAGCAACAATTTCTCAAATGAATAATGCCTAGTCAAAATTTAACTACATAATTGCTTAATTTGCATTTATTAAAGAAATATAATAATTGGGAAGATAACTCTTTGGGAAATGAACTAAGAGTTAATAGTTGACTTAGATAAACACTGTTTTATCTTAATTTTGAATATATAAATACATTAATGATACTAAGAAATCAGAACAACAATGAAACCCAACAACAACAAAGTAACATGAAATTTATTTGACAGAAAGCAGGTGCTAATTTCATATTAGGTATATGTAAAAAAATTACAAACCTTAGTGGAGAGGGACTTTGTCCAGTGAATTAAATAAGAATATAAGATTCAGTTTCTATATTTTAATGTAGGGGAAGCATACGTATTTTATTTTTGCATTTACATAAGTGAAGATAAAAATAAATTCTGTTCTCATATTATTCCAAAAGGAAAGGAACATTATATACCTCTCCTTAATAATACTGCAAGCAAAAAGGCCTGAAAAACCACACTTGAAGTTAAATATTCCTCTTTTATATATTGACCAGTTTAATCCAATGGGGTTCCTTTAGACCGTAGTGCTGGCAGCAGCAGATTCTTACCAACAACAAAAGCAAGAACTAAAACAAAATTCTGGACTGAGCTTAGAGGTGATGTAGAGTCCAGATGGGTCAGAGGGGTATCTAATATTTTGTGACAATAAAGGGACCAAGAGCAAAATTAAAGTTGAAGGGAATTAAGGAATTATAAAAATATGGAAGTAAAAAGTAACAGATTTCAAAAAAGGTGACAGACTTTGCGGCTCCTCCCATCAAGAATTAGTATCTATTTTCTGACTCATTAAATCGCGGCTGGCTTTGTTAGTTGGTTTGATCAGTAAGTATAGCATACATGACATTGTGCCAGTTTAGAGCTTACAAGTCAAGAGGACTTGTAGATTTTGTTTTCGTGACTTGTAGGTCTATTGCTTCGTGAACCAGCCCCAAATGTTCTGTGATAAAGCTGAGTCACCTCCATCACTTCAGTGGAAAACTTGCCACTGCCCAACATGTGAAGCCATTCTCCAATAAAACTTTCAAATGTCTGCAGACATGTGAGTAAATAAGCTGATGTCTACCAAGCCCAGTCCAGACCAGAAAAATATAGCAGAATTATTAGCTAACTAAATATTTTTTTAAGACACTAAGAAATCATAAATAAATAGAAAATCCAAACAGTCCAATAACAAATAAACAAATTGAGTCAGTAATTAAATATCTCCCAGCTAAAAAAGCCCAGGACCAGGTGGTTTTCATGGTGAATTCTACCAAAACATTTAAGGAAGAATTAGTGCCAATCCTTCAAACTCTTCCAAAATTCTGAAGAGAGGGAATACTCCTAAACTCATTTTATGAGGCTAGTATTATCCTGATACCAAAGCCAGTTAAAGACACTACAAGAAAATAAATTTATAAACCAATATCCCTAAAAAATATAGATGTAAAAATTTCTCAACAAAAGTATTAGCAATCCAAAATCAATAAGACATTAAAAGGTTCATATACCATAATCAAGTGGAATTTATCCTTGGTATCAAAAGTTTGTTCAATATACACAAATCGATAAATATGACACGCCACACTAATTTAATAAAAGATGAAATCATGTGATCATCTCGATAGATGCAGAAAAATCTTTTGACAAAATTTAAATCTTTTCATGATAAACACTCTTAACAAATTGAGCATAGAAGGAATCTACCTCAGCATCATTAAGGCCATACATGACAAGCCTGCAGCTAATATCACAGTGGTGAAAGTTTAACAGTTTCTCCTCTAAGATCGGGAAGAAGACAAAGGTGTCCAGTCTCACCACTCTACTGTAATATTGTCTATGGTATAGCTATGTTGTATAGAATGTGCAATATATAATATATATTATATAATAATATAAAAGTTATTGTTTGTGTATATATTGATATATTTACCACATATATGTTTACAAACATGCATACACACATGCATGCAAACACACATACATGCATGCATACATAGATGCATTTTTCAATTGAATTTGGGAAGAGGAGAAAACAAAACTCTGTCCATTGGTCTTCTGGGGATATTCATAATAAGACTCTCTGAATCTTAATTTTATAAACTAACACATTTAAATAATCATGTAAGTATTAGACTCACATCTAAAGCCATTTAGACTATCTCCCTTCAAAGTCTCATCTCAGAAAAAAATTGCTTAGCAAAATATTAGTATTCCTCCTGGTGTTAATTTTGCAGAACTGAATGCTTTATATTTGATATGTACTTGTTCAGAATCACGTTTCAGGTAAAATGCAACTTATATGAACAACATTGGTACATCCTGTAGGAAAAAACAAATGCTGTAGTATAAATTACTTGAAGAAACTTCATTACCCATTCATTTATACACTCATACATTCTTTCATCAAAATTTTCTCTTTGCTCATGTGATTTAAGCAACATGTTGAGAGACCCTGCTCTGGAGGAGCTTTTGATATAAAGGGTCATAGAAGCATGTCTTTGTAATATGAGAATAATTGAGATAAGAATAAAAATACAAATAGTATATTTTAAAATCTTGACTTGATGGCAAAAATAATTAATAGAGGAAATGGCACTTTATTTAAGTTTAACAATTTTTTTTCTCATAACAATAGATTGGGAGAGGACTTGCAAGACAGAGGAAATAGTATTGTAAGCTCTTGTTTCCATAGAAAACCTTTAAATATTTTAAGGAGTGCCCCAACTAAGTCATCTGTGCAAATTTTTCCGAAACTGTTTAAAATATGTTTTTTAACATACAGGCTGGTAAATTCATAAAGTGAAAAAAAAAATTCTGACTTGAAGTATGAATGTAAGCTAGAAAATTTCTGTGTATTAATTCTGAGAGTGAAAGAGAGAGGGAATGAAACCATGGAAGTCTGTAGGTACAGATGAGAGTTATGGTTCTGAGATCTGAGATATAGAATTCTATGCTACCTCAGTAAAACATATATATCATGTTTTAAAAACAAAGCAACACACAGACACAAGCACAAAAATAGTTTAATGTCCTAGTTGAATAAGGTAAACTTCATCTTCTTGCTTTAGCACTGATTTTTATTATTATTTTTATCTAAAACCAAAAATAAATATAAACATATGCATACAGGCGAGAGATAGGAGTAAAAGCAGTGATATATAGAGACAAAGCAGAAAATTTTAATAGTTTAAAACATAATTTTTTTCACTGTACAGTGATTCGATATTAGAAATTTAAGTTAAGTGGAAACTTGCTGATTGCCAATCAATTTAGACACAGGAAAAGGAAAATATTTGTGGCTCACAGGGAAAATAATTACAGTCATCCATATGCCTGCCGTTGTGATAACAAAACCAGGCTTTAAAATGTTTAGCTCTAGAATCCTAATGGGCATCAAAGGAGGGCTCAAACATCTTCTTATTATTTCCTTATTTACATACTTTGGTGAGGCATTGTGTGTCTCTCTGATTCTGTGTATTTCTTTTAATGCAGTGTGTTATTGTGTTTGTGTATGCATTTTGAGTTTAGCTCTTATTTTTCACCCATTTTTACTAATTCTTTCTGTTCTCCTTTTAAACTATTTTTCTTTCTATTTTTATAGCTTTCTAAACCATGTCCTACCCACATAATTAGCCATAGTATTCAGTTGAAATAAGCCTTTATTTTTTCCCTACTTGGTAAAAAGGAGATATTTGTTGATCCTATTATTAAAGAATAAGTGAGCCATATGTTTTATATTATCTCTCTGAAATACATTTGCATTTTATAAATATGGATCTTTACTTTTTGAAGGTTCACTGGTCCTCAGAAAATAAAATGTAGAAAATAGTAAAATGAATATTTCCCATAAAGAACTGGCAAAATAATAATATTTTATCATAAAACATCTATAGAATTTTCAGGTATTAGATAATAGTTCTAGAATCAGCATTTAAAAGCTTAATATTTCATACCAACAGTATACATACTTTTATTTTTATTGTTTATTTACATATTTATTAGAGTATAATTAACATATGAGAGTGCATATATTTTAAGTGTGCAGTTTGATGACTTCTGATATAAGAATATATATATGAAACTATAACCACAATCAAGAAAATAAGCATAACTATTCTGTGCAAATATTTTTTGGTACTGTTTTGCAATCTTTCCCATTCATACCCTTAGAATTTCCTAAATTTTATAAAATTAGAAACTTACAGCATGTACTGTTTTTTTCACCAGATTTTTAAATTCACTGGAATAATTCTGAAATCGATCCACATTGTAGCATGTATCAATAGTCCACTTCTTTGTATTATTTAATAGTATT
>NW_011888808.1:7976798-7981391 GCF_000151845.1 Pteropus vampyrus | reverse complement strand
CTCAGAAAATAAAATGTAGAAAATAGTAAAATGAATATTTCCCATAAAGAACTGGCAAAATAATAATATTTTATCATAAAACATCTATAGAATTTTCAGGTATTAGATAATAGTTCTAGAATCAGCATTTAAAAGCTTAATATTTCATACCAACAGTATACATACTTTTATTTTTATTGTTTGTTTACATATTTATTAGAGTATAATTAACATATGAGAGTGCATATATTTTAAGTGTGCAGTTTGATGACTTCTGATATAAGAATATATATATGAAACTATAACCACAATCAAGAAAATAAGCATAACTATTCTGTGCAAATATTTTTTGGTACTGTTTTGCAATCTTTCCCATTCATACCCTTAGAATTTCCTAAATTTTATAAAATTAGAAACTTACAGCATGTACTGTTTTTTTCACCAGATTTTTAAATTCACTGGAATAATTCTGAAATCGATCCACATTGTAGCATGTATCAATAGTCCACTTCTTTGTATTATTTAATAGTATTCCATTGTATGGATATTTTAAGTTTTTTATCCTTTCACTCCTTGATGGCCACTTGGGTTATTTCCAGTTTTGCCTATTTATTACAAATGAAGTTTTGCCTTTATTACAAATAAAGCTGCTATGAACATTTATGTACAAACTTTTTAATAGACATACACTTTTATTACTATTGTGTAAATAATACTTAGGAGTAAAAGGTCTAGAACATATAGTAGATATACAATTAAATTTTTAAGAAACTGCCACATTATTTTTCAGTATGGTCTTACCAATTTACATTCTATCAGTAGTGTATAAGTGTAGGTTTCTGCATATGGTTGACAATATTCCTTTCTATTTGTACTTGGCTGGAAATTTATTATTATTGTTGAGTGATTACATTTGTTAAATGTGATTCCTGTGTATTGAAATAATAAAATTTTTTTTTCTTAATTTATCTTTAAATTTGTTAATATGGTGAATTACATGAAAAACCCAACTTGGTCATAATGAAGTTTCATTTTTATTCATTTTTGGATTAAACTTGATAAACTGTGTTCATAAGTTTTGCCTCTATTAAGATGAATAATCTATAGTTTTCTTTAGTTATAACACCGTGTGGTTTGGGTGTATCAAGGTAATGTTGACCTCATACAATGATTAAGAAAGTATTCACTTCTTTTCAATTCTCAATAAGTTTTTTTAGAGAGTTCTGTTATTTTTTGGAAGACATTTTGGCAGTTTTTTACAAAACTAAATATGCTCTTGCTGTACGATCCAGCAGTTGTGCACCTTGGTATTTGCCCAAAGACGTTGAAAACTTACACCCACACAGAAACCTGCACATGGATATTTATAGAAACTTGATTAATAATTGCCAAAACTTTCTAGCAACCAAGATGTCTTTGGTAGGTGAATGGATAAATAAGCTGTATACATCAAGACAATGGAATATTATTTGGCACTAAACAGAAATGAGCTATCTAGCCATGAAAATACATGGAATACCCTTAAATACATATTACTAAGTGAAAGAAGCCAGTCTGAGAAGGCTACAAATGTATAAATTGAAGTACACAAAGCTATGTGTACTTGAAAAGATAAAACTGGAAAAGATAACACTATGGAGACCATATAAAGAGCAGTGGTTGCCAGGGGTAGGGGAAGGAAAGAGGACCTGGCAGGGGACTTCGGGGGAAGTGAAAATACTCTGTATCATATTATAATGAAGAATATATGTTATTGTACAGTGTTCACACTCAAAGAATGAACAACACCAAGAGTGAACCATAAGAGAAACTATAGACTGGGTGATTATGATGTGTTGATGTAGGCTCATCTTTGGAAAAAATGTACTGTCCTGGTGAGTGATGTTAATACTAGGGGAGGCTGGGAGTATATGAGAAACCTCTGTACCACTCTTTCAATTTTTTTGTAAACTTAAAACTGTTCTAAAAGAATAAAATATTTAAAAAAGCAATATATAGTTATTAAAATGAAAATTATAGATGTAAAAGAGAGTCATGAAGACCCAGCATATGAACACCTGGTGTTATGAAATAATAGATCTGCTTCACAAATAGCAGAACATATTCCTAAAAGAAGAAAGAAATTTAATATAATATCAAAATATAGAGAGAAAAGATAAATAATTATTCAAAAAAGATTTAGTGAAGTTATTGAACTTTAAAATTCTGAAATAAAAATTTATTACTGACTACCATTTAGATTTCTCAACAGAATTAAGAAAACAAACCAGTTTCTTTAAAATCTTGAAGGGAGAGTAAAACCAAAGTTGTAAAGTATAAAATCTATAGATAGACTTTCAAACATTCATGAGCTCAGAACTATTATTATATCTGAATCATTTCTTATTAGGGAAAAGGAGTTGACTGAGCTCTCTAACATAAGATTAAAATAAAGAAGAGTTGTAAATTTTTTTCTATTTTAAGATAGGTTAATGTTTACATTGAATCAATTTTAGAAGTACACTTAAACAATTGTTATAGAACTTAATATAGTGTTATAACCTCTGAATATATAAAATAATATTAAAACAAAAAATGAGAGATAAAATTAAGGATACAATGCATTATCTTAGTTATTAACTTTCATAACAGGATTAAACAGAGTATAAACCACTACCTATATCTTTAAATTAATTTTATAATTTTTTAATTTTTAGGTCTTTTAAGAGTTATTATTGCTGAAAGAATTATTTATCTAAAATTTTGCTAATTTCAAGGATGGTACTATAGCTGTAAATGGTAATAGAGAACATAAGGCAGTAGATATGAAAAGAAGTACACGTATTTAAGATATAAGAAGAAACCAAATTAGTAGAGCCTGATAATTGATTAGAAGGGACTGAGAATATACATAGGGACAATTTAAAAATTATACCCAGTAAGGCTGTTGTAATATAAATCAGAATAGAAAAAACAAAAGAGACATAGATTTATGAAGGAATATGATAAACTGAGGTCTGAATATGTTAAGCTTGAGATCTTTTGGAGACATTCAGGTGACAATTCAAACTATGACACTATAGACTACATTCCACAAGAGAGCTGGCTGAGAAACTTAGTTAAGATTCATCGTCATACAGTTATGATAGCCACGTACCTGGATGGGATCAGGGAGCTGAGTAAGAGCAGGCGAGGAAGAACTAATGCACAAACCTCTGGGAAACCAATATATCATTAGTGGGCAGAAAGGGAGGCTTGTGCTAAAACAAAGCCAGAGAAAGATCTCCATGGAAAGGCTTGGTAGTGAGGGATATATGCAGCATATTTGAAAAATGGGAAGAATTCTATCATGGCCAAAGGTGAAATTCAAAATTTGTATCTAAAATAGAAAACAAATCCAAATGACTTATGTTTTCTAACCTCAGAGAAATTGATAACCTGAACATCTTGTGTTAATGAGTTATTTTGTAGAAAGAATATTATACTGAGAAATTATCATCCATAAACCCGTTAGAGGAAATTGAAATACTATTGCTTTATTCTGCAAAAGAATAACATAAAGGAACCTGCTGAGGAAAATGGCCTAGTAAGATACTGAAATATATTAAAATAGTACATAAGCATTATTTTCCATTATTGTTTTGAATTTTTTTTGTTTCCTTCTGCTTATATCCAGTGGATTTTATTTTAAAATATTTAATATAGACATCATAAGGTATAGTCATTCTCCATTGTTTCATGATTATCTATGTTGTATTAAATTTTAAAAATATCAAAACATGTATGTATGAATATTGTTACATCATTTATTCTATACATCATCTTTTAAAAAACAGTTTATTCTTTTCTAAACCTTGATTTTGGGCATTGTTGAAAAATCCACATTTTCTGATTGTTACATTTTACTTTTTTTTTCCTCTACTCTGTCTTACACATGTAATTTATTTTATCTCTCAATAGTTTAAATGTGGTTTAACTTTTTAAATTAATGTTTCAAGATATGAAATGCAAGAAATAAATTAAGAGAGGTCAGCTCTTTGAATTAAATAAAATTAACTCCTGGGAAAAATCGTAAATCTTCTATAGCGGCTGAACACAGAGTGCTTAACTCTGTATTAATTTGTAGACGTAATTGAAAATAATGAATAATGCTTCTTCCAGAACTGAATATACATTTTGAGATAAAGTAAGACTTTTCTTTAGTTTAAATATAGGTCTTAAAAATTTCCCACAGTTTTTGTTTATTTTGTTTTTGGAAAACATTTCTCTTTTTCATGTACTTTGTTTATACTTTTAGGTTACATTTAGAATGAACCATCTTGAGTAAAGTGGTCCGATATGCAATGGACTGCCAGAAGAGATAATGACTAGGTGCCCAAAAGTCTTCAGAACTTATCGTCTCTTCTTTTTCATTCTTTGTTTCCCATTATGTGTCCTTTCCTAATGGAAATTATTTTCTTTTTTGAATTCATGTGAAGAAGAAAGATCTCAGAGATTGACATATTTTCCCACTTCAAACGCCTAGTAAAAAGAAAATGTAAACGTCTTAGTTTGGGGACACTAAACACTTCTGCTTTCCTCAAATAAGTGCGAGACCAGTGATGTACAATATACACCCAGGTATTGGAGAACCTA
>NW_011888808.1:7950670-7975327 GCF_000151845.1 Pteropus vampyrus | reverse complement strand
AAGTCAAGTGCATGCGAAAATGCCATAGTTATGAATTCATCTTTTCAAACACCATGAATAGGTTAAAGTAGTTTATTTGATTTTGAGAATACTGCATTCTAAGCGTTAGCATTGACCACAAGTACTCCGACCCTTCTCCCTCTGGGCACACGACAGGATGATAACTCCTCCACCCACCTGAGGTCAGATGAAGCCACATTAGTTACTCTGACAATGACATATGAATGTTAATGGTCTGTGACATGTTCTGCCATGGTGACAATCAATGGTTCAGATAGTGACTACTTCATTTTTATGTGCTTCAGTAAGTATGATGATGAACATGTAACAAGAATGAGAACTGTAATGTTTATCTTTGTTATCGAAGCAGAAGAAAATGTGTTATAATAATATTATTCATTCTTTTCATTTACTTTGAAATACTGAAGAAAAACATTTTCATAGTGAATAGTTGTGACAAAGTACTTGTGTCAGGACTTACAATTAAAATGATATATTTGTACATTTATGAAACAAGGTTTCATTTATATTTATAACATGAAGGATATACATATAACTTCAGATACTGAGGTCTTACAATTTGATTAAATCTTAAAATGCTTAAAAATATTTATTCATTGATTCACTGGTTCAAAATATTAATTTTAATGAGCTAATACATGTAAAGCACTCACAACAGGGCCTGGCATATATTAAGAACTATAAAAGTGTGAGATATTATTATTATTTTTCATTTGACAACTACTTATTGAATCTGATTTCTAGGCATTGCAAATACAGCACAATATAGAAAAAAATATAGAAAAAAATTCTTGTCATTATAGAACTTATATTCAGACAGATGATTCAGAAAGAAATTCCTTAAATAAAATTATTATTAAATATAATGAAGCAGGTGGGAGGAGTGAGGAGTCTGTGGTCTAAAGAAGGGCATTCTGTTTTAAATAGAAAAGGATGGGTTCGTTGAGAAGGTAAAATTTGGTGAGAAACTTAGAATGGTCAAGTTATGTAAGACTCTGAAGAAAGAGATTTCTAGACCTTCAGGCTAGTAAGAGCAGTCTGTTAGGCTGGAGAATACCATGTGATGATGGGAAAGCAAGGAGGCTTATTACAGCTGGCTTCTAGTGAGCAAGGGATGGAATAGTTGTACAAGATGAAGACCCGAAGGCAATATAGGCCAGATACTAGAGGGATTCCTAGATTTTTTAAAGAATTTAGATTTAATCCTCTCTGAAACAGGAAGTCAGTCATTGGAGGGCTAAAGCAGGGGGCATAGACTGATGTGGCTTACGTTTCGAAAGGATCACTCTAATTATTTGTGTTGAGTAGAATGGAAGGAGATTAAGGCCTAGGAGTGGCACAAAACTGAAGGTTGTTACACTAGCCTGGACAAGGTGATAAGGAAGTGGTGAAAAGTGATCAAGTTTTTTTACAGTTTGGAGATAGAACCAACAGTATTTGCTGATGGATTGAATGTAGAACATTGAAAAAAAAAAAAAAAAGGAATCAAAGGTATTCAAAGGTATTCATTAGATGAGCTAGGAAACAGTATAAATGGAAAGGGTTTAAAAGAGAAATATCAACTTGTCCTAACTGCTCCATTAATAACTTTTCTGTTTGATATGTTAATTATAGATGTAGTTTCACTGTCTGGATGAGCAGAGGATGTTGTCTTGGCTAAAATGTACATAAGCAGGATCAGAAAAATGAAGCTACTGCAGATAATCTTTTTGATATGACTCTCCCCTGTCTCTTTAAGGTATCATAAGCCACCCAGGACACTGACATATCTATCTGCTTGGTCCCATTGATAATCATCTGGTGTTTTTATGCTGATTCACCTCCTCCAAGCAAAGATCATTCTTGGAGAGTTTTTCTTTTCAAATTCACATTCTACCTGCTTTTTCAACTGTAATTTATTTTTTCCCTCCTTATAATGAATTAAATCATAGATAAATAAAATATTTAACATACATGACTAAAGCTACAGATAAACTGAAAGAAAATATACCCAAATATTTGTTAGGTTTGAAAAGAAAGGATAAGTAATTTTAAGTACAGAATTTCTTTAAAAAATTTTTGTAAATGGAATTTCTGCTAGCTCAATAGTTCTTCTGAGATGAGCAGGTCTCTGCCCCCGTTTTGGTTATTTTTGAGAATCTCCAAAGTGTCAAAGCTGTATTCTATAAACTGCAGTCATCTTTTCATAGCTATTTATCCCTACCAACCTCTTACATCACATTGAATGATATCTTTTGATTGCCACAACCCATTATGAGGGTCTAATGTTTATGCAATGGTTAGAACTTCTGATTGATCCCAAATATGTTTGAAGCCTAGAGAAGTGCCGTGTTCCATGCAAAGTCATGGAAAAGATTTTGTCCCACACTCTTAGCCACCCATCACTAATGCTTCAGAGCAATTCTACTTACAAAAACGTCGCTGAAACTGTTCTGTCATAATTGATTCTTATTCGTGTACTTTTAGATGCTTCACATCGGTTTAAGGGAAATTGTGAGAAGAGTAATTTAAAACCTTCCATTCTTGTCTTCTTTTTATCCTGATCTATTCCAAAGCACTTCTCATCTACCAATGCTAAATATAAATAAACAGATAAATAAGAGGCCTTGTTTATTAAGGCAAACATATTTGCATGTGTAAACTGTTTGTTTTTATACTAGAGGAGGCATCCATAACTACTTTCATATAATGTCTTAGTGGTTTCTTTTTTTAAGTTTATTTTTATTAAAGTACACTTGAATTACAATATTTTATTACTTTCAGGAGTACAACATATCGATTCAACATTTATATACCTTATGATGTTGATCATCACAATCAGTCTAGTAACCATCTTTCACCATATAAAATGATTACAATATTATTGACTATTTTCCCTATACTGCACATTACATCCCCGTGATATTTATTTTATAACTGTAAATTTGTACCTCTTATTTCTATTAGTATCCTTATTTTATCTTATCAAGCCTATTATCTGATAAGATATTGAAGCTCTACCATAAGTCTGGCATGATTTATGTTAAAAACTATTAATTAATTTAGCTGGGATTTGAACTGATAACTAATACTGAAGCATATATCCTTATACTGTAGTCTGGTCCAAACAAACAAACAATAAAGCAGCAATAAAAATATCAGTTCTGTACAATTCAAATGAATAGCTATGGAGAGCAATATTTACCACTTATCAAAGTGGCTAACTTTAGCACCAAATTTTAACAAAATTCTGATGGAACAGAAATTCTCGTACACTCAAGAACATAATGCAAATCAATATTGAATTTTTAGAACTTAACAATTTTTATTAAAAACCTTAAAATATTTCATGTTATTTCATCCAGCAATTCTATGCTTCCTGTTTTAGGAGTTTAATATATAGAAAGATATCTAAATACGTTTGTGCAGACATGCCAATAACCCCATTGCAATAATATAAAAATAGAACTGAACAAATGAAATGAAATATATATGTGTGTGTGTGTGTGTGTGTGTGTGTGTGTGTATAATAATGGAGAGACAAAAATGCTTAGTCGCACACAAGTAATATTATGGCAATTAGATCCCATAGGTATAAAATCTAATTTTTTGTTTTAAACTTGCATCATGGCAGCTCTCCAAGTTGCCCAGCTTGTGGTAACTTGACTATATTTGAGCAAAATTCTTTTCAATTGAGGAGATAATACTGCCTTTCTTCTTTGGCTGCCAAAAAATCACCAAACTTTAATATTTCTGAGAATCATATGTATATATTACATATTTTAGAAATAACTCTTTACTGGATATTAAATTTGAGAAGAAAATTTTTCCACATATCAAAAGAACTTAGGAAAAATTGACTTGTTATTGATGGGAGATCACATAACTTCTTGACTTTTTTCTTAAAACTATGCTCTCTGTAATAAATTGTTTCTAAAATAAGACAAAAACCAGTGTAAAGTGTATTCCTTGTCCTACTGAAATGAATTAGAGAAATCTTCTGAAAACTATTTTTAGAATCTTTAATTGCTTTTTCTCCTGTTTGCTGCCGGCAAGGTATCTAGTGATAATTTTTTACTAAATTAGAAGTTACATTTTTAACACTGTCACAGACACTGATAATTAAGACTAGAAAGAATAACCATTATTTATTTCTGTACCTCAGAGACACCTGTCTATGATTTTAACTAATATTGGACTGTTTTAAATTAGTTGAACTGTTGGAGACATGCTGTTTAAGAAATCCAATATTTGTAAAAGGAACAGCATTTTTACTGATAATAGTTTCTGAAAATACATTAAATAATAAATGGGCAAAAGATAACCAATTAAGATAGCTAATATTGTTTCTGAAGAATAAAATGCATTTAAATAAACAAACTTTTAAAGTAAATATTACAAAATTCAAACTACACAGATGTCTGTGTGTGTCTATAGGTCTCACATGTCCAATGTTCTTTAATTCGCTATGTAGGCAATATGAGAAGTTTTCATAACTCATGTTCTGTAGCAAATTCAACTGGATTTGAGTATTGGCTCCTTTACTATCTGGCTGACCTTGGGTAAATTGCTTAGAAACTCAAAGCTACAGTTTTCTGATCCAAATGTTCATATACTAAGGCAACCTATATCAAATATAGTTTCTTAGGAATAAATTTAGATAATACATATGGAGAATTTAGCAAACTTCCATGAAACCTTTCAATGACTCAAAATTTTGGAGCTGTGATACCGAAGATCATCACAGTTATGATTATGATGATACAGGAAGAGTAAAAATATATCAGGGATGTACACAGGCATAAGAATTCTAACTTACAGTAAAAAGTATATGTAATGGTCACATAAAAATGTCAACAAGTTCCCTTTGCTGGAGATATTTTATTCACTAATTTTTAAATGTTTATCATTTGTTATATGCAAAGTAAAATTTTATATACTGATTGGCAGAGTAGGAAAGAAATAGCATGATAAATTTTCAAGAGCTTTTAAAAAAATACTAAATTTTTAAAACAGAACACTAATTTATTGAGATATAATTCACATATCATAAAGTTTGTCTTTTTAAAGCGAATAATTTAGTGGTCTTTTTTAGTACATTTACAAGATTTAGTATATTTGTATCATCATTGTCTAATTCCAAGATATTTTTCTGACCACAAAAAAATGATATAACCAATTATAAGATCTTACTCATCATAAGTCACTCCCAACATCCTCCTCCCCTCTCCTACTTTCTGTCTCTGTGGATTTGTCTATAACTTTCTTTCTGTCTCTACGAATTTGCCTATTCTCTGTTCACTCTTTCATAACAGAGACATATTTCTCAAAAGGGGCAGTTTCATCACAGACCGTTATTTCCATTCCCTCTAGCATTACAGGTGGCTGCACAGTTAGTTTTTAGCCTAGAAGACAAGACACATTGATGAGTATTATTTCCATAATCAGTGTGCCTACTCCATACACTCTACTCCATTGCACACGCTGGTAACAAAGAGACCTTGGAGTTGACGGAGCTACAGTAAGCAACCTGGGCTCCAGAAGCATGCTATGACAGAAAGGTGCTTGCTTAAGGCAGAGCAGCCTTGAAATGGTATGTCAACAGAGATAAAGTCCTTGTTTTTAAACTACTGAAATTCAGAAGTTATTTGTTATAGAAACGTGTATTATATTCACTAATAAAGTATATAAAATCTATTTACCATATAACTTTGGTGTTCTATTTTAACATAGGTATACAATATCTTTTCTGATCCTTACAGACAAATACGCTTTGGGATTCAGAATTATTTAGATTTTAGAAGATTATATATACTTTACATTTACTAGGAATCTGTGGAAACACACTCAAATGAAAAAACAATTTCCTTAGTGAAATATGTGAATGTTCATGCTAGGTAAAATGAAAATTATACTTTCATTCAAGTTTATGTCAAATTTTCCCATAAAATGTGGTTGGCTTAGAATTTATATAGATGTTAGATTTTGAAATTAAATTAATGGTAATATAAATATATCATCTACTTTTTTTTTTAAGTTTAAATATATGTTAAAGGTAACTGTGGAAATGTTGCAGGGTAAATTTGTATAACCGACACAGACACAAATTGATTTAACAAAGTGCTTGTGCATTAGCAAAATGTAAAGGTCTATATAATCCCAAACCCATAACCTTTGGAAAAAAATCATCATATCTATTAGTTTTAAGATTTAGAACCCATTAACAACTTTTTAGAAGCCAACCAAGAATAATTTAGCCAATCACAACCCAACAAAAACAAGTACATCCTCTTCTAATGAAATAATGTTTCTCATCATATATCACTTATGTTTGGAATTTTAAAGGTTATCAAAATATATTTATTGACATTTACATTCTTCTGTCACACCAACATTACTTTTACTGACATGATATTGAGGTTTGTACAATACAAGGTGCAAAATCTAGAGACCGTAAAACTACAAATGATTTCTCCTTAATTAGAATTTGCATATGATAGAAAGGAGTGGAAATGATTCTAAAATGTTAAGTTCTAAATATATTTACCTAATATAAAAATCGAGCTAAGTACTAAACATTGTATCATGAGTTTAAGAAATCTCTTGAAGCTTGATGAGGCTAAAGTATTTAAAGAATATTCAAATGTCGTCGAATATATATTATTAAAACCATTTTAAAATATTTAAAAGTCATGTAATTCTAAAAAATTACAATGATTGAAATAGTTTGAAAAACTTTTTAACTTCAGATTGTTAAAAGATTGAACAATGAAAAAGTATATTGGTAAAAATCCAATGATGTTAAAAAATATCTTTTTATATTTATGCAATTAATCCTCAATTTATTTTTTGAATTGAACATAATAAAGTATCAATTTTAAGAAATAGCTTATGGAAAGACTAAGAATTATGAGCAATATATATTAAAGACACAAAAAAGGCACTAATATAGCACAGGAGAAAAATAAACAAGTTCTAGTTTGGCTGGTAAAAGAAGAGAATCCAGAAATAAACTTTCTAAATTGATTTAAGATCATTTTGAAGTAGAAATTACCAATACTTTCCAAATTGCATCTCTTATATTTTGAATGTCTTTTTCTTTTAACAAGATTCAACTTATTCCCCACATAATTTTGCTAAATATTCTTGCTTCTGAGAAACTAATTTTGGTTCTTATCATTGTATGATATTCTATTCCAATCCTATCACCAAATCAAATTCCTTTCAACTTTCCTGATAATAACTAAGTCAAATCATCCTTTTATTTAATTCCTGGATGCCTGGCAGTTTGTGCATATGAAATATAATTCAGACAATAACTGACGCTGGATATAAATGAAGTATTAATATCTAGGTCTTTCATTTCTAGACATATATACATATATAAGTTATATATATCTCTACCTGGTATTAGATATTTCCTCCCTGATACTATTTTATATACTCGTAATAAGGCTGTCATAATCATTAAATAATCAGAACTTTTAAATGATTAAATTTTATATAATTTCTTAGTTTCTAGGTATATCATGATTATGTAGGCCCTGCTGTAATATCATATAATATTAAGAATATTTTTCATGGTAGTATTCTTATTTTAAATTTATACTTATATCACATAAATAACATTATTTTTCATATTATCAAATACAAATAGTAACAGTATATTTAAATATTTATTTTGTAATAAACAAATGAAGATATTACATAGAAGAGTACTGATCATTAAGAAATCATTTATATAAGCATATTAGTAATAAGTTATTAAAATATATTTTATATTTAACATTTATCTACGTATTTACCAGCCAAAAAGTAACCTAATTAGAAGCATACTTTCATTTATGGTCGATGTTACTCCTATGTATTCTATATACCGATATATTGTTGAATATATTATGAGTATTATTTTTCCATCTCACCTTTTTTAAAAGAAATAATTTCTTCTAATTATAGATACATTTTTAACCAATTACATTTCTTTTTAGAATGGTAATGATCTCCAACTATACAAGTAGATTTTCACCTCTAACTTGAGTTTTATAAATAGCTAATGTCAGAAACAAAAAGAAAGTCTTGATGGTAAAGCAGAAAATAAAATGATAATTTCGATCAAGTCAGTAAAAATAGTTTGGATCTAAGTATCTCTCTCTCTCTCTCACACCTTACCTTACCTTACCTTACCTTACCTTACCTTACCTAACCTTACCTTACCTTACCAATATTGTAATGCAATATCACCAGACCTTTCAAAGACAGTTCTTCAGTTGTTTGGACAAGAAAGGCTACTGTTTTTATTTCATCTGCTACCTGTTCTCACAGGTAGACACACTGTCCTGACTGATAAATAAGCAGATCAACATTTCTGTTCCTATCTAAACACTTTACACTTTTTAACATATTATTTTACCCTCTTAGTTTGCTTTACAGTGTGACATTATAATTTTCATTTTTCTTTTCACAAAGAAAATTTGTGTTTTATATTTTAATTACAAACAAAGAAAAATGCATGCTTAGTATCAGAAGCTAGCCTGCCTACTTCAATGCTTTGGGAGCAAAATTCCATGATCTCATATACAAATCATTATGAAGAAAACTAAGCTGAATATTTAAGAACTATTTTTAAAATCTATTGGTTTTGAACTATTAGAGCCTATCTAATTAAAGTTTTAGTTAAATGTATAATGATTAAGAAATATTCATTTTAATTTAATCTACTTTTCAAGGTTAACAGGACACACTTATTTTAAAATTAAAATGTTGAATGAAATTGCTCATAGAAACATTATACATGATCACAAAAAAAGCTCGTATAATCTTATGTTACGCATCAAAGCTGTCTCTCATGCATCCTGTCTAAAAGGTCAAAGATTTTAAAGGCAGTTTCTTGCTATTCTTTCTAGATCCTTAATTAAATTAAGATAGGCTACAGATTTAAACAAAATAAAAACAAAAATTTTTGTCTTAAGGATGATAATTCCTTCAAATAGTAGACTAAATAACATTGGCTTTCCTAGTAAAAATATAAGTAGCCTCCCACAAGTAGATATTTGAAAGATATATCCCGGAATGGCATCCCTTTCTCCTCATTTCTTGAAGTGAAATTTTTGTGTTCTGAACATGTCAAATATTAATAATGTCTATAATCTCCCATAATAAGTTTTTGTTATAATAAATGAATGAATAACTTAAGATAGTATTTTACAAGTCTGTCATTTGATGAGAATCAGCTGGTTGGCTAATTAAATATTCATACTTCAGACATTATGAATCAGAATCTCTAGGAAAAAAGTCTGGCAATATAGAGTTTAAATTAAAAACCCGGATTCTTCTAATGATCTCCCCCAACTAAGTCAGAAATATAATAGTGAAATTATAAAAGAGAATCTAGTTTCAGAAGCATATAAAAATCATAATCCAATCCAACCTATACAGATAATGTATTTGTTAAAGAAGTGGGAAATTCTTCTTATTAATGAGATTAAAAAATAAAATTAACACACTACTGGGGAAAAACTTTAGAAAGATCAGTAAAGGCTGTCAGCAAACATTGGAAGATTCTGAAACATTATTTTTGCTACTTCCTCTCAATGCTTAAAAATTGTAATTATGGAGAGTTCTTTTTTCAGGCAAACCATGATAGGGATACTGCATGTTTTCAAACTGGTTATGGACAACCTTTAAATGGGCCAGTGGATCCAGGATAAATAATAGAAATATTAAAAGTTCTAAACTATCAGATAAGTTCCAGATTTGGAGTGAAAACAAATAAATAAATGAACAAACTTAGAACCCAAATATATTTTCTTCAAATTAAATTAATGAAATTAACATGTTAATGAACCTATTTCTGTTTAATTGTTATAACTACTTTTTTTTTTACAATTAATTGTTATGTTGCTTCTTTATGTTGTTTTTTGTATCGTCTTGATGATCTTACAGGCATTATTCAGAATCGTGTACTAATATATTCAATTTTATGTTTTACTTTGTAAATATATACAAAGCATTTTAATTAAAGCCAAAACTAAACTAAGCAAATTTTTAAGCCAGATTGGCTTGAATACAATAAAAGGATAATAAATGTACCTTCTTATGATGTCATCTGTATTATCAGTGTTCTAATGAAAATACACAGAAAGGTTGATTTCTACATTTATTTTATATGATCATTTATATTCATGTTACATCAAGTGTTACTTTTTAATTTATGTCTTATTTATAAATGTCATTTATGTTATCTGTATTCTGTATCTCATAATAGTTATATTAATATGCTGTACAAATTTTAATAAAGGTAATTTACACAGGAAGGATAAAATGGTGCCATGAATCATGGCATATGTTTATAACAATTTACAAGAAGCTATAAAATAGAAGCAAAGGAGTGCAATTCTTGGACTGGACTCAGCTGAATTGGTTCTGCCTGAGGTTTTGTACATGGTTGCAGTCAGATGGCAGCTGGACTATTGTCATTATAAAGCTCCACTAGATTGGAGCAAGATGGTTAAGTCACATGGCTGGCAAGGGCTGACTGTTGCCTGGAACCTCAGTTGGGATGTTTACCAGAGAATTTACTTCTGATCTCTGCTTTTAGTTTGGGCTTATCAAAGCATGGTAGCTATTTCCTGCAAACAGTATCACAAAATTCAAATAGCAACCCGAGACAAGAGATTTATATAGATGTAGCAAGGCTTTTTATGATCTAACCTCGGATACTACACTGAATCACTCATACTCCATTCTATTGATCAAAACTGAGTCACATGACCAGAACAGAGTCAATTGGAATTGATTACCTGAGGGAATAAATGCCAGGATGCTTGACTCATTCTGGGTCCTGCCTGGAATCTTAACTCACTCAGAAGAGGAAAATAGGTTGAAAAATAGCTTCCTTGAAGGAAACCGAAGTGTCCTACAATAGATGATTGGCTAAAGAAGCTGTGGTATCGATATACAATGGAATAATACTCAGCCATAAGAAGAGATGAAATACTGCCATTTGGGACAACATGGATGGACCTCAAGATAATCATGCTAAGCAAAGTAAGCTAGACAAAAAAAAGTTGAAAATCACATGATATCACTTATATGTGGGATATAAACCTAAAAGCAACAAATGAACAAAACAAACAGAGACTTATGGACATGGATTATAGACTAGTGGTTACCAGAGGTTAAGGAGTGGCGGGGAGGGAGAGGTAAAAGGGGTCAAATATGTGGTGACAGAAAGAAATCTAACTATGGGAGGTGAACACATAGTGTAAATATATATATGTCTTACTGTTAAAAAAAAAAAAAAATGCTTCCCTGAGCCTGGAGCTTTCTGAGTGTGGAGGCGTGACCTTTTTTTTTTGGTCAGTATGCCCATGGCCTTAAGAAATTGGTATGGATTGCTTAATTTAGATTATAAATAATAAAGAATTTTGAGATATTTTAAAAACTCAAAAGTAGTTTTGTTATTGTTGTTGTTTGTTTTGCTTTGCTTTGTTTTGAACAGACAAAATCACAATAAAGATGATCTATTTTCATGATCATCTTTAGTTACCTGGCACCAAGTTTCTTTTAGGACCTGATGAAGAAAGAGTAGTTTTAAACCAAATTAAGCTTGACTGTGTGCTATCTCTGAGGGGTTGCTAAAGCTATGTTTAATTCAATGTAATTCTGAAATTATGAATATGTGTGTTCTGCACATGCATGTTGTAGGGAAAAGTCATCCATTGTACATATTATAACAGACTAAAAACAAAACAAACAAATCTTTTAAAACTATGATTGTATTTTATAAGAAGAAAGCTATATAGCTTAGTTTAATAACAATAATAACAGGAAAAACATTACAAAGTATATTAAACATTGGCTAATTGAAAAATAGAGAGGTTCAAGGATAAAAAGCTTTGCCAATTCTTCTCTAATATCAGGGGTGAATTTAGATATATTTTATTTGCCCAAATAATATTTAGGAAAATATGAGTTCTTATTACTCTGAAATGTGCATATTATTAAATTATTTTAAAGTATTAAATTAATATTTGCATGAAATATATATAAATCTTAGAAAGATTGAGCAAAAGCTAAGATACAAAAATATTAACATGATACCATACACATAGATTGCAAAATTTACCAATAAATATATATTTTTAAATATTTAAAAGATATATAATCACCTTAGAGTTGGGGTGGTGTGGGCATAAGTTTACAAAAAGACATAAAATAGCTGTTTCCAATAGCAGACAATGGATACTTGAAAAATAAGAGAAAATGGAAACCTTGGTAAGAACATATAGAAAAGCTACTTAATATTCAAAATATAAAATAATACAAAATAATAAGCACCACATTTCTATGTAATGACCAGTAAGGAAGCCTAAAGAGAAGCGGTCAGTGAGGAGCCTGAAATCCAGGGGACTGTGCATATGTGGAGTCCAGGGGAAAAACAACATTTCGGATGCCATGGGCAGCACAGGTAATGACACTGGTGTAGCATTTCGATAGTGATGAAATTTAAAGGACATTCCAAGGAAAAAGAGAGAGGTGATTTGAGGATGGAAAATGTAACTGTTTTGTCTAGATTTAAGAAGCCAAAGAATGGGATATTATAGAAAGAAAAGAAGTTTAAAACTTGTATTTTGTTTTTATTTTTACTTTTTTCTAGGAAGTGGGATAAAATAATGTTTGCATGTGCTAGGAAGGAGTAACAAATCACTGAGAAATATAAAGTTTTAAAACATTCCAAAATCGAAAAGTATATTAGAGATTGTCTAATTGTCTAACAGATTAGATTAAGAATGTTTATCATGCATGTTCAGTTTTGAAGAAGTTTAAATAATAGTATAAATATTTATTAAAATACATTATTGAATTAAAATTTATATAGATACACATACATATACATATATTTTTTCAATCATATTATAATAAAATATTTATTTTCAGGAAATATATGGTCAAAAGAGTTAATTATATATGTAGATATATATAGCTACTTATTTAACTTTATTCTCACCTATTATTTGAAATGTCATATAGACATAGCATTAGATTTAAAAGTTGACTGATCTTGGTGTAGTCCATTGATTGTTATACTTGTCAGTCTAACCCAGCCAGCTATATTGGTTACTGTAAGATGATTAAAAACTTTCTATTTATGAAAATATTTTGTTTACCCCAATCCCAAAGTCACTATGTTTACTGCTTTCTTTCTTTCTCTCTCTTTTTCTCTTCCTGTCTGTCTTTCTTTCCTTCTTGCTTTCTTTCTTTCTTCAATATGTATGTGCATTATTATGCAGACTTTGAGCATAACCTGGATCTTCTCCAATTGCTTAAGTGAGAGTTTATTTTTGCTTCATAATTTTTAGTGTGTCACCATATCTTGCACATTTTTTAAATCAAAATAATGTAACTGAAAATATCTGCAATTTACCAAGGCAAAGTTTTCTTTTGCAGTTTACTTTGCTTTTATATTTTTTTCCGATTCTGAGAAAATTTTATGTATTTGCAATAGACATGATCCAAATTTGCTGTACACATACATTGAAAGAAAAGCTGGAGAAAACTGTGAGAAATAGTTTGCAGACGACAAAATCTCTGAAGTGGCAAGTGCTTCCTCAATTGTAGGTGATGAATATACTAGTTCATTTTATGCTATTTCATTTCTCAAAGAAGACACAACATGACTTTTCAAAAAGGTAAAAGTTGTTTACCCCTCCAGTCAAAACTTTCAAAAAAGCTATTCCACGCAGTCCTGGTGTGTTGGTATAACAAGATGGCTCTCTCCCTCTTCATATTGTCATTAGAAGAACAAAGACGGAGGCTCTCTGACATATTCTAAGTAGAAAACAATTGCTACACATAATGTATTGACAGAGAACAGTTCATTACACCAAGTCATTCAACAGGACTGTGTTAGATACTTTTATTTCTGTACTATAAACTTGGGAAAGAAAAATTGTATAAAAATATCTAAATAATATAATTTTCTTATAGGAGGTGAAATAGTCATGGTATTTATTCATACAGAGCTGCTGATTTGCTAGACCAATCAATATATTCATTATTATTTACAGTTAAGAGCTAGCAACATAAATCTAATTAAGCTTTTTTTCATAATTTGTTATTGTAAATAATAGTGAAAATTTATTAGGATCTAGCAAAAGAAGTATAATGGGAAAAGGTGAGGGAAGATACAGCATTCAAGACAATCTAAAACCATTTGCAGCCTCTTTTAACCTATGTTTCTCTTTTTCAAAAACACTTATTTCAAAATTTCAAATTTTAGAATCACACAGATCAACTCACCATTTTTTCTAACTATTTTATCTCTTCAACACACCTAATCTATTTTTTTATTTTTATTATTTCCCACGTTGCCTTGTATGGTATTGTCATACTGGTTAGATAAATATTTCATTAAGTGGGAGATGATACAGCAATTCTAATATAGCTCATATTTTTAAGTCAGAAAGAAAGCGTGTATCCATTTCAGGAGAATTTCCTCAAGATAATTGACTATATCTTCATGGATAGTGGATATAGTCATTAAAAAAAAAGATTTAGACTGTCTAACATAATAAATATGGAAAACAGTCCTACATTACTTCCCTAGTAAATTAATTTTTCTATTAACTAAAATATTTTTCAGTTTTTCTCTCCTAATATCTCTGATACTTCTTATTTCCTATTCCCTTTTAGTCAATAACCATGATAAATATCTCACAAAGAAAATATATGAACATAGAAGAAATCTACCTAACTTTCCACCATCACTTAATCTATAATCCTATTTCTATATCTGCTGTCTTCCTTTTATTACAGTAAGAATTGTATTTCTTTATACAATCAGCTTATGATTTTGGCTCTGCACCTTATCTCTTTTCACTGTTTAAAAACCTTCCCAACTGCAAGTATTTCTTTTTTTTTTTTTTTTTGTATCAGAACTTTACCAACTTTATTCCAGTTATTCCCATAAGGAAACAAAAGTGATAAAATGGTACTTTATTTTGATCCCATTCTAGGTTCTGCTCCATGTTTCTGTTCCCTTTCTCAGCAAACTGATATTTGCTTATATTAATTTATTTTCTATAACTCTCATTCTACCCTCACCCACTCCAATTGGAATCTCATCCTCAGAGACACTAAAGAGATTATTTTCAACAACATATTAATCCGAATAATCAAATTTTTGCCCACATTTTTATCTATTGGTAACAATTATTGGCTGAAAATTCGAGAAACAGCATGTGGCTAAAATGAGCAGAAAAAAATTATTTAGAATATTTGATATTATAGATAATTTTGGGGAAGGGTGATTACCACATGGCTAGGAACAGTAACCAAAGTCTTTCTTTGGAACATCCCTTGAACAAATTGCTTTTACTATCCACACATGACAGATGCTTCAGCTTGACCCAGAGACATCACTGAGAAGACACTTTTGGATGCTGATGTTAACACCACTGACACTGTCACCAAAAAAAAAAAAAAAAAACCATCTTGCTGAAACTGCCATTGCTATGATATTAAAATTTATGTAGTTCTAGAATCTTTATGTCACAAGTATTTTTATTTGAAGCCCATATTAAGAACACCTAATTTTCAGACCCTACTAGGTCAGGTGTCCATGGGCATTCTTCAAGTGTTTTGAGAAAGTGTGTGTCTGGTCTTATCTGCTTCTACAATGGGAAGGAGGCTCTGCTTTCTATTTAGATTAATAAGGTGAGGGATTTCCCAAACATTGCAACTGGGCATTAAAAGAAAGAAAAGGAAAAAAAAAAAAAATGGAAAGGAAGCAGGGAGGAAAGAGGAAAGAAAAAAAGAAAAGAAGAAAATAAGCACTATATTCCACAGCATTGACTTTCCAACAAAAATGTGCACACTTCTTCCCATCTTTGAAACTAAAAATGATTACTAGCATAATTTAAATATGTTTCATAATGTTAGATAAACACTCTAGCTCTCCAAAAGAGAAAATACAAATGCATATCATTTTTGCACTCTACTGAAAATATGATTTATCTTAAAAAGACTATTGTTTCTCTAGTTCTGTCATAGCCCATCTTAATATTCTGTAGGCTGTGGATTAAATTATAATTTAATTATCTCCAAAACATAGAATTGACAGATAAGAGATATTAAAATATTATTCAATATAAAAAATGCAGTATTTTTTTATCTCCTCAGAGAAGAAAACAAAACACTAGTCCTACTTTCATCAACTGGTAGTGAATTTCTATTTTATAATGCATTTCTTCACTATTCATTACCTGTTTTCTTGAACTTTAGTTTGCTCATTAACTAGTCATCATTCCTTATTAAAGAATATGATTGAAACTTCACTTTGGAGGGACCAAAACTTTCTATTTTTCTTCCTGTAAAGACTGGCTTATTTTTCCATTAACTTTTATTACTAGACAAACAATACTAAGTTATACAGAGAAGATTTCTTGAAGTGTATTCATACGAGTCTTTTTCTCCTTTCTGCAGTAGAAACCACATTTCTCCTTGAAAGTAGGAATGGATTTTTTTCAGCCAAAATCCTTTTTTTTCTTGTCCTTGCCTGTTTGCCAGAGGTGGGGCGGGGTGAGCAAAAGAGAGAGAGAGAGATAGAAAGAGAGAATATATATAGTCTCAACTTCCAGTTTACTAAGCCCCATGCTAAGTTTGCAGATGAGGGCTTTTTCCCTAATGAAGTGTGATTCACGGGAAAACAATATTTACAATGAAATCATTTGGTGCAATGTTTAGCATGCACCATCCTTCTTTCATACTCCAGTTCCCACACTGTATATTCTGTCAAGAAAAAAGAGATTGATATGAATGGGTCTCCAAATTCAGAAGGTCTTCCTTCTCTCTTGCCATATCTAGGTTCAACTTTCTAGAATGTAGTTGCTTCTGAGTTATGTAATGCAAATAAAGTCCATAGTAATTAGCTCATTGCCTCATGCTTTTGTTGTAAAGTGAATTCTTTGCTCTGATACAATATTTTTAAAAATGTTAGTATTAAATAATTTCATAATTAAGCAAAAGCAGTTATGAAAGAAGCAATAACTACAGAGAAAACAAATACAAACTGTAAATAAGTGTGTCAAAACCATACTAGAAGTCCAATGTAGTTTTAAAATAGTTAATATATGATTGTTGGGCTCCTCCAGAGTATAGTACTTTTTCAGGGAATTCAAAAAGAAGTCTACTTCTGGAAGGTTAGATCACACTTTCCTTATGTCAACTTTCATAAGGAGAAGATCCCAGTTTTTGTCTTGTCAAAGACACAACCATTGAACAAGAGCTAACTAGCTAGAAATGAGCCTGTGTGATAATCACAATGCAACTTATCTTGTCTAATTGATTATTGGAATACTATTCCACAGATAGGACTTTTGGTGAGTTTATAATGTCTCATGAGACTTACACTTTTGACCTAATCTTGGGGATAATTAATAACACTTTCCCAAGTCTTTTTGTCTTAAATGCCCCAAAATTATCCCCTGCAAGCCCTGATCACTCTAGCAAGCCATTAAATGATGCTAATAAGAATTGTTGTTAATCCATATCTCAGACTTTAGAGTCCTCACCTGATCAGTCTTAGGCAGGGGTTAACAAAGCTCTACATAGGACCGGACAATAAATTTTTAGGCTTTGCAAGCCATAGAAGATCTGTCATAATTACTCAACTCTGCTATTCTAGTATGAAACCAGCCATAGAAAATATGTGAACTAAACATAGTTGCTGAGTTCTAATAAAATTTTATTTAAAAAACAAAAAACTAAAAGATTGAATTTGGCCACTAGCCATAGTTTGCTATTATCCAAGATATAGTTCTCTCCTGCATTGACCAAACAAAGCACATTAAAAGGAAATATGAAAGAAATTCCATTAAGCATATTTGAAGTTCTAGCCATTAAAATGTACTTTTCCCCTTTGATATAGTATTGCATTGGGTTTGTCATTTTACGGAAGGAGTAGGTAGCATAGATGGCCTCTACTTCATCGTTTCTATCTAAAATACCAATATAGCATAAGCCAAGAAGCTGATATGAATATTATGAAAGTTTCTTAGTAGAACTGCAAATATACCTTGAAATAATTATGGAAAATATCCTGGTTCTAGTGGAGACTCCATGAGGAAAACTCACATCAGTGTTATAGATATTAATTTACCCCCATAAAGTCCCATTTTGAAAGGCAGAATACAATGGGATTCTGAGTCTTAAGAGCCTGTCTATAATAAACCCTAATAGTTCTGTTTTTTTTTTCTTAATATACAGGGACCCTACTAAATGTCTATATACAATTTTAGAATATTATTAGAGGCTAAATTGTGTTCCTCCAAAATTCATATGTTGAAACTCCCAGCGAAGCATCATTTGGGGAGTAGATGGCTACTTACATAGCAAAAATGAGATAAGTAATTAAAGAATCAAAAGCATCTACATGCATGTTTATACATGTATACATATATATGGGATTTCTCATGATTTTACTAAAATGTCTAGTATGTTTTACAGCCACAGAGCTAAGAAGAACTTTTAAAAAGTTTATTCTGCAAATTTATTAATTGTAGCATCAGTTCAACTTATAGGCTCACTAAATGTCTATTGAAATTACTACTCAGAGCCATCCCTTAGTGTACCAGCTAATTATCACTGCCATCGGTACCAATACCAGATGATAACAAATTGCAGATTCCCTTCACTTGCCTTAGAATGTTTTACTTTTGATTCCCATTTTGTATTATTTGTAAGTGTTCTTAATTGTTAGCATTGAAGTCATGTCTAGAGGATTGAAGCATAAAAGGAAAAGAAAAGATACTGGGTGACTCACAAAATTGTTGAGATACCTGAAGAATCATTCCTAGAAGATATATAATCTGGGATTATGCCCCAAATCCCTCCACGAAACTGGTTTAGCAGGGAAATCATGACCACCTTGTTAGAACTCTAGATATTGTCAGAGTGCTGCTAGCACAATTAGCTCTTTATCTTGAAAGCTGCTGCTAACACTACTACTGTTGCTTAAGGAACTTAAACTCAATATAGCTAGCTGCCACTGCTGCCAGAGAGGATAATCTACCATCTCTGTCAATTCTTTCAACCATAATCTCTCGAATCAAAGTCTAGTGCATGTGCCTTTGAAGGCAAGAGTGTTAGTTCTGTGCTCAGGCTGTTTATGTAAGTTAGCGGGGGAAATTGATTATTTGGCATTTGTGTGTATTACGATGGGACACATGCATTGCATTACTTTGCTTAAAACCTAAACATGAAGAGGGGTTTTTGATGCCATATTCCCAAAATAATGGCATCATATTATTATCAATATACCACCCCTCCCTAAAAATATACCTATTAGTAAATAGATCAGAATCTATCTACTTAACTCCAAACATGTTAGACTTGTCTGTGATGCATCCAGTTCATTAGAAGTCCTCTAAATCTATTTCCAAAAGAGATTTTAACCTTATTACTTATACCGCTACAAACCTTCTTCAAGCCACCAACCATCTGGACTCTAGATACAATATAATGTCAGGTCTCTTTGCCTCCCTTCTTGCTATCCTACAAACCATCTGCTATACAGTAGTCAGAAGGATACTTCATAGGTTCAAAAACGTCAAGTTATTGCCCTATTTAAAACTTCCCATTGCAAGCAAAAAACCTTTCTAACTTCTTACCAACTCTACAAAATCCTACATGATCTACTCGTTGCCTTGTTCTCTGCCTTGATTTACTACCAACTTTGTCCTTCCCTATACCACTACTCTTTTTCTGTCTCACAACCTCCTTTTATTGTGGGGGTGGGGTGGGGGTGGGGAGATTAGTTCCTCAGATCTTTGACTTTCTCCCTCTTGTTATATGAATGGGAGATCAAATATCAGTTGCAGAGGGATACATTCCTCAACTACCCTCACTGAAGCAATCTGTAGTTATTTTTACTCCATTTTATGTTCTTCAAAGCCCTTCTCTTTCTCTCTCTCTCTCTCTCACCAATAAACACATTTAACTGTAAGTCAACATCATAAGTTTTAACCACAATACAATCTATTACCCCACATAAAAAATTGATAACCACAAATAGTACTTTCACTGAAGTTAATTTTTAGTATCTCCATAAGGCATTGTACCCCTCTTGTCTGTTCTGTATTGTTTATATTTTGGGAAGTGGAGAATATATATAGATTTCTGAAAATAATAATAGTCACAATTCTGAGGCATTTTTATATATCAAAACTAATTAGAAATTCCACATGCTTAATTAATAATAAAAATTAAATGTACTATATTAGCCTTGTAGATAAAATGGGGACATGAGAACTGAATAACAAAGGTACTACTTCGATTTTTATTCTATACTCATTTTCTGAGTATCTTGGGTGACTCTGAGCAGGTTTATAAAGATCTTTCTTTGTCATATTTTAAATTACTTTCAATTCTTAGACAATAGATAAAAATATTTAATTATCAAACATTTGGATGACAGCTTATTAGAATAAATTTAAATATAATAAATAATAAAAAAGTCAAATTGTCATAAAAGTAGAAGATTATCTGACTCTGGCAAGATTAAATTTAACAAGAGTGAATTAAAAATATCTTGAGGATTAGTAACATCATGAACTTAATTAGAATCTATACTGTTGAGGAAAAAACACTTTAAGGTGAAATGGAGTCTTTATAGTAATAAAACTTTTTGTATAAACTAGTGTCAAAAACATTATCAGAAATATATGTGGCCTGCCCTCATCTAGATACATTTCCAGAATAAGGACAATGAGTTTTATAATAAGTGTTTGACTAAATAAAATATCTAGAAGAGGGCAGACACACTGGGAGGAATCTGAATGGCGCATGAAGAATGGTCCAGAGATAATTAAGAGGCGATGTTGTATTCTAGGCATATTTTTAAGAACTATGATATAAAGTGAAAATTGTATATAGTCTCTGCAACTCAAGAGGTCTGAACAAGTACCACAGAAAGTTGGCATGAGAGAGCATTCGGTTTAATGAAACTAAAATTGGAACACTATCTCTATGGATCCAACAATGAAACTAGCCTTGCAATGCAGTTTCTCGCCTTCTTAGTCAGAGTAGTTGGAGAAGTCCTTTCTGCATCTAGAAATGAGCCAAACTAGACTTCCTAGACTTCTTCACTCTAAGATTATATTTCCAAACCAAAACACTAATTTGTAAAGACCTATATGGTCCTATGTTCACTGTAGCACTATTCATAATAGCCAAGATACGGAAGCAACCTAAGTGCCCAACAATTGATGACTGGACGAAGTAGCTATGGTATATATCCACAAGGAAATATTACTTGGCTATATAAAAAAATGAAATCTTATCATTTGCAACAACATGGATGGAACCAGAAGGTATTATGCTGAGTGAAATAAGTCAAACAGAGAAAGATAAATACCATGTGATTTCACTTATATGCAGAATCTAAGGAACAAAAGGAACAAACTAAACAAAAAAAGACTCACAGATACAGAGAACGAACTGGTGATTGACAGAGGGGAGGGGTGTTGGGGGGCTGGGTGAAAAGGTGAATGGATGAAGAAGTGTAAATTAGTACTTACAAAACAGTCATGGGGTCATACAGTAAAGCATAGGGAATATAGTTAATATTTTTGTAATGGCTGTATGTGGAGCCAGATGAATGCTAGAGTAATCGGAAGGATTGCTTCATAAACTATATAAATGTCTAACCATTGTACTTATACTTGAAACTATAAAATTAAAATAATATGTTATATTTCCATCAGTATCATATTTGCAATAGGAAAAAAGAGGAATGTGTAGACAGCAATGTAACTTTTAGTGTAAAATCGTGTTTAGGAAATATTTCAATATAGCAATATGTTCCCTGAAGCTTTAGATGAACAAATTTGAACTTTGAAAGATAAGGCTCCATTTTGAATGGAACCTTTTACTAACTAGGTTATAGCTGGGAAATGTCATTATTTAATTGTGTGTAGGAGTGTGGAGACAGGCTGCTGAGTGGAAATATGCCTCTGCCCAAGAAAAGAGAACACATAAAAATGTGACAGCTTACATAGTTTATCACAGTGTGTGGGTGAGGGTTACAGTACTGACATGAAAGCTGGAATAAAATAAAATGATCATTTCCTTCAATTAATGACAAAAATTCTGTGAGGCAATGCTCACTTGAAAATGAGACACCATTACTTTATAAATAAGGTCAGTAAAAAGTTTTAATGCTGCATGTTAGGTTATCTTAGAAAAGCACAGCGTCATTTCAAAAGGCAAGAATTTCCTTGTTTAAGTTAGGATGTTTACAAAGAGTTAACATACTCTTCTCACTCTGTATTCCAAATTACTTCTGAAAGTAATACCCATATAGTACCTTGAAGGAAGGCCCAAGCAGTAAACTTTAACGGCTGCCTGAGTTGGCAATCATTTCATAGAGACAAGACACTGCACTGGAAATTGCCCTATAAATAAGATCCCTTACAGAAAAATTAAAATGGAATTCATATTATTGATGTTCACTGGCAGCCATAAGAAACACAAGGGAACCAGGAAGTGGCACTTGTTTCAAATCGCTCTCGGAGGCACCTGAAGGACGCCCTGAAAGTCAGCTTTGATCAATGATGATAAGTAGTTCATCCAGCATTCAGAGAGGGCTGTAATGTATTTGGAAACCTTGAGAAATTTGCCTACCGAATAGAAATGATTCAGACATTAGCTGCCCCACAATGTTTTTTTCTCTGCTCTGCCATTAATTCACTAGTACTCAGATTTCTTGCAGAATAGAGTCTCTTTTCCTTCCTTGCTAGTGCTCTACCTCCTCACCCTTGCTCCCAGTTGTTTATTTTTGCATCTTAGTTCACCTTCCAGCCTTATATTCCCTGAGAGTTTTCTGGATTTTGAAGGAAGAGACACCTGCTGCTGTTACTAATAATTATGTAACACTCTTTGCTAGATGTATGTTTCAGTGTGAAACCTGAGACTTAAAACCCTAGCTTATACCGTTTCTATATATCACGACTCTTTCTGTAATGCGGAGTATCATAGTAAATTAAGTTCTCCACACTGAAAGGGAAATGCTCATGTAAAAGTGTAAATGTTTAATCTATAAATCCAAGCAAAACAGAGAATGTAGGGGAGACCAGAGGTGAGACCAAGGACAGGAAAAATGACAGCAAGAGTTAGACTGAGACAGATATAGAAAGAGCAGAAAATAAATTGGAAAGACAAAGCAATTGGAAAAGGTAAGAAAACTAGGAATGCACAAACCTACAAGAAAATTGTCTTCTGTGCCAGATATCGAGTTTATATAGAAAAAATGTGAACTGAATTATAAATGCAACATAGAGTAACCTTGTTAATAGAAACTCATTTTGATCATTTCAATAGACTTGAAACATTTCCCTTTTCTACAACAAGACAATCACTAGAAAATGAAAATTAATGTGAAATGGAACAAAGATTATAGATACTAGATTTCAATTAATTCTACCTCTTACCAACTGTTGGTCTTTTGAAGAAGGTTCAGCATTGGTTCTTTTACCTGTGAAAATACAATTTCAGGGTAAAATACAAACTGCAGATACCATGTATAAATTGCTTAATACAATGTCTTAACATAATGAAATCTCAATAGTAATTGTTATAATTATTAATAATATAGTATAAATTTAAATGTTATATTTTTAGATTAGACTCTTAAAAAATAGAGAATATGAGTTAAGATTATAATAGATTGAGTTTATGTCAGAAATGCAATCCATTGCTGAATCCAGATTTATTACCCATGTGATTTTTGACAGGATACATAATTTCTCTGAGATTCAGGTTGTTCATCTGTAACATAGCAATGACAGTATCGTCAGTGCATACAGGTACAATTAAATATCAATAGATATAGAATATAGACTGAAATGATAAGTTGTTTCTAAAACAAAGTGGCCTGTTTGTCGGTTCTCTGGATAATTTATAAATTATCTTCAAATAAATTACGATTGAGTCCAACGTTAAAACAAATAAGGTTGAGTATGAAGAATCATAAAGTTCACCATGCAGAGATTGTGAAAGTATGCACAAGTATGAGACAAGATTAGATTAGACAAGCGACAATGTTTCATACCCTAATTCTTTTTAGATACACTTGTTCTCTAGATGAATGGAATTGGATAAAACACCTTTCAACTAATTAGTTCTCCTATGAGTTTACCTGTGTGTATGCGTGTATGTGTGTGTGTGTGTGTGTGTGTGTGTGTGTGTGTGTGTGTGTGTGTGTGTATGTTCTGAGCTGGTGACTTACTATGGTAAGATGTCTTAAAAGTGAACATACACTCAATGTATTAAAAAATTATTAAGCAAACCCTGGCCGGTATATATTAGTTGATTGTATACGAAAGAGGAACAAAAATGTCAAATGTCTTTGTTGGATAAACATGAAAAGGGCCAGGAAGTATATAAGTATTAACAGAACAACTAAATAATTGATGGATTTTTGACTTTTTGATTTTGAAAGAGGGAAGAGTAATGTGTCAATTAAGGTAAGGAGATGAGAAGGATGCCATTCTTCCTTTCCCAGTAACAAGTAAATTTAGGGTGCTGACAATGTCAGTCCTCTGGGGTGTACCTGGAAGAAATAACTTTGCATAAATTCACTGGTCTCTCTTTTAGAAG
>NW_011888808.1:7932877-7949329 GCF_000151845.1 Pteropus vampyrus | reverse complement strand
TATATAGTTGGCACTTTCAACATCCTGTCTGGTAAATCTTTAGCCAATTCTACTGATTTATTTCCATGTTCTACTTTTTCACATTATTATAGGTGAAAATATTGTCAATTTTCCATTACTATATAACAGCCATTGCAATGAATTTCAGTTTCTTCCATATCGCTCGATTACAGAAATCCAGCTCAGATTTAATGGAAAAGGAACCACATAATGGTATGATTACCAGGAGGGTCAGTTCATTGAGCAGCCATGTTTGGAGAAGAGTTATATGATGCCCTCTGGACACTGAACACTATGGTGGACAGGTGGGAAGACTTGAAACAGGTAGTGAGAAGCCTTAATTTTCTGGAAGACAATAAAAAGAACAAATCAGATTAATTTGTAGTAGCTGAAAGGAAACTCTATTTCAACAAAATGTTGAAATATTACTCGTTTTCAGACCTGGCATTTTAAACCCAAATATAGTTTCACTGAGTTCTTGTTGCTGCTATAATTTCATCATTATCATCTTTTATAAACATAAATTGGGAATAACTATATATCTAACAGTTATTAAAGATAAAAAATGAAAAAGGTACATTCTAAACATGCTGATAGTGGAAAAATAAATAAATAACAATATAATTAATCTTATAGCAATATAATTAATCTTTTGATAGGGAGTTTTTAGAAAGTTTCATAAAGGTTATGAAATCTGAAAGAAATAATAATACTGAGCGTGTTAGATGAGACAGCTTTAAAATATTCTACATATAAATGTATATAGTTCAAGTAAAATTTTAAAAAATTCATTTGACTGAAATTCAGATTGTATGTTTAACACTAGCACAATACCGAACCCTTAGAAATGCAGATGAATTATTGGTGAGTTATAAATATATTACTTGAAACTTTTGTTTTGAACATTCTTATTAAAATTATTTAAATAGACTTCTGTAGTATTTAATTTCCTTCTTATTTTCATGAATTGATCTATCTCCAAAGCTTAGGCATTTGAAATAATGAATCTAATGCCTGCACATAACTAGCATGGTAATGTTTTGAATAGAGTGAACTAGTAAGCGAGTATTATCCAGATTTAATTGAAAAGACTACTTTTTAAAGTCCTTTTTTCCTGGGAATCCTCTAGTGTATATTAGATAAGTAATGCTTATTTTTTAAGTCATCATTTTATAATATAATTATTCAGTTTTCCTCTATATAGTATTTTCATTATGAATTTCCCCATTATTATTATCAGTTAATCAGATGTGATTTTCTTCAGAGGTAGATATAATGCCCAAATTTGCCATTTTTTTTTTAAGTTTATAAAGTGGTATTCTTGTATTTTCTTTCACAGTTTTTTAAGATGGTAAACTTGCAAGCACCATCTGTAGGGTGTATCCTATAAGATTTACTTTATTTTTAGAACTTATTCTTGTGCTTGATAAATTTCCATTTAGATGAGTGTCCTTGAAAGAAATTAAAGCAAGAATAAATGACATTGCTGAAGTACATACAGACAGATATATACTGATACTTCGTAATTTGTTATAAATGGAGTTTTTTCAATATTTCAGAGGAGTCGTTAAGTGGATCTTCGTGGGAACTATGTATGTCAAGTTTATGGTGCAGATGCTTATGTTCTTTTGTGGGTAGATGATCTTTCTATAATATTTAATAACATTTGAGATCTACCAATAAAAGGAATAAAACATTAATTATTCCTGATTAATCATATGAACTATTATTTCTAAGACTGTATTGTTTCTATCATTCCATGTCTATCATTCTTAAATTTTTGAAATTTGGAATATGTACATCATTTAGCTATTTGTACAATAACTCTATATATTAAGCAGTGTTAAAATCTCATCATAACATAACAATAATATTTCTTTAGGTCATATTTCCATTTGGTCTAGATATAGTCAGACCTGCTTCAGGCTAAACTTTAGGCTGGACTTGCTTATTGCCTCTGTGTTGCTAAGTGTTTGGCTGACCTACGCCAACCTCTGTAACTCAGCTGAAGTCGGATGGCTTTGCTTCACTCATACCAAGTCTTTTCCGTTAGATCAGTGAGTTATTTTGGAGACATTCTTTTCATGGTAATGACTGAGGTACAAGAGCACATAAAAAAATATGAACCAGGTTTTATGCCTTCATTCAAAAGAAGCATGTTATCACTTTCACTTTCTTCAATTGGCCCAAGCAAGTCACATGGCAAAACCAAAATCGAAGGGGTGAGAAGTATTACTCGTTGCCTCCCCCACTTCACACACACACTTCTTTAGCGTAAGAAACTGAAAAGTCATGTATCAATGGGCATGAACCCAGAGAGGTGTGAGCAATCAGGCTCAGTAATATGATCAACCATGGGATTACTCTCTGGAAATCTGTGTCATAAATATATTAAGACACTTGAGTTTTTATATAAATAAAAATATATTTCAGATGGAATAAACTAGCACTCTTAAAATAGAGCTGATTCTCTAATTTATAAAAATTTTGATGGTGATTTTAATTAGATAATTTTTAGTTTTTAGGAATTCAGTAGGAAACAGTGTCAGTTGTTTTGTAGTTGGAAAATTTTAACTGGGCATAGTTTGTATAAATTTCCAACCTTATATTTCATAGTAATGTATAATGTGCATAAGAAAATATTGGAAATTAGTAGTGGATTAAATATTTCAAGTCATATAATATAAATTAATAATTACAGTATTTCTGCTGTGGATTAAAATTAATAATGGATTTAAATTACTAACAAAGAAAAAGTATTTATCTCATTATAGAGTTTCAATAGAATTTAAAATTATATTTACATGCTTAATATTAAGGCTTCATTAAAGTGAATAATGTAGGTGCTACCTACACACTTTATGTCAAAACTATCCAGGATGTTGGGAACTAAACTAATTTTCAATCTGCTTGGATATAGTTTTACTTGTCAGTATGATCATAATAACCAATAAATTTGGTTCTTATTTCAATCAAAATCTATAGTAAAGTAAATTGTATCAATATTTCCCAAGTGGGGTTATAGATAAAACTATAGATGTAAAAGGGGAAATGCTATCTCTTATTTATCTTACATATCTCATACTCTGTACATAAGCAGTTTCCAATTAGCCATAATCAGAAATAACTAAGTTTTTGAAATCTCAGAATATGATACATTCTGGAGTTATTTTGTTGTTGTCTGAATCATACCCCTTGCAAAGAAAGCTGTCACTTCATACATATGAAATGAAACAAGCTATCTCAGCAAGGACTTTGAACATTATTAAAGAATACTGCCATCCAAAACATTTCTTTCATTTTTTTTATTTGCTCTTTCAAGTCAAGAACAGAATCACTAGCTTAAGACATGCAGGAGTGAACTACTTTTGTGCCGTAACTTTGCTCTGAGAATGACTTAAGGTGGCACTACTTGAAATACACTTTGATTTGCTTCAGTGAATGAGAAGAAGAAAGGTCAAGGAATTGCTCCACAACTAGTTGGCCACCCCAAAATATGTTTACTTCAGATTCAAGTTTTTTTGAGGTTGTTCGGCACTCATACAAACTCTAAATAACATGCAGAAAGAAAACAAAGCTCTGAGGACTACTACATGGTACAGAAAGGCTTAATGACCTCTCAACAGGCTCTTAAAAACACAGATGTGCGAGTCATGATTTAGACTCAAACTATATGAAGAACAGAAAATATTATGAGAGGGAGATTTAGAACATGCATTTTCCCAAGGGTTAATGATCCAATTACCATTAGAGTTATGTGGAAAGAGACTTTCACTTATCTCTAGACAGTATAATTTGAAATGCCCATTTCAGTTCAGTTCATCGCATTTATAATATTTCAAAAGCATTGCCTTGTTTGTGATCCCTCATGTGACGACCTGCAGGATGCAGGATAATATAAAAAGGCTGAAAGCATAAAAATACGATGCATTATATTCACTAAAGCTGAAAGACAAAGCAACACAGAAAAGCTTATTCTATTAACTTTGCTCTTGCATATTATTCTTGCATATTATTCTTGCCAACATTTATAGAAAGCAGGTTATTCTAAGGTGCACTGTTTGTGGCATATAATACAAACCACCCTCACCCCCTTCACTTTAGCAGTGGTTACCACCTCTGTAGCTCCGTGGAACTAGAAAGGATGCTGGTGTAACAGGTGACACACAACAAGAGCAAATCTCACAATAAAACTAAGGAGCCTCCCTTTTTCTTAAATTAATATAAACCAAATTTCAATTAAACTAGAAAGAAAGGTTCATACTGGTCTCAACATTAAGACATTTATTATGTATGTTTATAGACCGCGATGTTAACATAAATCTTTTCTTCTAATAAGAAAGTTAAGATATATTTGCAACAAATCAAATATAGTAGCATAATGTTTCACTTTCTTTAGGTGAAATATTTTTTACCATGCTAAAATTCAAATGAAGAAAACTAACATTTGTCCTTGTTTTTCCAAAATGACTTCCTTCTTTAATTATATGTATAATAATACTGCCTAGGGTAGGCAGAAAATATACTTTGCGAAATAATTTTAATTAGATTTCTGAAATATGTGTAAAAGTCATGTTGAAAAATGGAAAAAGGGGGTTAGGTACTCATTGTTAGGTAATCTTGTATTTCCACTGTAAGCACACGTGCGCGGTGCACACACACACACACACACACACACACACACACACACACACACACCCTACAAGGTATTTTCTCTTTGACGTTTCATAATCATCTAAAACCAGCATCCTACAGATTGATGATACTATTTATGAGCTCAGAACACAACCCTCACATATATTTTTCCATATATTTAGCATATTAGTGAATGAGTCTTTCAGTCCTATATTTACAAATTTACCAATTTCTTTGAATTCAGCCTTTTTAAAATATGCTTTGAATAAGCACATTTTCTTCATCTGTACTGTAAACATTAAAGATATAACTTAAATTACTATCATCTTTTAATGTTTTCCAACACTTGTTATCATAAAATTTTAATCAATTTTCCAATACAAGTGACTTTTATTACAAATATTAATACTCTACAATGCTATGTCATGTATGTGAGAAAAAGGGACAGCATTTGTTATCCTACATAGTACATTTTTGTAGTAAGGAAGAGACATAGTCTTCAATTATCAGAAGAAATGAATCTGAAGGAAACTATAGATGTCCTCTCTTACCTGTTACCTTTCTTCTCTTCCAAACTCTTGAGTTTTGGACATACTCTTTTTCTCTTTTTCCTTTCAAATTTCTATGGAAAATAGTTATAGTCTACAAATAACCCAATCTCTCTCCCTCCACACACGCACACTAATGCTTTCCCTAGAGTTGCTAGCGTTTTTTCCTCTGCTTCTGTTTATATTATTTAGAGTATTTCTACCTGATGCAACAGATAAATCCAAAAATCCCATATAGACATTAACCTTTGTGCCTCATGGGGATAAACTGTTCATAAATCAAGCAACTAGACTCCTTCTATTTTGTGTCTCTCTTATCTTCAATACATTGCACTTAAGATCACCAGGAAAGGGCTCAAGAATGAGGGAATGTGCGTGGAAAGATTTAATGGGCTAGGCCTATAGGCCTTACACTTCTTTTCACATTGAGTAGTTTGCTCAAAATCTACTCATGTGGCCATGCTTAACTTCAAAGGAAGCTGAAAATTATATTCTAACTGTATTTCCAGGAAGAAAAGATAAATGCATTATATAAATAGCTTGCCAAACCTATTGGTGCAGGATCAGTCTTAGTAGGTGGATGTTTAAAAGTAGTAAGCTCTTCTGCCTTAGGTCTTCTCCTTCCTTTAATATGTAAATGTTTTAAATGGCTAATAAAACTTGCCGTTTCTTCTACTTTATTTTTCTCCACACTCTGTCCCTTGTTAAAAGTACTTTACTTCCTTTATATTTACACTCCAAATATCCTAAGATTATTTCTGCCATAGCCATCACTATGTCTTTTCACACTTTCCCATGCTAGAATTATTATTCATTACCATTCTTTCTAATATTTACTTATCTTTCAGGTCTCTGTTCAGACATAGTTTGCTTCGAGAAGCCTTATCTGATTTCTGATACTCTAAGTTAGATATGCCATATAGTACTCCAAAACACCCTATTATAACACATATCACAGTGCCTTATAGTCATCTACTTACTTGTCTATCCTTCCTAATAGAATTTAGAATGCAGATTTTGTCTTCTATTGAATTTCCAGCAATGACTAGTATAATGTCTGCATATTCGTTTCTTAGGGCAGGGGTAACAAAATATCGTAAGATGAGTGGCCTAAAACAACAGGAATATATTCTTTCATAATTTTAGACACTAGAATTCCAATATCAAAGTGTTGGTAGGGTTATGCTCCCTCTGAAGGCTTTAGGAAAGGATCTATTCTATGTTTGCTCTTCTGGTTTCTGGTGTTTGCAGCACTTTTTGATGTTCTTTGTGTTACAGATGTATCGCTCCAATCTCTGCTTCTATATTCACCTGGGGTCCTCCCTTCTGTGTCTGTGTCTTTATATGTCTTTCTTTTAAGACACCATTTCTGGATTTAGGAGCCACCAATATGACCCCATTTTAACAGAAAAATCAAATGAAAGAGGCCAAACACCATTTGTTAACTGACTGAATCACATAATTGAATAACTAGCAAATATTTATTTTGTTTTATATTCTCTAATTTGTACTTAATTACTTTTCATAGATATAGTTCCATAGCAAAGATACTAAAGAAATATATGATACTATATATATTTTATACAAATTATTTGCATCTCCTTTGTGAAATTATTCATTATCTGCAATGTAACTGAATTGAGACTATGAGTTAATTATGAAATGGATTGTGGTGTTTCTCATTACAAATACTAAATAGGTATCTTGATGAAAAAACTACATGATTGCTCTTATAAAAATAACGTGTACACCTAGGAAGACCTGGTGCTATAGGCATAAAAACGAATTAAAAATTTAAAAAAATAAAAATAAAATAAAATAAAAATAACACATAACACTTAAAGGTAATATTACTGTTTGTGAAATCACATTATTAGGTCTCATGAAATGTGAGCGTAATAGAATTTATTGCTATTCACATAACACTTTTTCTGTTTCAAATTCGTTATCTGACAAGTGAAATAGTAACTAATGAAAATGGGTCATTAAACCATTGCTAAGCTCCTAGAAAATGCCCCAAGCCCAGTAATTTCTCAAAACCAGAACCTAACTGACTTTTTTCCCCAGAGACTATATCCAACTTTGATCTTATCTCTGAATTCTCTTCCTCTTTGTCCCCAGCTGAACAGGTTATACTATAGGTTTACTCTTCTATAGACATTTACAACCATTCTGACTTTATGTAACTCAGAGTTTCCAAGGACCCTGTAAGTCACAAGGAATAGGGCATTTCCTTTCCTGAGCTGCGTTGCATTCTGCTGCAACACCTTGTAAATAAGCTGTAGTCATGTTTGAGTCACTGAATGGAATTCAATTCAGTGCAACAGATAAACCCAAAAATCCCATATAGACCTAAACCTGTGTGACTCATTGGGGTGATTGTAAATAAATCAGAAACTCAGACTCCTTTATTTTAATAGAATTGAATAGTTTTTTTATGATATCAATAACAAATTTGATAGCAGTTTTCTGCAAGTCAGTAATTCTCAAATGCAATTCCAGTGACAATGGGAAAGGTTATCATTTAAGAATAAGAATAAAGTCTCAGTGAATCTCTTGCAGATATTTAAGTAACTATAAAGATAGGTTTCATATAAAACAATATATTAGGAGACAGAGAAAATTAAGGCCTATTTTCTTCCTTACTATAGAATAAATAGCTTAGTGTTTAGAAATGAGCAAAAGAAAACATTTAGATAATGGGTAAACTTGATTGTTTTATTAGTACTATAAAAATAAGAAGAGAACCTTAACCACAGCATAAACAAGGAGTTGCTTATGGAAACATATTTACCATATGTAATTTCTAGCACTGTTCAGGAGTGTTCACTAGTAAATATGAAAAGAGATAGACCAACATTAATGGAAATATATTAAATGTTTTCCAAGAAGGTGAGGGAGAAAACATTTAAAACTGAATTTAGACATTAAGGGTAATCTTTTACAGTCATAAATGAACTACCGTGAGACTAGGAGAGAAGTTAAAAATCATAAATAAAATTTTATTTATGAGACACAAATCTATGAGGACTAAAAAGCAAGAAGACAATTAATAGCTAAGGTTTTCACCAATGATCTATTGACAAGGATTAGAAATTAAAATACATTTCTATTTAGGCCTGCATGATTTTAACTGTTGAATTTATTTATATTTAAAATGCTAATTACTAAAGAATATATGGCCTATTTCATAGGATAAATTCAATTATTCTTCTCTAATTCCTGGTTATCCATATGAAATTCTCATTTTGAGATTTCTTTAAATATTGCTTAAAGCAATGTATGACCTGAACAATTGACATTTCAAGAATCTATATGTTGACTAGCTGCTAGTTATGCTAGTTAAGAAGAATGCTTACAAAAGGTTTACTATGGGGGGTGGCTCCATAGTGCAGTGGTTAACACATCTGCTTTACATGCAGAAGGTCCCGAGCTCGCACCCCAGGTGGAGCCACGGACCATACTCCCTCGCGTGCACGCTGTGAGCTCATGAGAGGAGACTCCCTACCTTCAGAGATCCAGTCCTTAAGGGGAAACGGCAACATCCATAGGTCAGGGGTGGAAATGGGTGGAAGGAATCAAAGAGGGAAAAAAATTTAAAAAAAAGAAAAAGGTTCACTATGGTGCAGTTCTCACAATTACACTGTTAATGTCTTCAAACAACATTTTATCACTTGAGAAGTAACTTTGTCATAAATAGAAAGTGGTTTAGAAAGTGTCATAAAGAGAAATGTCTCACACATTACACATATTTAATGTTGGCTTTTCTTCAAGATAAGAACATGATCAAGGCCACACTTTCAGAAGTATAGACACGTAACTCTAGATGATCAAAATTATTCCGAAGATTAAGAATAAATATGATGCTCTGTGCTCTCTCTTGGGGAAATGTAAGAAATTATAAAGGAATATATTTTCTTCATTCCTCTTCTTTACCCTGCTCCTCTTATTATTCCTTGATGAAAAAGTGGCTCTGAATCTTGGCAGTTATAAGAACAGTTATATTTCGGTATTTATATAATACCATGATCCAGTTTATCCATAGGTAGGGTTCATATGGAAAGTTCTGTCTCACAGTTTTCCAGGTGACAGCAATCATGCAGTCCCTGTACCTGAAGCGGATGTTGGCTGGGCTGTCATCTCTTATCTTAGTGTTGTTTTAGATAGAAGGAGCTGAATCAAGAAGTTTAAACCTTGTGAAAAATTTCTCCTCCAATGACGGACTTAGTCAATGAATGGTACAAATTCCTATCTCTCTTGCCTCAATTTTGGTGATCTCTGAAATCCCACTCCAACTTCAGAGTCTCCTTTGGGATTTCCTATGTTCTCTTGCAATTTTACTGCAGGTGAAATTTTATCTCTGCCTAGTCCTACATCCTCACTTCTATACAGGCATTCAACCAATGCCCATTAAACTTCTGCATGCAAATCTTCAGTTCAGGATTTATTTCCAGAGTACAGTTCTCAACTTAAGCATTTAATTGAAAACAACTTGAATGTCCATTGAGATAACACAGAGGATCAGATTGTCAGGTTAGACTTGGGTTAACTACACATCTTACCCATTTTCGAGTTTGTAATTATTTCAAGAATATAGATAATCAAAATGCACAGAGATCCAGAGTCTCTTGCAAGATCTTTTTTTCCCAATATTGGACATGCTCAGATTTTGAAAAACAGATGAAATTTCTAAATGGAGTGTGAAGAACACCAACATAACCATTTAGGTCATAAAACATCTACATTTTTATACTCACATAGTTGCACAGCTTATGTGACATTGTCGAGGGAGCCATGTCCTATAATTCACAGACCTCAGGTGTGTCAACAGTAAGCAATTCTAGATAACTAGGCACAATCTGTTTAAAGCATTTCATAGATAAGAACTCTTTTGCCAGGAAAAAAAAAAAAAAATTTAGTCTTTTTGCCAGATCTGCCGTTATTGTGTTTACAAGGAGATTAGATTGGAACACCTGTCTTCTTTCCTTCCATGAGAAAGAGAAAAATAAGTCGCAAACCTGATGCATAACCCTTTACTCTCCATCTATTACTTGAATGGATTAGTAAATACTGTCACAGTCACAAAATAAGACTATCGAAAAGTGAAGAAAATGAATGAAATACAACTATCTCAACAACCTAGATGAATGAAACTCATAAGCATATTAGGTAAAAGAAACATGATACAAAATAATATATACTGATTTATTTCATTTATCTATACATTAAACATGGAGAACTTAACTAACTATATGTTAATAGTTAATATGGTGCTAATCTTTGGAACAATGAAATGTAATGACTGGGAGTGCAGAACTTTTCGGGTGCTGTTCCATGACTTGTGTGTGGCTGTTATAAGAGTTTTCACTTCATAAAAATTCATTGAGATGCACATTTATGTTTTGTACAATTTTCATTTTTTAAAATAGAAATGTCTAAAAACAAATAGAATATCTGATTTGAAAAGTAACCTTTAATAAAATAATTTTATTACATATTTAACCACAAAAATAACATTAAGCTTAGAGAATTTTACAAGAGAGTTCTAGATGATATTCAAGAAATCTCCAGAAAATTCTGTAAGACAAAATCCACACTTGAATATATTATAAATACAATTTGACTTATATATCAACATTAGATACAGATAAGAGAAGAACATATCATTCATGTCAACATTACTTTTAAACACTGATGTCAAAATCTATGTTAAAAATAAAAAAAATAGCATATTAAAATGAAAATTTAAAATAGTTCCCCCTCTCTGTATATATACACATATGTATACACATATATATGCCTATATATGCATATGTACATATACATATGACCAATAATATCTTCATGTGACTATTATATATACACATATACATATGTATAAATACATATATGACTAATGCTTTATAGCTAAGAATATATATTTGTATATATATGACATCGATATGATATAAGCATATCAATGGAGACAAATTAGGGAGAGCAGAAACAGGCTTGATTGTGTATTAAAACTTGACATATAATAGTCATAAATGTTGCTGAAGGTTTTTCCACTGTTTATGTATACTATAAAACAATTACATTTTTATTAATTTCTAAAAAAATTAGATTGTCATAATTGTGAAATGTAACATTTAATATTCTAGAAAATATATGTGATTCTCTAATTGTGAATTCAGTAAACATTTTCTGACAAAGGACCGAATAGTAGATGTTTTAGGGTTTAAGGACTAAGAGACAAATTTGAAGATTTAATGTATGTACGCCATTAAATAAGAGAGAAAATAAGTTTCTACAAACTATTGAATATAATTTGTTTGGAATAAACATCTACTAATGAGAATAATAGAATTTCTTTTTTTATTTTTCTTTCTCCTTTTTATTTTTCCCCCCAGTGTGTGTTCAAAATGTGTGTTCCACCTCACCTCATCAAAATCTTTCTACAAATATTCACCTGTTAATGTTGATTCATGATGAGACTTTACTTATTTCTTTTGTAAAAATCTTTTCTCATGGAGATTGGGAATGCCAAATACTGGTATAAATACACAAGTATATGCTTTTAATTGAGCATATTTATAGAACCTTATTAGATTCTTATCTTGATATTTGCCTTTTATCATGTCATTCCATTGCAGGTCAAAAGTTATAAGGAAGTTTCTCCATTTTATAATTAAATGCATCTTGAAATACAGAAATTATCTTTAAACTCTCACTGAAGTCTGAAAATACTGTTGCAATGGTAGTTTGAGCCCATAAAACATAGACACTGAAAAGTTGTGCACACGTGTAAATTTTGCTTTTTGTTTTAATTAGTGACAGCACAGTGTATAAAGCAGCAAGATATTAGTTATGATTCAAACAAACACTATTAAAAGTTATGAAAAGTTATTTCAGCATACTTATATTTCTCTTACAAGCATTGTTTTGTCTTTGAATTAATTAAGAAACAACCAAATCTGCAGCAGAAGTTAACTTTTAAAGCCACTTAGTATTGTATAATACTGGTTGAGAGAAGTTCTTCAAAAACAATTCAATTTCCATCCTTAATACGGAGAAAATTTCAAGTGATTATGTTATCATTAGAAATATATTATGGCAGGTATTAAAATCCTGAATTCTTTCAGAATTATCATTAGAACAAAGAAAGACTGTGTGACTCAACATGGAATGTTTCTATTCATTGAATGATTTTACTGTATATGTAAATTACATGTTATTCAAAAATAAGAAATTGATTATCTCTTTACAATACTGAGAATGACATTAAGTGGAAAAATTTATTATCTGCTACATATAAGTGATTATATTTTGGAAATATTATCAACAGGAGAAAGAAAGCTCCATTCTGAATGGACTTTTGTTTATTTGGCTCTATTTAGGAGTACAATTTTCAAGGATTGAAAGGTAGAGAGGAAAACAATATCACCAAAGGAGCTGAAAATTCTTTTTTTTATATGTAAAATAGGATTATCTCAGATAATAAAGTTAAAAAATAATAATATGATGATTACTCCACTTGTTTAGCTAAATACTGATGCTTTGCTGGTGTTTGGATTAAGTTAGTATCTTTAAGTGAAATAACTTTGTATAATATTTTATTATAAATATTATACAAAGTTAGTATCTTTAAGTGAAATAACTTTGTATAATATTTTATTATAAATATTTGATATTGTCATAGGTAAATACATAATTTGTCTGAGTTTTTTTACTTAAATAATTGTGTTTTCTCTCTAATCCTTTCTCCTAAATTAATCATGTCAACATCTTAATATTAATGCTAAATATATCATCACTTTTTTATTCATTGTAGCTATTTGGTAATTTTTTCTAATCATGTTATTTTAGATTTACTATAACTTAGGTTTTACCTTTTTATTATTATTATTATTATTATTATTATTATTATTATTATTATTATTATTTTGGTTTGGGGAGAAGTGGGATAGATATAGCTATAGGGAAATTCTGATGCAAAGAATTCTTAGCACCTTTGTATCACCTTAACTAACAAATTTCCTCTGTTATTTTGCTTCATTATCTCCATTTGACTATTATTTACATTTCAATATTCTATAATTATATTTCTTACATGCCCTTAGATATGTGTGCATCCTAGAAACACATATAAAATTATCCATATGTTGTTTAATAAAAATAAATCATGTTATGCTGTCTCATCTTCCTTTTTAGTTACCTGTATTTTAAGTGTATTTTTTCTATATTTAAATATAGAGCACTTCCAAGTGCTCTATAATAATCCATCATAGGTGCACATCATACTCATTCATTTTACTATTGACAAATACCTAGAATGTCACAAGTATCCCATTGTAGAGAATATCCTGTTGTAGTGTCCCTTTGTGAACACTTGCATGACAACAGTACTCAAATAAGTACAAAACAAGTACTCATATTCATTTTTCTGGTGATAGAATATTTGCATATTTAATTTCTATAAAAAATATTAAAATACTCTCCAGAATGGTTGAGCAAGTTTAAAGTCTCACACCACAAAAGTGTTCCTGTTTTCACTTATGCTCATAAACATTTGGTTGTATAGTATTTAAAAGTTTTTACCAGTAAAATATGTATAAATTTAAATCTCATTGTTTTTATTATTGTTTTAATATTGCTGTAACTTTAAAATGGCTTTGTAAATGATTGGAGGAGAATTGCATTTTTCAAATCCCATTGGTATTTATAGACAGAGTAAGCATACTAGTCACAGACTGAGAGGAGCTATTTGCAATGTCTAACATTGACAAGAGATTGTTACCTAATATATACTAAGAACTTGAAATCAATAAGAACTAAAAGTAAATCCAAAAGTAAAAGTTGAGCAAATGATGCATAGGTAATTGATGGAAAAGGAAATCTAAACAGCTGAACACTATAAAAACAGATATTAAGCCTCACTAGTAGACATCAACATGAAAGTTAAAAAATAAATAAATAAAACCCAGTTTGTTTGTAGAAAGGAATGGAGAATTCTCAATTTATTAAATTAATAATGTACTTAAGAACATCAATAAAATATAACTGTTATATGTTTTTAGATTTTTTTCCAAAATCATTACCTAAATCTAATAATTACATCAAAGATTTTGACCCTTGGTATAAGAATATAAATTTTTAAGTTGATTATTATTGTCCAAGGTCTCTGCTTTTCTTTTTCTCTACTATGCATAAAACTTGCTGTATGTCTACCTTCTGAAGTATTAAAGATGTTTGAGTAGATAGGTACACTGATAAGTACACAAAGATACTCTTCAAAGATATTTTATTTGTAAAGTGTATATAAATTACCAATGGACATTTATTTACATTCCTTCTGAGTATATTTTTCTCTGTCATCAAATTACGCTGATTTATAACAGTCGACTTCTGATTCAAGTTTTCTCAGCTACTGCTATTATCTGCAAACTGCAATCATGGTAATCAAATTTAGGATTTATAAAATCTAACAATGAAACAGTGTTGAAAGATGCTTATAGGGTAATATTTTGTTTCTTTTTAGTCTTAATTATAAATTTGGGGGGTGTCTGTTTTCATTTAAAAACTAACACTTATTATGGAAAATGACATTATAGGAAACCCATTAACAATTGATTTCATATTATCCAAATAATGTTTTGTTATATAGTTAGGCAAACACTCTTACCTATTAGCAAACTTAAGTGGTAACTCTAATTATTGTCACGTATGTGGGAAGACAGCATTGAACTACATAAGAATAGGCCTCCCCTCAACTTGAATCAGCAGAGCCCGTTTTATCATCCTGAACATCTCTCTGAGTTATTTCTAAAAATTCAAGCCTCCTAGTCACCCATTTGGACTGTCATCCCTGTATTTATTGCTCTCTACTTTCCCCTCATTTGAAACATTATTACCACCATTACTTTTATACACAAATTATATTAGAAATTCTTTTCTATTATCTCAAAACACCACAACTTCAACTCGGAAAATTTCTTTATCTCCTTGTTAATATTAAGAGCTACTGACTACTGAAAAACAAACTCTCTATAAGACACCTGAGTGATTTTTTTTTGTTTACCAGATACATCCAATTATCATAGAAAGACCATGATCTTTCAGAAATATCTATTATTGCAATATCTAATCTGTAGCTCACTGTGTGACTTACCAAATTTCAAGCATGTAAACTAAAATACAAGGACCACTTCTATTTTTTATGAAGTACAAATATATAAGTTGCTAATATGTATGACGATGATGTATTTAAACTAAACATAAAAAGTACCTATTTTATAACCTTAATGCTCATTAACATAAATATGTGATTAATTCTACAGTATTAGTGACATACGCGTTTATAACTAGTAGCTTTTTTCATAATTTCTCATCTATACAGTTATGTGCGATCTTAGCTGAAAATATTGCTATAGCTGCTAGTATTGATTTCCACTTTAAAAAATGTTTTATCCTTAGCTTACTAGACATGAAAATCAAGATGAATTTTAAATATTCACAAATGTTGAAATTTATTTCAAGGTTATTTAAAAAAAGAGGAAGTGGGGAAAAATTGTAGAAAGTGGGATGAAATGTGTAGGAGGCACAAGACGGGAGGGAGGATGGCAGGATCATACTCCCACATCCTGCCCTTGTGTTGGCCCAAGCCTTTCTGACATTCATTTCCTTTGGGCTGATGATGGGAGTATCCAATACAATTAAGCAGGGAAATGACTTTTGGTGATTGTCACCTTCACGTGGCCCATGGGATCGTCTTCAAAAGACTGGTGGATTTTGTGGGCGTTTTAGTTTAGTTTTATTTTGTTCTGTACTGCCCTATTTTGTTTTGTTTTAGAGAGAGATTTTGTTTTGATATGTTGTTGTTTTGCAATATCTGAAAAAGAAATTTATAGTTCAGAGAAAACAAATTTATAGCTCTGAGAGGAGTATCAAAGGCTTAAAAGGTTACAGACAATATTTGCTATCAGAGGGCAATGCGAATGTTGGAACAGACACTGTGGTCTCTATTTATACAGCACAGACAGTGAATCTGCTGCTCTCAGCTAGGTCCTTCAGTGATGACGGGGGACATGCCCTAAGCTAAGACGAACTGCAGCTGGAGGTTTTGTTGTGGGCTGAGCTGGCCCCATGAAAGCAGCAGGTTTTAGGCTTAGCTGACATCATCTATTTCCTGGATAACACTGTTTCCCTTTGATTCTTGGATTTAAAGCCTGAGAGTCAGGCAGAAGGAATGACTCTGCCTCTTTTCTGTTCCAGTCTAATCTAGCCCCTT
>NW_011888808.1:7928155-7932012 GCF_000151845.1 Pteropus vampyrus | reverse complement strand
CAGAAGTTTGAGCTAAAAGAGAAATAAAAGCATTTATTCGAGGTCAGAGGTTGCAATCAGAAACAGATTTAGGTAACATCCTGAAGTGTGCTTCAGGGGCAATAAAGAAAGTCAGGGCTTATAAAGGCTTAGGCTGCATGTGCTATCCTCTTTATGTAAATGAAGGATTCTGGCTAGGTTAATAAGCATTGGTTGAGTCCAACATGCAAATGAAGAATGCTGGTTGGTAAAAAAAGATTGGCTCATATCTAAGTAAGGAACACAGTTGGTCTGAGTGCCATGGTGAGAAAGAAAGAAGGTTCAGGCATGACTGAGAAGTTCGAAAGTTTATGGAGAAATATGCTGCATGGAACGTGTGTAAGAGGAACTTCTTCAAGGCCCCCTGGTTTTATTTTAGTTCCCCCAACATAAATGATACTATCTTGGCAATCTCTGTTCATGCTCCATAGTAAAGAGACTCCAATTGTGACTACTACACATTATCCATATCTTTCTCTCAGTAGTCTATATCGGTTGAATGGTAAACCAAAGCTGAGCGAAGAGCATGGTGTGCAAAAGAAAGTGACTTTGAAGGAGAATCTGATAAATACACATAGCATCATGTACTCAGTCTCTCTGTTGGGGTATTTGCTAGAAGTAATAAAAAAAGCAAAGAAATAATCTTGTTATTTTATCACATATGTACTAGATTCCCAAAATATGTTATTTTGCTTTAAAAAGTATTACTTTAACATTATTATCTGTAACCAATTAATGCAAATTCTCTGATACATTTTTGTACAATGCCATGGAAATGATAAAAATATCAAATATACTAATAAAGTTGTCCAAAGTGAACAGGTATAAAAGAGTATAAGTTTCTCTATTATTTATCATTAATTATGAGATAAAAGCAAAATTGCTATTTGTGAATGTTCCTAATATTATGCTAATAAAATAATTAAAATATTAATAGGAACAAAATTCTAAATTCTTATTTGAATTATTACCATAGTATAATATTTTGTTTCTTTATTTAGTGCTTAACAGCCTTATGAAACTCCACAAATTGGAGGAGTATGATAATGCCCAAGCACATTTCTATAAAATTATCCAATAAAGAATTTAAAAGAGATTAATGTGTAAAAATTTATAGTTATAATTTCCTCTCCACACACTTTTTATATGTTCTTAGTACTAGATACAAATATACTTAATATATAACTCTAAAAGATCCTTTGCTAAAGATGGTGGTGACTATGTTTGCCATGTACTTGCAACATAAGGCAGTTTTTGTGTTTATGTCTACGTTGTATGTAAAGATTAAAACTAGATCACAAGATAGTCCTGAAAACATCTTCATTGAAATTTAAGATATAGAATAACTACAGCAAGTGTCCATTTTGTTGCTGAATACATTTTAAACTATGTAAGATTTTGGTGTAAAAATTTTCCAATTATTTTGTAATAGTTAAGCTTTGTAGAAGGAGATATAATTTCTCCCCATTCTCTATCCCCATATCCCAACCTAAGAAAGAATGATAAATTATATCTGCCAAAGTTTTTTATATTATACTTTTTACAATTTAGGATTAGATTACCTTCCTATTTTACAAAAATTTCCTCCAAACTTAGATGTTGCTTTAGATGAGAAGTTTTTAATCTAAGTATTATATTTAAAAATGAACAGCTATAATAACTAAGGAAATGAATTTGAAATAATGTAATTTCAATATACTTGACATACGATAAAGAAAAAGAGGAGGAAAGGGAAATCGTGTGCATGTGTGTATGTGTCAATATGTACTTTTGATCACTTGATCATTTGATTTTGAGGCAGAAGTTTATTCCATTATCTTTCCATGCAGTACCCCATATTTCAGCTTTTGTTCTACATGTTTATAATAGTGGTCTTGTTTAATGTATGTAGTTCAATAATATTACCTTTTTTTGGAGGGGGGAGACTACATTAAAGATGAAGAATTAGGGCAAATTATACCTAAGATTTCTATTGATGTAATTCAGATGTTCCAATCACTAGAAGATTAAAAAAAAAAATGCTAGAACTCTGAAAATTGATTAAATAAATCAAAAAACGTGAGTCAGTCTATTGGTAATTTTCTAACATGAGAAGTAAACTATAGATATATAGCCATTGTGTAACCAAGATATTTTTGGTTTGAGTAACCAAAATAGAAGTTAAGCTTTATTAACATATCTAAAACTGCGACACCAAATCTTATTAACATTTTGAAAGAAAAGATGTTGGTAGAAAGTCTTGACTATAGTTCTTAGCAGAAAAGGAAGCAGATAAAACATGTAATCAGTGTATCTCTTTACCCTTTTTTTAAATAATGCTTACTTATAGATAGATGCCTGTAATGTAGTCACTTTACTAATATCATTTACTTTCTGGTAATTAAATTTATGTTTATTTTCAAAGATAAAGTAAAAGCATTAGGGACAGGTTTTTTGTTTGTTTGTTTTGTTCTGTTCTGTTTTTATTTTTGGTTTTTGTTTTTTTAGTAATAACCACTGCAGTAAGAAAAAGAGTCTAGCCTTAACAGAACTCAACTTTGCCACAACAAAAGGCAGGAAAGTTTTTAAAGGTTAGGGTGTGCTAAAAGAAAAGTACCCAGGAAAAAAAGAGGGATTTAGCCCATGTCATCAGGCCACCCAGGTTTGCTAATTGGCACTATCTCGAGGAGAAACAACGTGCAGTTATGCAAAGAGGAGCATAGCATCCATCAGTTAGACCCTTCGCCTCTCAGAGGGCCAAGAGGTTGAGAATTATCTCCCTGAATGTTTGCAGTTCAAAAAGATGGCTCTGGACTCCTCCAGAGAATGGTTCTGGGCAATTGATTTACATCTCAAAGGTCAAAAGATTTATAATTGCAGACTATCTAAAGTAATTGCTTTAAGAGGGAGTTCAGGAGCCTATCTACTATTCTACAGTTTTCATTACTAAGTAATTTTCTGAGTTTTGTTTATATTCCAATGTATATTATCTCAGGAAGGTAATGTACTAGCCAAAGAATTTAAATATTTGGTTATTTTGACAGATTCATTTCTAGATTATATTACTAAATTGATATTTAAAGATTATGTTTTATAATGATATTTGATAACAAACCCTTGTATAGATCAGTTTACACCTTACATTAAAAAAAAAAAAAACTAATGTAAACTATTAAAACATTTCCCTGCAAAAGGTAAAACTAAGATGAAGTTCCAAGACCCACATAAACTGATAAAATTAAATTGATAAACATAACCATAAACCTATTCTTGATCATCTTCCTACGGAGAGGAAGACTACTTGACGATCACGATTTACTCTTTTCTAATTCAGCAAGAATCATTAACAACTAAAAAACGTGCTATTATCGAAGTTTCCAGAAAACAACTAGACAAAAACAAATGGTTTTGACAATTGAGCCTGCATATTGAAATATGTAATGCCCACAAACTCCAGAGGCAGAGACAAAACAGTCCTGTTAGCAGGGGGCATTGGCAATCCAGTTCTCATATACTTTACACAAAGACCGAATATAACTTTATCTCAAGTCCCTTGTAGCTCAGTCGATGAAAGTGTTAAACACCAAAATTGGGCAAAAATTGGTACATTCACCCTGCCCTCTAGCTATGGCTGGTGAGGAAAAGACTGACTTATTCTTAAATACCAAGAATAACTTGAACTCTGATGTCATTAACACCCTGATCCCAACAAAGCTTTCTCATGTCAATATAAATAAAGAAATGAAGAAGGGAAAGAAGGAAAGATGGAAGGAAGGAAGGAAAGAAGAAAAGAAGGAAGGAAAGGAAGGAGAGAAAGAACAGACAGAGGGATGGAGAGTCAGAAGGATACAGAGAGGGAG
>NW_011888808.1:7919523-7927135 GCF_000151845.1 Pteropus vampyrus | reverse complement strand
AGAACAGACAGAGGGATGGAGAGTCAGAAGGATACAGAGAGGGAGGATAAAAAAATTTTTAAAAAATATTATAGGTAAATGCAAATAGAGTATCCTGATAATATAGGATACCTTAGCCCTGAAAATATGGATTATAAAAACTAAGAAAAAAATTTTGTAAAGAAGATTTCTATGATATACAAGTAAAAATTAATGAACACAGAGTTGGTTGAAATGAAAAGATAACAAAACAAAATAAATTAGAAATGAATAGATGCAAAAAGATTACATTAAAAAGAGGAAAACTAAAATAATATTGTAAATATAGGAAAGAATTTACAAGGCAAAAAATAATGTGATATGAAGGGCAAATCTGAGAAGCAACTCTAGATTTGAAAAAATGAGTAGAGATAAACTAGAGTATATGATATAAATGCTACACAATAATGTATCCTTAATAAGGCTATATCTCTTTTTATTATGCTTTGCTTTATTCACTTTGCAAGTACTGCAGTTTTCACAAATTGAAGGTTTCTGGCATTCCTGCATTGAGCAAATCTATTGGCACCATTTATCCAACAGGATTTTGCTCACGTCATGTCCCTGTGTCACATTTTGGTAATTTTTACACATTTCCAAATTTTTAATAATTATTATATTTGCTATGGTGGTGTAATCAGTGATCTTTAATGATACTACTGTAATTGTTTTGAGAGCATCATGATCTGCACCTAAGTGAGAAAACAAACCATCGATAAATCTTGTATGTGTTCTGACTGCTTTACCAACTTGTCATTCCCTGTCTCTCGCCGCCTCCTCAGGACTTCCTATACCCTGAGACACAACAATAGGGCCAATGAATAACCTATAACCCTATAATAGCTTTTAAGTATTCAAGTGAAAGAAAAAGTTGTATGTCTTCCACTTTAAGTCAAAAGCTGGAAATGATTAAGATCAGTGAGGAAGGCGTGTTGAAAGTCCAAGACAGGACAAAAGCCAAGCCTCTTGTGCCAAACAGCCAAGTTATAAATGCAAAGGAAAAGTTTTTAAAGGAATCTAAAAATGTCACTCAAGTGAACACACAAATTATAAGAAAGCAAAACAGCCAGATTGCTGTTATGGAGAATGTTTTAGTGGTCTGGTTTGATCAGACTGACCAAAACATTACCTTAAACTAAAGCCTAATCCAGAACAAGACCCTAACTCTCTTCAGTTCTGTGAGAGAGATGAGGGAGCTGCAGAAGAAAGTTTGAAGCTAGCAGAGGTTGATTCATGAGGTTTTAGAAGCTGTCTTTATAACGTAAAGTGTAAGGTGAAGCAGCCAGTGCTGATGTAGAAACCGCAGCAAGTTATCCAGAAGATCTAAGATAATTACTAAAGGCGGCTATACTAAACAATGGATTTTCAGTATAGGATAACAGCCTAATATTGGAAGATGACATCTTCTAAGACTTTGATAGCTAGAGTAGGGGAGTCAATGCTGGCTTTAAAGCTTTTTAAAGGACGGGTTGACTCTCTTGTTATGGGCTAGTGCAGCAGGTGACTTTAAATTGAAGCCAATGCCCATTTGTACTCTACAAATGAAACAAAGTCTGGATGATGCCGCATCTGTTTACAACATGGCTCACTAAATATCTTAAACCTACTGTTGAGACCTACTGCTAAAAAAAATTCCTTTCAAAATATTACTGCTCATTGACAGTGCACTCGGTCACGCAAGAGCCATGATGGAGATGTACCAGATCAATGTTATTTTCATCCTGCTAACACATTTATTATTTAGCCTATGAATCGAGAAGTAGTTTTGACCTTCAAGTCTTGTTATTGAAGAAATATATTTTATAAGGCTATGGCTGCCATAGATAGTGATTCCTCAGATGGATCTTGGCAAAGTAAACTGAAAACTTTCTGGAAAGAAAGTTTCTGAAACTTTCTGAAAGGATTCATCATTCTGGATGCCATTAAGAGCATTTGTGATTCATAGAACAAGGTCAAAATATCAACATTAGCAGGAGTTTGGAAAAAGTTGATTCCTACCTTCATGGACGACTTTGAGGGGTTCAAGACTTCAGTGTAGGAAGTAATTACAGATAGATGGAAATAGCAAGAGAGCTAGAATTAAAAGTGGAGCCTGAAGATGTGGCTGAATTGCTGCAGTAGCATGATACAACTTTAATGGATGAAGAGCTGCTTCTTGTGGATGAGCAAAGAAAGTGGTTTCTTGAGACGGAATCTACTCCTGGTGAAGATGCCATGCAGATTGTTGAAATGACAGCAAGGCACTTAGAAGATTACATAAAAATTGATAAAACAGCAGCAAGGTTTGGGAGGATTGACTCCAATTTTGAATGAAGTTCCGCTGTGAATAAAATACTGTCAAACAGCATCACATGCTATGGAGATATCATTCATGAAAGGGTAAATTTATGTAGCAAACTTCTTTGTTGTCATATTTTAAGAAATTTCCACAGCCACTCCAACCTTCAGCAACTATCACTCTGATCAATCAGCAGCCATTAATACTGAGGCAAGACTCTCCACCAGCAAAAAGATTACGACTTTCTAAGGGCTTGGATGATAGTATTTTTTAATAAGAAAGTATTTTTTAGTTAAGGTATGTATATTATTTTTAGACATAATGCTACTGTACACTTAATAGACTACAGTATAGTGCAAATAAAACTTTTATATGCACCAAAGAACCAAAAATTTGTATAACTCACTTTATTGCAATATTCACTTTCTTGTGGTGATCTAGAACTAAATGTGCAATTATCTTTGAGGTATGACTATATATACATTAGAAAAAATGAACAGAAGCCATACTTACTAAAATTCTAAATTCTCCACTGTCATATTTCATGTCAGCCTTTATTTATCTATCTATCTATCTATTTATTTATTTATTTATTTATTTATTTATTTATTTATTTATTTAGGATAGTCGGAGTTGTGATTCTTAATTCAATTTGGGTAACAATGGAAGAGATGGTTGAGGGAGGATATTTAGAGCAGTGAGTACAATTGCTGTGTATATGGAATTCTACTTAATTCCACTGTGTTGACCTCATTTTATTCCTGCTCATGAGTTTAGAACTTGTCTGGATTAATGTCATGCTTCTTGCTTTTTCCTCAGGTGCAAATTTCACACATTCTTGGTTGTTGATGACTTGCATCAATTTTAGCCATCAATAGACTTTCATTTACTTTTGTTCTCCTAGAAATGTGTGAACCTTCTTAACTACTAAGAGATTTAGTTCTATCATTCTATTGTAACCAAAAGAAAGACTAAAAAAAATGTTAAAAAGTATTTGCATATGAGAAGTCTTAGAACAGGAAAGTAAGACAGAAAATTATAGTTTCTTGTCAGAATTTTTTTTTTCTTTTCTTAAGTTATATAATAATTAAAACAAAAATAATCCCTTAAGTATCTGGTAGATTAGTTTAAAAATACTTACTAAAAGAAAAAAACCAATATGATATGGGTCTTTTTCTATAATAAGTGCCAGAAGACAATTGGAGTAACTTCTGCAGAGTTTGAGGAAAAGAATGAGACCAAAAATTACATAATTAGGACTTTTTTTCTTTCATGAATTGAAGCAACAGAAAACCATTCTCAGATATGAAGAAATATGTAGATATATCACGTACATAACTTTCTTAAAAATATTTATAGGTGTCTAGTATACTAATAAAAGTTAATCAGAACAGAAAAGTTCAAGGATGGGGAATATGTAGCATAAAACTTCTGACAGATTGCCATAAGAGATTATAAACACACATAATTTGCAAGATGCTCCCAAATTCCTAGAGACAGCCATTTTCTCAGAAAACCATTATTAAGCTGGACACACAAATGATCACGTAAGGAAAGAGACATGGTGAGAGTGTTTTATCATAAAAGAAAATTAACTAAATCTTAAAAATAAGTCCATTATGATTTCATATTTCTGAGCAAATGAATATAGGAGAATGGAAAATCTTGTTTTTAAAGCATTTAAGAACACATGGTAAACTCTAATGAAATAAGATTACATTGTTTTAAAACAAAATTATACTTCATTTATTGAACACTAGAAATTAATATCTCAAAATGTTAAAGTAGCTGCTTTAGTTACTTTAGTTACTTTAATATTTAAGGTTGTAATACTTTATCATTCTATACTGGTGAGTTAGGCTCTATATAACTAAATGTCATCTATACGTTCTGTCAACATCTCTGGATTTTCAATATTTAAAGCATCTCACATGCATCAGATTAATTATAAATGTTACAACAAATAAATATGAAGGCTTTCTGGTTTATTAATTCCATTTTCTTATGGATCATCTTAGCTTAAGACATATCCTTAGGTCTTAAGCCTTTTTTGTATCTGGAATATCAGTTATCTGGAGGTGCAATATGGAAGTCCTTCATATAACCCCTCGCAAATCTTAAAACACCCTATAAGTATTATGATGTCTTAGATTTAAAAACAAAATCGTTGTTGTAAAATATTCTTCAAATGAAGAGTTTCAATAGTAAATAAAATTTGTATGGAGAGATGGAGTGTAACTTTCACATAGAAGAAATTTCGATTCCACAAAAGAGCAAAGAGGATTTTCTTTATCAAACTTTACTTTCAAAGATCACTGGAAAGAAAATCAAATTATTCATGTCTCCAATTTCTTCCAATTTGGTAGGAAAAGAAAATGTGATTTATTAAATTTGATTTGTGGCAATGTTAAGAATAGTTATTATGCTCTAGGACATGGGCTTATATTCATGGAAATTTAAAATTTATAAAAAACTTAAGGGACATTTTGCTTGAGGGGAAAAATAAATCACATACTGTCCTTTATTAAACAGTTCATACTTATAAATTAGGTCACATACATGAGGAAATGTTTTCCAAAAATATTTTTCTGTTCGGAGTCCAATGATTACTCTTGTAGCAAAAAGTTGTAAGTCAGAGAATAAACTCTTTATGTATCTTTATGCGCTAATAATTTTTTCAGGGTTGTTGCTCTCTGTACCAAGGTAGTTATGCTAACATCAGATGTTTTATTTCACATGCATAACTGTAAATATAGTTGATTGTATTAAAGGCTTTTTTTAAGTGCATTAAGGAAATACCAAGTTATCACACACATACACACACACACACACACACACACACACACTCACACATATGATTTCAGATTGTTGGAATAAATTTTATATTACCAATATGATTATATCCAGAATTAAATCATCCACACTTTACATCATGACTGCTAATAACCATTTCTTAAATAAGCATGCTATAGCAAAAATACACTTTTTATATAGAGGGTTTTAAAACAAGATGTTACTTTTAATAAGTTCTCTTTAAAGCCAGCAATCATAAAGTTAGAATTTAAAGGATCAGTGCTCAGTATAGAATTTTTATTATTCCATTGTCTATTTGTAGATACTAATAACACCATATGGTGTTAACACTGATGTTGACATTGATGCTAACAGCTGTCACCAAGCCAGTAAATTACTTAGAATTATGCAAGGCCCATGGAGAGTTAAAGATTTGATTACACATTTATACATGTTTGATTTAAAACTGCCCTTTACTCTAGTACAGTAGTGCCCCCCCCCCCAATCCATGGGGCATATGTTCCAATCTCATGGTAGAAGCCTGAAACTACAGATAGCACTGAACCATGTGTACAATGTTTTTTCCTATGCATAATAACTATGATAAAGTTTAATTTAGAAATTGGCACAGTAAGAGATTAACAATGATAATAAAATAGAACAATTACAACAATATACAGTAATAAAAGTTATGTGAATGTGGTCTCTCTCAATATCTTATTGTATTGTACTCACCTCTTTGCAATGATGTAAGAAGATAAAATGCCTTATTAAGTAAGGTGAGAACTTTCACCTTTCACTTAAAGGAAGCACTTTATGGCTTCTCTTTGGCATATCTGAATTGCCAGCATCACTATTCTTATACTTTGGGGCTATTAAGTAAAATCAGGTTACTTGAACACAAACACAGCGATACCACGACAGTTCTGATAACCAAGATGGCTACTGAGTGACTAACGAGTGGAGGGCCTCTACAGCATGGAGATGCTGGACAAAGGGTGGATTCACACTGCCGGCAGGTTGGAGCAGGTCTCCGAGATCATGCAACATAGTCCAGTATATTATTTAAAACTTATGAATTGTTTATTTCTGGAATTTTCCATTGAAAATTTTCAGACAGCAATTAACCATAGGTAACTGGGAGCACAGAAAGTAAAATTTCAAATGTAGGGGAACTATTGTAGAAGTTAAATGAAGCAACTATTAAAATAGAGAGTCTTTTTTTTTTTTTCCCCTCACAGGAGAAAATGTTTCTCACTCCCCTGCATTTATATACTGAATCTTAACAATAACTTAGACATAAATACAAGACATACAATTTTATTTTTTCTATTTGAATCTTATTGATATATTCAAATACAATCTTGTTGCTCTTCACACTTGGTAATTTTAATTGGCAGCAAGAAAAATGATTTTTCACAAAGACTTCTCTTCTTGCCTATAGCCTTGGAAGACTGCCAGAATTCTTTCAAATTGCTTCCATTCTCAATTATTTCTAAGTACATATCTTTGGTTTATAGATGCCTGCAGGGTAGGTTATATGACATTTCTGTATGTGCTATAGTTCACAGGCTTATTCATCCAAGTAGTATTTTAATATTTGCCATGTATCTTAATGAGACAAAATTATTCAAGTACTCTAGTGTCTATATACCTGTTTGAAAAGAAAAAGAAAATATCGTATAGCTACTGAACCTAATAAGGCTTTATTCTTAATTATAATCTCTGTGTAGAGAATTTATGAATAATGAGACATATTTACATAATATTTAGTTAATATTATGTGACTTTTGCTGGCATTATCCTAAAAATAATAAGAAAAATAGATTGTTAGATATTTTTATGACCATAAATTGAACTATTTACAAATGATCAGCAGATATAAATATTTGTCATTTCCAATATAAGGTGAACTAAGTAAAATAATATAAACATTATAGTTTTTAAAGCCATATATATATATTACATTTCTGGAGAATTCATGGCCTGTGAATAATATGACTTTAATTAACTTTCAGGGTATTATTGGTTCATAACTAATAATGATAGGAAAAAATAACATATGCATCTAAATATGATTTAAAAGGAATGTAAAAGCAGTTGTGTAATAAACCTTTTCATACCCTCTTGGTGCACATGTGGCATCCTCAGTCTTGCAAAAGAGACCAAATTTTGCCTCAGGGTTCATCTTGCCTTTGTGAATTGACAATAACAAAAATTTTCAGAAATTATGTGTGACAATTGTAAAACAGAAGGAATGTTAAAAATAACTTATAATCCTACATTTAAATAATATTAATCACAAAGGCATCAAATATTCCAAACTTATCACTTCCTAATAATGTATTATATTTTGCTTTTATGACTTACTAAGTTTATGACCAGTGATATCACTTCAGTAGCTTGGAATCAGCCAGGATGGGAGGATACCACAGGGGAAATTGGCAAATGGTACAAATCGTGGCTTGACTTGTTATTAGAATTGTCTAGACTTAAGTGGAGATGGAAATGGTAATAACGGAG
>NW_011888808.1:7915924-7918353 GCF_000151845.1 Pteropus vampyrus | reverse complement strand
GCTTCTACTTCTGTCTCATCTCTGACCTAATCAGAAAAGATTGTTCACTTTTAAGAAATCAAATAATGTAGTATAATATTCCTGTCTCAATTTCCTTAACTTAAGGGATCACATCGGCAAAGTTCCATTTTCCATGTAAGGAAACATATTTATATGTTCTGGGGATTCAGGCACGGATCTCTTTGGGGAGGAGTATAATTCTGCCTCCACATGCTTGTAGTTCCTCATCAGCATCTCTACACATGTGCTTAAATAATTCATGAACTATCACATGGTATCACACACAAAAAAATCTCAGTCCAAAGAGACCACCTCCATGGCAAGCAGATATAGCAATAGGATTAATATCATGAGATCTCTTAGTTTTAGAGCATACCCTACTGTCTTAATCTTTTTGGACTGCTGTAACAAAATATCCCAGACTGGGTGCTTATAAACAACAGAAATTCATTTCTCACATTTATGGAAGCTGCAAATCCAAGATCAGGTGACAGCATTGTCAGGTGAGGACTCTCTTCTGGGTCATTGTGAGCTAGCTCTCTAGGGCCTCTTTTATAAAGGCATTAATCTTATTCATTAGAGCTTCACCCTCAGGACTTAATCACCTGAACGTCCCATCTTCTAAAACTGTTACCTTGGGCATTAGGTTTTCAGTGTACTAATTTGGGGAGAACACAAACATTCATGAAATAGTACTTATAATTTGCAAGCAATGTTGATATGCTGTCTTCCAGGATCAAATAACATGCCGTTTGTCTACACCTTATATATATAGTGATATATTTCCTATAACTAGAATATATACACCTTATATATATAGTGATATATTTCCTATAACCTCAAAACAAAGGGTAAGAGTAGGATTGATCTTTTTCACCTTCATTCCTACTGATCCATTCCCAAAATGTATTTTTCACGTCCCAGAAATCTTAGGATCTGCCATATTAAAGGAATTAGTTTGTACCTCTTCCTATAAGGAAGAGATAATGGCATCTTGTTCTTATACAATGTTTATATACTAAAAGAAAGTAAGGTTACCAGCTGTTCTGAATGATACAAGACCTAGTTTATTTGCCCCTAAGAACAACTTGGCCCCAATTTCAGTCCCTCTTCTTAAATTGTTTTCAGGGCAGAGTAATCCTAGTAATGACTTAAAGACACTCCTGGAATTAATAATTACAGTCAAAAATTCTTCTGACACCACTGTTACTACCACAGATTAAGGGACTTCCATGCTCTGCATCAGATGAAAACAGGAGATCCCTCTACCTAAGCAATGGGTGAATCAGACCCATGGATATCTATCTTCCAGGTGGCTTCCTGGTGAGTTATGACAATACATTCAAAGATGGAGGAAAATAAATCTGGTAGGATAGGCTTTGACCAATGAAAGAAAGAAAATTGGCTGAAGCTAGAGGTTAATTTGTCCATTCTGCCTCTCTCCCAACAGTTCATTCCAAATTGTTGTGGTTTCATGCAGCATTTTTAAAGAAATCCCATGAAGTTTAGCCAACAATTGTGTTTACTTCAAAGAAGCAGATGACTTGGTAAAGCAACCTTGTTGTGTTTGCTCTTTCCTACATTACCCCATTAACCCCCGTTCTTGCTTCCCTGAGACGGTATCTCCTTACATAAAATATTAAAACATCAGATTTTGTCTTAGACTCGATTTTCTAGAAAACCGAAGTAAGAAGATTGATTACTGAGGTAAAACATATTTGAACTATCCAAATAATCCTGTAATAAATACCATTTTGTTATACTCATTATATTTTATTTTGTTACCTGGCTTTGCCAATATTTATTTAAGATTTTGGCATAAGTATATAGCTACATGTCATCTTGATCTTTCTTGTTATATTGTTTTTTGGTGGTATATCTGACTACATTCTCTATTTTTCTTATGGTGATTAGTTTTCTAATTCTTTTCTTCTTCAGAGTTTACTGTTTAGGTAAAACTAGGTTTCCAAGACAATAATTTTCAATTTAACTTATATTTTTAAATTAATTTGCCTTTGATACTATTATATATCTCATTCACTGAAATGGCTATTTCACTCTTATCATATCATTTTATGTTTATTATATTAAAAATATTAGTGTGTCTAATTAGAAAATATTGGAAAATGGTTTCTCTATTTTTATTCATTTTAATTTTGATCAATTAAAATTTTATTTTTTAAATGTTTTAGTTTTAATCGATTTAAAAATAATGATTAAATGAATTTAAATATTAGACCTCCAGTTTTTGTCGGAGCCAGCCGACGAAGTAATTGAGGGTACCTGAAAGGGGGAGCATGGACTGAGGAAAAGAAAGAAGACAGACAGAATTGCAGGTGGGATCACAGAATCAAGCTGTGTCTGTGTCCCCGAGTTTATTTAGAACACACTATTTATAACATTACAATAAGAAAGACAGTAGTCAAGAA
>NW_011888808.1:7902119-7914825 GCF_000151845.1 Pteropus vampyrus | reverse complement strand
TCAAATGCTATTTTGCATCTCATTCTCTGTCAACCACCCCGAGTTGTTGCTGATATTAATAGGTGAATTCTCAATATTCACTTTCTCTTCTTGTTCACTGATTGGACACCAAATCTGTTCATTAAGTTCAGCTAAAATATTCACTTTTGCAGACTCCCATATATTTAAAATGAGTCTGTGATTCAAACTTGATAAATGAGATGACATTTAGTAGGCCTACTGACAAAAATGTTAAAAGATTCCTAACCATCTGTTTAGATCATGAACCAATGCCAAGAAGAAAACTAGTAACTTACTATTGTAAAACAAACAATAACAACAACAACAAACTCTCCTAATTAGATTGCTGGAGCAGAAATCTAGAATGGACAGTATTCCTTGAAGACTTCCTTTAGTGGCTGACCCAATTGTAGAAAGCCTAGCTCCAAATTTCTAATCACATGGGGAAAATTAGCTCCTAATTAGTTATACCACTGTTTTCAGATATTTATTGCATGCTCCTCAACATAACTGTAATTGATATAGACATGATGAAGATATTAAAATTCAGTGTTCTTTTTTGATTGCCAGACACCATTAAATACATTTTAATGCTTCTGGTAATAAACAACCACTTATGGGATATGTACTCTGTGCTAAATCTGGCCTTATCATAGGTAATTTTTACATAAGAATGTGAGTTAGAAAAATTAAGTAATTTAACCAATAAACTGGATAGTTTCAAGCAGGAAATTAATAATGTTAGGGTTTTTCAAAGTCTACTAATAGATATTTATCTTAAAAATTCAGTCTTCTTTTTTTAATTGCAGATAAGTTTTTTTCCTAAAGCAGCAATTGATATGTGATATTTCACATTAGTATGAGGATAAACTGTGTTTTTCACGTATCTCCCATTAGAGCACAACAAACAAATAGAAAATCTAAAAATATTATTTTTAAATTAATAACTAATCTTTAACTCAAACCTCTTCTTATTTATAGTAGCATTAAAGAACCTGACTCAATTAACAAAATAAAAGACATAGTACTTACATTTTCTGTGTAGCTAATATACCATCATTACTAGTTATATTTTTAAAGTAGTGTAATTAATATTGTATTATTGGTTCAGGTAAAAGAAGATGGGTGATTGTTTCTCTAAGGAGTAAAATTCTGATATTTCATTTTATTATTTCTAATCTCTGCTCGAAACTCTTTTTATCTGTGATTAACATATGATCATGTGTAATTTAATGTTTCTGCTTTAATAATTTAGCTCAAAAGGGCATTTACTTAAAGCTTTGCAACTGAGAGGAAAGATAACTAATGAGATTTCATAAGCTTAGAAGACCGGAATGTGTTGAGTGGCACCTAAAAGATCTGCTGGAAACAACAGATGCATCAGTGAGGTCTAGATAATTCTTGGTGAGACAAAATTTATAAAATTTAAAACAAGTCTTTCTGGTTTTATGAGCCAACAAATATGACCTATTTTATGCAACAGACAATTGTTATTTCTGGTGAAATATGAATAATCCAATCGTCGAGTCATATGTTTTTTGTTGGGTATGGATTCATAAGAGAGAGACTGGTTACATGATTTTACTTGTATATTACAAATGCAAATGCATTTGTTTTATTCTATTAATGTAATGTCATTAAATATATCCAAATAATTGGAATAAACAGGGTCAACATGAAATCTGAAGATCCAACATTTCACACCTGGCTAGGTGATGGGACTATTAATAATAAATGTCATTTATTATACATTTATTTTTAAAAATAATCTAGATTTGTAGACTTCTGTTATGATTACTTTCTCTTTCTTGCATGTCTCACTTTTCATTCTAGTATTTAATCTTGGCTAACCTACATTTTGTTTCATTTTTATTTTGTTTTATTTTTCTTCATGACTTTTGTCAGAATTGCATCTCCTTTTTTAGTCCAATTAGGGAATAAGCCTTTGGCTGGAAAGATCTTATTAACACATATTTTAAAATTGGATTTGTTTTCTAATTGTATCTTTAGTTTCTCAAATACATGAAATAAATGACCTTGCCCTAAAGAGTATTATTTAGTTAGGAGATAAGATACAGTGATGATAAAAAGTATGTGCTAAGTACCATGTCAGTATTGCAGGCATTGTTGATATTAGGGAGACTATAGATTCAGAATAATTTTTATTAATATTGGACTTGCTTGAGGAAGCATAATTGACAGAAAAAAATGCAAAAAAAAATGTTGAGAATGTCATGTTTGAGATAAATTTTTCTTTATGAATCACAGCCAGAACTCATTTTAGACAAGCATTAAGAATAGAAGATCAGGCTTTAAGGATTGGTCTACTATGGAAGTTTTATTGTTTGGCAAAAAAAAAAAAGGATGATAGATGAGAGTTGCTCATTAGGAAGAAGAGATGGAAACTAAACTGATGAAACAGTCAAGGAGAGAGAGAGACTGAGCTTGAACAGTTGTTTAGAGGCAGAAGAGATTCTAGAAAGTATCAGATACTGCAGCAAACTAGGGAACATACAGTTCTAAATGTTAAAGCAGCTGCCCAGTTTCATATTATTGCTTGCTGCTGTGTGGGAGGGATAGCTTGGTATTGCAAATTATTTTAATTTTTGATAGATTTTTGATGTGTTGTATGCTGAATTTTAAAATATAGTGGGAATAGAACTCACATGTCTATGGACCAATCGTGTTCCTATATGTCTGTTATGAAAATCTTAAGCATCTCGTAATCACTTTCATTTGGAATGAAACATTAAAATTTTATTATTGTTCATTAGAATTTGAGGTATAAGATATCATATTGTCAATAAAAAAGATAATGCTACCAAAATGAAGATTTTTGTCTCCTTACAAAAATATTTTGATTTCCTGCCTTTTATCTGAAAGCTAGAGCTTAACCTAAATACTTTCTTCTACTAGAATATTTTACAAGTTACACAGAAACTTTATGGTACATTTTTCATATTTTTTAGATATTGAAAGGACTACACACATACAATTTATTGATACTATATTAGCTATTTTCAGTAAACTCATTGTACATTAGGCAGTTTGTTTATTTTCTTCAAGTCGTTTGAATCTTTCATTCACGGATATGCCCTTAGTTTCTACTGTGTGAAAGATGCTATACTAGGCACTGGAATACAGCAGTAAACAAAACATACAAAAGCTTGTCTCTAATAGAGCTTATATTCTAGTGGAAAAAACAACATTAAACACTCTAAATAAAACATAAAGCAGATTACATTTTTATGTGTATGTGTGTGTGTGTGTGAGTTTGTGTTAGGAAAAGGAGTTTAATCATTGGAAGGTAGAAGGGGGAGAGGAGAGCAAGTTTTGAAATGATCTAGAATGGTCAGGGCTCCAGTTTAAAATAATTATTAAGAATTTCAAGAAGCCAAGAGCAGAGCATTAAACCAAGGGCAGGGTCCTTTGATTCACAGGGACCTACGGCACAGGTTGCTCATACATGGAGCTGGTTCTGTTTGCAATAATTCCTGGATTAGAATGATGACACTGGCAGTAGTTAGAGCTTAGAAGTTGGATATTGAAGATTTAACAGACAGGATTTCCTTATAATGCAGATAAGAGGTGTGATAGAGGAGACAAGCATAAATTTGTTTTTTCTTAGCAATTAAAAGAATGAAATAGATCTGGACTGAGTGAAAAGGCAGCAAAGAAATTGGCTCAAGATTTTTCTGTGTTACTGTCCTCATCCTTGCAATTTCATAAAAGATTTTTTTTCTGAATTATAACTTCTTTTATATCCTTTATCTGTTATCATTTTAATTTAAAAATGATGCCATAAATTTTACATTTATTTGAATAATAAAGCTATAATTTTGCAGAGTAATCTTTTTTGAAGTTTAAGTTCTTTTCAGGAGTAATTAAAGAAAATATGTTAATAATTGTCATCTAAATATATACACGTGCTTTCACATGTATGTTATGTGCATTATTGCATTTGATCCTGTATTGGGTGTCTTTAAATTTCACAATTGCCTTATCCACTTGAAAGGACTTATTGATAAATCAAATGTTGATATTCAGTTAAAATAATTTATATCTAAATTTTTAAATCTTATACTTATGACTAAATGACAGAGGTCTTCTTTTCACCTTCATTCATTCTTACATACTGAATGATAACAAAATAATCAAGTTTTGGAATTAAAAAAAATAAATAAACAGCACAACATATTTTAAGATAGAAATTGATGACCTCCTATGTAGTAAGCTTATTATTTTTTTAAAGACGATATCTGATAGCATCTATTAAGCTTTTAAAATGTATACATTCTATGAACCACCAAGTGAACTTCTCCATAGCTACCTCCGTGTCTTAATAGCATTCCTTCCTTCTGTTGACTTTTTGTTTTCTAATTTAAAATGCTTTGAGGACACAAATGTCAAGTATATTGCCTATAATTGCATTCATACTTGTTATTAAATTCAATTAATAAGTATTCTCTAAATATATGTGAAAATGAAAGTATGCATTCAGGCTTTAATTTTGGTGCTAATCTTTTGCTTATTTTCTAATCAATGCTGAAAAAAGCCTTAAGATGCTCTTCAGCTCTGACTCTAGAGGTCAACAAGGACAGCAAGAGCAGAGAGCTGATAAAATGGGCGGTGGGGTGTATAAGGCAAAGGGAGCCACCGTGATTATTTCCTCAGTGTCTGTTTTGCAGAAAGATCTTGTTATCTCAAAACTCAAGAAGATTATAAAGGTTATTTTTCAAGGTAGGAAATGTGTCAAGAAAACTATTCAATCTTGCTGTCAAAGATTTGTGTAGCTGAAAGCAGAATTTATATTAGAAAATACATTTCTTGTCTATATCTGATAAAACCGAGAACTTAAAATTGATAATTAAATTCATGTGTCCTAAATTTGATGAAGCCAAACAACTGAAGATTCTAAAATACTATTTGGACTAAGATGTATAATTATTGTCAAAAGTGATGAAATAAAGTATAACCATAACATATCACAGAAACTATAACATAGTGAAGCATTGTTTTCATGTGTTGTATTATTTCAATTCAATTTTAATTAATTTTAAATTTTAATTAATTATTAATAACATGGCTCTACCACAGATATATATTACTAAATATAAAATATATACTTACTACTATAAACTATCTGAACCTATTTCCTCACATCATAAAAGATATTAAAAATATTTGCAGAGTTTTACAACATAACCATGTATGTTTGTGTTGTATGTGTATCTTAAAAGAAAGAGGCATAACATATGTTGACATCAATAGCATTGTAAGCAACTCTGAATTTCCAATAAGGGTTTCTCATATTATCTTTTCAAGTAATTATTTAAAATGTATTTGCATTATTTTTTTTCTTTTTAAGATGGTTCCAAACTGTTGTAATAATAATAAAACAAAGATATAAAGAGTACTTTATTGTTGAATTTTAGTAGTGAAAAGTATGAAAATAAAAAAAACAAGGAAAGGCATTTATTTATCTTCTATCATTTTTGTTAAAAAAACTTTACTGATCTATCAACAATTCTTTGAAAGAATAATTTCTGTATCATATGCAATATTAGAGATGCTGATTGCCTATTTAGATTAAAATATTTTAAAGGGGTACAGTAAGTGACAAATAATTACCACTTGACAATATTTATAGTTCACATAAGTTCGTGTTCAATCAATAATTTCAGGCTATCTAAAATTTTATGATAAAATTATACATATTTTATAATAATGTGTCCACACAAAGTTCATAAAATCAATAAGGCTCAAAACTATAATTTGAAAATAAAAATTATTCCAAGATTATCCTACTTATTATCCAAATTATCCTAATTATTGAAATTATTGATATTAATGTTTTCATTTATCTCTGATATTTGTATTTTTTTATACATACTTAATTTAGAATTGTGAGAGTCGTATCACATTTATTTTGTCTATAAACTACAAACTGAGCATGTAATGTGTCCATATCATTGAGAGGTGATTGTTGCAACTTAACAAACCACACTGAAACATAATGACTTGACACAACACCATTTTAATTGCTCTTGATATTCTAGGTCAGAAACTTGAGCTGGGCTTAGATGAGGGGTGTTGTGTGAGGAATTTCACTTGGGATGCTCCTATGGCTTCAGTCATAAAATGGCTTGATAGAGACTGAATGGTCCCATATGTCTTCACTCATATGTGTGGCTATTGTGTGCTGCATGTGGACTGTAATTCTTCAATTCTCACTTATGTGGTTTCTCATTTTCCAGTGACTTTTATAGTTTCATATACTTTTTTAGATTATTTGTTCTACTTCTGTGAAAAATGCCATTGGTATTTTAATAGGGATTATATTGAATCTATATATTACTTTGGGTAGTATGGACATAACGATGTCAATTCTCCTATCCATGTGCATGGTATATGATTCCATTTATTTGTATCTTCTTCAATGATATAATTTTGGGAGCACGGGCCTTTTACCTCCTTGGTTAAATTTATTTCTAGGTATTTTATGTTTTTTTGATGCAATTATAAATGGGATTGCTTTCTTAATTTCTCTAGCTGATAGTGCACATTGGTGTATAAACATGTAAACAATTTCTGAATATTAATTTCATATCCTGCTACTTCATTGAATTTATTTATAAGTTCTAAGAGTTTTTGGTGGAAACTTTAAGATTCTCTCTATATAGTATCATGTCATCTGCAAATAAGGACAACTTTACTTTTTCCTTTTCAATTCGAACACCCTTAATTTCTTTTCTTTGTCTGATTGTTGTGGCTAGAACTTCTAATACCATGTTGAATAGAAGCAGTGAAAGTGGACATCTTTGTCTTGTTCCCGATTTTAAGAAAAACGCTTTTAGTTTTTCCCCATTGAATATGATGTTAGCTGTGGATTTGTCATATATAGCCTTTATTGTGTTAAGATATGTTCCCTTTCTTCCTACTTTACTGAAAGTTGATATAAATGGATTCTGGATTTTGTCAAATGTTTTTCCCACATCTATTGATATGATCATATGACTTTTATCTTTCAGTTTGTTAATGTAGTGTATCACATTAAATGATTTGCAGATATTAAACCAATCTTGCATCTCAGAGATAAATACCACTTGATCATGATGTGTGATCTTTTTAATGTATTGCTGAAATCAGTTTGCTAATATTTTGTTGATTTTTGCATCTATGTTTATCAGAGATGTAGAGTCCGTCACTGAGTAAGTCCATTCGCAGGTCTTTTAAGAGGCAAGTCTGGGACTCCTGCAATCCTCCATCTCACTTAGCCACAATGTCCGCTGGTTTTCACAGCCAGAAGTTGTGGGGACTTCTCTTACCAGCACTGGAACCCTGGGCTGGGGAGCCCAATGTGTGGCCAGGATCCCTCATTCCTCTGATGGGACCTCTATATCTGAGATATCCTTCCAATTCTCAACTGCCACACGTGGTTGTGGGACCAGCCCATTCCATGCCTCCGTCTCAACCAGATTCTAGCCTCTTCTGTGTCCCCAGTTGTAAGCCTTCTGTTCAGCTAGACTTCAGGTGACTCCTAATGATGTTTGTTCTGTAGTTTAATTGTAATTTTGATGTGGTTTTGAGAAGAGGCAAGTACAGTGTTTAACTACTCCATAATCTTGATCAAAACTGTATTTTGTTCTTTACAGTGCTCTTTATTCCCACCTTTTTCAAATATATTTTCAAAAACAGAGCAGAATATTTTCTAAATACAAAGAATCTTTTGATTTCTACAGAGATAAAAAGCAAAATTAAGGCTTTGATAAATCTTTTCAATAAAACAATATTTAAAATAGAAAATATGTGACACCTTTTAGTATTGAGATAGAAATATGAAATAAATTAATTCAATAAAAGATTACACAATTTTAGCAACTTCTATGTCTTATATTGTGGTATAGGCCTTTATCACCAATAACAGAGCACCAAGGTGGGAACAGAGAAATGGCCAGTTTGTATTGACTTACTCATAATGGATTCATATTAGGTAAGGAGAAAAAAAGAAGTCATGCATGTGAAAAAAGGGAATGAGTGAGACAAGATAACTTCTACTATCTTAGTATAAAAAATAAAAGACTTTTTTGTTACTTTAACATTCCATTGTTCACCCCCTTGACCTACTTGCAAGACTTCATGGTCATCACAGTAGTTGTAGAATCTAATTTATTTGCAAAGATCTGTGTAAAAGTGGAGTTTAGATATCTACCTTGGTAATCATTTTTAGGGTCTAATATGAATTTCTGTCAAATGTATCTTCTTGTTGTCTAATCTAAATCACTCCTGCTGTGATTTAAAGATATTTCTATGTCTTCTATCTCAGTGGAAATGAGCAGCTGGTTATAATACTCCTCCATATACTTGAAGGTTACAGTTTTAAAAGGAATTCATTTAATTTGTTCAGAAAAAACTTATAAATCTTGGACTATTTTCCTTACAAGTTGATTGAAGGTTTTTAAGTGATTGCATGTCATAAAAACTATTAGTATGTTAACATAGCAATAAATCAACAAAGTAGAAATAGTTCTTATATGTATGTTTCTCCTTGTTTATTGCATTTAATGTATTAATAGCTTTTGAAATAGGCACCATTAGTTTTTTGGTTTTTTTTTTTTTTAATTCCATGTGGATCACAGGAATATGAGAAGAAAAACATGAATGTATGGAAAAATCTTTATAACTAAAAAAAACTGTGAAATCTATATGAGTTTATTATATTTTATGAAATCAGTTTGATTTGCTTCTTTTCAAATTTGAGCTGTGAAAACATGACAATCTTGTGTGGTTTAAGAGTTGGTCTAATGATGTGTGAAACCTGTTGAACTCAAGAAATGAATTAGATAAATAATTGTCACTAGGCAGAGAAGACATAGTTGGGAGAGAACAGGGTTTTATCTGGCGATATATAACATAGTAAACCTTCAGAAAGACCATCACCAAATATATGAGCCTCAAACAGCTCTTCTGTATATGTATTACCTATTTCTACATCTTAGCCTGAATGCAAATTATTTGCAGTAATATTAGCATCTTGAAGGATTTTCCCCAGCATAGCCTTTTGATATTTTCAATACTCATAGTTCTAGACTCACCAAGGCATCTTTCTATGGATTCAACTCATGTTTTAGCAAAGCTCAATATGAGAACAATAACTTCACCAAAAATTAGTTTTTCTCTTCATCCTGAATTCACCCTATATGCCACTTAAATTATGTGAAACAAAGTTTGTAAAACTAGGTTTTTAGAACAGAGAGCTTTCTGGAGGATACAGTGGTCAGACATAAATGCAGTATCTTCTCTCCTCCTTAGCCAAAGGATGAAATAACTGTTACTGACAAAGCTATAGTAAGCCTGATGGAACTGTGGCATATGAAAATGTCTTTATGTTGGTTCTCAATTTTCTGACCATTTCTTGGATTCCTAACAATCTAAGAAAAAAAGAGGGGGAAAAAGTAGTCCAAGTATGACAGTATCTATAAGAAAATTGACAGTGAGCAAATGCGCCTGGCGAATTTTCTTTTATAGCTCTCAAACAATAGGAGAACTGCTTGTCTTCTCTTAGCAGATTACATAGATAAATAACTTGCTATTTAATTTCGTATATTAATTTTATAAAATTTATATTTAATTTCAGGTATGAGGGAAGTACAGCTCAAAAGGGGATTCTCAACTTTGAATGGCACACTCAGGTAAAGCGAATCGTCCGTTATTGTTAAATATCCTTTTCTACATTTTATTAGATGTGTGTTCTATTATCATGTGGTGATCTCTTCTATCTTTAGATTTCCCAAACTATCAGCGGGTGTTTGAGTCAATTGGTATAAATTTGCCAATATTCTACAGCTGTACAGAATCCACCACAAAGCCAGTGGCTCTATATTATTGCTCATGCATCTGTAGGTGAGCTTGCTATCAGCTGATCTATGCTGGGCTAAGCTGAGCAGTCTGTTCACCTTGGGCAGACTTGCTCATGAATTTACTAGTCAGCCAGAGGCCAAGTGATCAATCTTGTGCTAGATTTCATTCTCCTTCTGAGATCACAGACCTAAAGGGAACATATTCTTATGGAGATGAGAAAGCTGCAAGAAGGTCACAGAAACAGATGAGGTCTCCTTTAGGCCCAAGGCCAAAATCGGCACACTGTCACTTCCCTTCATACATCACTGCTCAATACAGGTCAATTGGCCAAACCCAAAGTTAAGGTTAAGATTTATACATTGGCCGTTAGTGAGAGAAACCAAAAAAATTACATGCCAAGATATATGGATATCCGGAAGCATGAGAAATTAGTGTCAGTAATAAAATCAACCATATACGTCTCAGTCTGCTCAATTTTCCAATTTTATCCTTCTCTCCAAGCTGCCTCCTTTCTCCAGGCAAAAGATAATTTAAAAAATAAATTAAAAAAATAAGAGAGAGAATTACTAAAAACTTCTCAAATTTAAAACTAGGATTAAAATCTCTCTCTTTCTGTCTCTCTCCCTGTCTAAGTTACGTCTTATAATGTAGATTAAAATAATTCCTTTTTAAAATATATTTGAAAATTTGCCTGTGAACCTTATTGAGCCAGGCCTTTTTTTGTGAGGGGGGGGGTGGAAGGATAATTCTATATTAATGATCTAAATTACTTTAATGTTTTAAAATGTTTTATATCTTCTTATCTAAGAATATTATACATAGCTTATATATGTATATATGCACATATATATGTATTCATATATAATACATATAAACTATAATATGCTATAACATATATCAAATAAATACATGTTATATCAAAATAAATAACAACTAGTATCTGCATGGGTTTCTCAGCCTTTTGAACATAAGGCTTTATGATATTTAACTTTATATCATCTTGACTGGCTCATGAGTGTCTAGACAGCTGGTCAAACATTATTTCTGGGCGTGTCTATGAGGGTGTTTCCAGAAGAGACTGGCATTTGAGTAGGTAGACTGAGTTCAGTACATTGCCCTCCACAATGTGGATGCACATCATCCAATCCCTTGAGGACCTGAACAGAACAAAAATTTGGAAAGAAAATTTGCTCTTTCTCTTTCCTTCTCCTTCTCTCTCGCTCGCTCGCTCTCTCGCTCTCTCGCTCTCTCGCTCTAGTCCTAGCTTTAGCTCTAGCTCTGCCTGACTGGTTGACCTGGAAGAGTGATTTTCTCTTGTCCTTGGTGATCCTTGTCCTCAGGCTTTCAGACCTGGACAGGAGTCTATACAATCAGCTCTCTAGTTCTTATGCAGTTCTTATGTATCAGCTCTCTAGATTAGATGCAGATATAGTCTCTTTGAATGTGTTATGCCTCTCTCTTTTATATCTATAAAAATTAAAAGTAAAGATATCCAATTAAAAATTATCTTTTTCTAATTTGTATTCCTAAGAGTCTAACTACCTCTGTTCTCTGATAGATACAGAGTAGCAAACTTGTCAACAATCCTCAAAACAGAGTCTACTATATAAATACTACTTAAATATCAGTTGTATAAATGTATGCTAATATTCATTCATCTTATAGTGCTTTTTAAACTATTTTTTTTTAACTAGGTGGATATAAAAGTCCATATGAAATGATTTGAAAAGAACGAGTAAGAAAGTAAAAAGGAACTTCTATTAGGTTACTATTTTTGCAATGGGCAGCAGCAAATTAAGAAATTCCTAAAGAAAAATGTTGGCTCAAAAAATTTTATATGGATTTTAAAATAAAACTCTATAAATAATATAGAAAAAAATAATTTGCTGATAAAGGGTGAGAGAGGAAAATTGCACTATTGAAATCCTTGAGTTGATAGAAGGGTATGGCATTCAGATCACAAATGAAATACCTAGATAGAGGTAGGGGCATTTCTTAATCTGTAATATGAAAAAAGTCAGAACATAAGACTTCAGATGAAGACCCATTACTAGATCTGGGAATATAAGCATGAGATTGTTCTTTCCTGATTGCTGTCATTTTTCAAATAAATGTTAGGAAAAAATTTCTTCTGAGTGTACAGAAATAGGAAGAAGGGATGAAGTTTCAAATAGGAATATGAGATGTAAACTAGTTATGTCAGAGAATAGGAATGTGAAGTTAAAAGCTACATGTAATAGTGCCCATTAGAGATTTGTGTACATAAATAGCTAGTATCATGTAACATTGTTATATTATTTTTTAAAGTAATATTCTGATACTTAGATGTGAACCCAGAATAGATCAACATCTGTCAAGTGGCATATGACAGAAGCAGTGAATAGCATAAGACTTTAGGAGGTGGTATGGTTAATAAAGGGAGTAAGGAAACAAATTGACTAATACATAGTGAACAATTGTTGGCATCAATAGGTTGGAGCTCTCAGTAGAATAAAGGATTGTTGGATTATAGAATTTAAAATAAGCGAGCCAGGGGAAAATACATGATATTCAAAGACAGGATCTTTAAAATATGCATTTCAAGTTTACTAGTGCTGGCAGCTCTTGAGTGTGACCATGTGGGCAAGTTAGCACAGATAAAGTAGAAGAATGATCATTGTAATTTTGATTTTATAGTTGTATGACAGTTTGACTGGATTTTCTTCATTGCCCTGTAGAAATTATTCTTGAAGGCTTTCTGCCACTGAATGCTCCTGGGGAGAAATTTGAAACCATATTGATTTCACCCCTTTAACTTACTTGAATTTTACCCACTACCTGTGGGTGCTTCAAATAGCTATAATAA
>NW_011888808.1:7894643-7900694 GCF_000151845.1 Pteropus vampyrus | reverse complement strand
CTGTAGAAAAGGAGAGAAACTTCAAAGAGCCTATAATGTCTATTTTTCTCTGTTAGAATAGTAAACAATATATATTCCATCAGCAAAATATTACTTCATTATATTGTACACATCAGAAAATTTACAATGGCCAAAATTTTTTCTCATTGAAATTTGATTATGGTTGCTTAAGAATCTTTGTAGTCTGAAGTAGATAATCTAAAAATTCTAATAATAATTTATTAGATCAAGACAAATTGCCTAAATACCGGGTAGATATATTAAATATGAACCCCATTTACTTCAAACAGCTAGTAAAACAAAAACGTATTATATTGTATCTATATATTTTAAGAAGTTTATTTTGCAGGAAAAATATATATGCTTCATGAGTATGACAACTTAAATTAATCCTACTTCTTCCTTTCTGAGAACTTATATACTTTTGTAAATTAGAAAATATAATCCTTCTTAAACTTATACTTTAGCAGTAGGTATTTGACTTTAATTATTTTATAAAAACAAAGTGAAGTTTTGAAGCATATGAAGTAGTGAAGTATTGAGTGAGAATCAGTCATCAGTGTAAAAAATACGGCTAAATGCAACCTTATATGAAATTGTAAGTCCAATATGACATGAAATATGTCTGGATAAAAATTTGGAATCAAAAATACTAAGATAAGCTGTGCTGTGGAGCTGTAGGTTGTGATGGGGAATGATCTTTTCACACACACTTTTATAGTGATGCAATTACGTGAAGAATACATGCAAAAGTAAAAAATATTTTATTAGAATAAAGCTGTTATAAATGGTTTCATTTTTTAACTGCTACCTTTATTATCTTATAGTTTTAACTTTAAACTTAAAAAAATAGAAATTGCCTAAATTTCATGAATGACTTGAAATTGCTGGGTGATTCAAAGTTTAAATCAAGATGAGGAAAAGTATTTTTTCTTGAAATATACCTTAAAGACATCTTAGAGAAAGCATTGGGAGCAATGTCTGTCATTATCACACATCGTGTTTTAGGAGAAAGGAGAAATGAGCACAAATCTATACCTCAGGCAAGAATAAGCTCTGTGACTTCTGGCTCAGAGAAACAAAGGAGCCATGAATCAATTTACTAACTGTGGTGCGAAGTCGTAGACTCTAAGGAAATGCTACAGATTGCTTTAACTTTGTTTGTAAAAGATAAGGTCTGCTTCACTCCCAAATATCTGGAGGTTACGATTGTAATAATCATGTAATTCTTTTTGTGGGTCATTCTTCCTGTGCCACTTCTAAAGTTTAGATAGTTCCCTTGTTTCCAACCCTATGGCCTTAATAACAGAACTCTGAGATTGTATGCAGTGTGGGGCATGTTGGCTGTATATATACATAGCAAAAAAAGAAAACAAAACAAAACCTAAGGGCATACGGCGCTTGCAAAAAATGAATCAGATAAAGATGCAGATTGGTAACAGTGTGCTTTTATCTACTTACTTTTACATACAAACATTAGAAATAATTGGAGGCACCAAACCAATAGAAATATTCATTATTGATTATGAAAAAATTTTATGACATTAAAAATACAGAGATTAGAAGATGATATAGTAAAAAAGAAATATAAAGTGTACAATTAAGGGCAAAGTACATAAACAAATATAATTTACAAAATATATTATAAACAAATGTATATAAAAAGATGATCTTGCAATAAGGAAGATGGACCATTCTTATTTAACCATCCATAATACTTCAAATACAGAGTAAGATGTATAAATGCCACAGGGACACTGAAAAAAAAAAAAGAAAAGAAAAGAATTATAAAAATAGAATCTCTATAAACCAGAAATCTAACAGAAATTCACAGTAAAATGTTCAGGCTGATCACAATGAGCCAAGGAGTGATAATTTCACATCTGTGAAATAACTGAAAGGCAGGATTACTAGTTAGCTAAAAAATAAAGGCCTTTTTAATTTATTAAAAATTTTAAACTTTTAAAAATTGGGATGAGACAAGGCTATTTTACCTGTGCACCCTCAGTGTGACTATGGTTTATGTTAAAGTTATATAGTTGAGGAAAGAGAGGAAGTACACTCAGCCTTGCAGAAAGAACCACATTCAAACAAAGTAGAGTGTGAAGGACGACAGAGCTGTGAAGTATTTTTGGGGTCTTGGTATCTATGTTATGCAACCTCAAACCAACTAAAGAGAGGTAATAGTGAAGAAGGAAAGGAGGAAAGAGGAGAGGGAGGGAGGGAGAGAGAAGGAGACGGAGGTCATTTCCATACTTCCATTCAGGGACTCGTGGTGCACCTACAAACCAGTAATCCAATAAGCATGAAGAAAAGAAAAATGTGTGTTGGCAGAAATGGCTAGACCACCAGTAAACTCTTACTTTTCTGTCCACGGTGGAGACTTAGAAGGTAGTGACTAGAAGGTGAGTGACTAGAAGGCAGATGCTGAACCAGGGTCCACTGTTCCAGGATCTCTTGCATCTATATGTGGCCATGTGACTTGTTCTCACAATTGAAATATGATAAGAGATCTCCTTCATTTACAAGGGAAAGATTCTAAAATGTGGGTGTGCATTTCCACATTGTCTCTTTCCTTTTTTATCTTCTAGATGCAGAGAATGATGAGGCTCTTATAGATAGGGGTACAACAAAATGAAAAAACATGAGGTTATCTACCAATAAGATCACCATTTATACTTCTATATGAGAAAAAAAATTCTTCACTTTATAGCCTGTTATAAATGAGGGCACATTTATTAGAATAGCTAATATTATTCTAAATTAAAATAGAATAATAATTTGTAACTTAACAAACTCAGCAAGCAGAAGATTCATTCTCTCCAGACAAAATAATTGAGTACAGTACATATGTTTAATTATCACAGATATAAAGTGATAGCATCCATATAACTCCATATAACTCACCAAAATGTGTGATATAAAAATGAAAGATAGACTAGAATAGGCATATATTGAAGAAAAAAAAAAACAATTGAACATACTGAAGATGAAATTGTAATTATGAAGTAAAAACAAACTACATATTATAAACTCTAGACCGGAAAAATTTTAGGGCATTTTCATCAGAATTTAGGACTAAGGACCAATCATTCTTCATAGAGAGAATCAAAATATGAAAAACATAAAAATATAAAAAAAGCTATTAAGAAACATGTATGGTATGTTAAGAGGCAGTAATATGTTCCTAATGATTGCTTCAGATATAGATAATTAAGAAAATGGTAGATAAAAACTATTGGCACTAATAAGGGTCAAAATTTGTTGCAATTCAAAGAAAGATACAAATCTTCCTTTAAAAGTACAGACTATTTAATAGGGTAAATAAATTCACACTGAGAACACAGTGAAACTGAAAATACCAGATATGAAGAGAAAATTCCAAAGGACATTTTAATAGTGTAAGTTATCTACAGAAGACTGGCAATAAGATTGAGAGCCCTTTTCTCAGAAATTATAGACAAGAGTTAAGATGGAGTAATGCCTTACAAGAGCTAAGAAATGACAACTGTCCTGCCACAAGTCTATGATGGGTTAAATTATCATTTAGATTGTTAGTGAAACGAGAATATTCCATGAATCTAAGAACCAATATTTTACTACTCAGTTAATTTCCATTGAACAATTACTAAAGAGAAATTGTGGAATAATATTAAGAATGCCAATTACAAATACTACTAAAATATAGAGGGTTAACTATTTAAATATTGTCTATAAACATTATAATTAATCATTACAAGTTAAAAAGTACAAATAAGATTCTAACTGACAATATTAAAGGTGATTGACCCAGGTGTCTAATTAATAATTATGCATTATAAATTTCTTTTTATTTTTGAGAGAGGCATAAAAATATAAACCAATAGTGTAATGAGATATGCTGAGCTAATTAGATTGATAAAAAATAATTTAAAGCTATAACAAAATTGGACATTGGAACAGTGTAGTAAACACTTCAAAGAATGCTGACAGTGCTATAAATTTAGACTATCTTTAAAAAAAAGAATACCCCCAAAGAAATTTGAAAGATCCTAAAAATCAGCATATAGATTTGATTTAGTAATTCTGTACTATCGGTCTAAAATTTAAAGATGCATTACATGATTGAAATCAATTATACATATTTAAATTTATTTCAGACTCCCTTACAACACTAAACATTTCTATCAATTTTCCAAATTAATGGATATGTCTCCTGTATGATTGTGGTAGTACACAATTTAGACATTACAATAGCAGGTTTTCACATCTAATAATGTGAGAAACTGTTAAAAATGATGCAAATTTATATATGTGCATAAAGTAAGGATATGAATTTTCTAGTATTTTAAAAAGCATCTACATTATAAAAAACTATTTTTAGGGTATAACTTTATGATTAAGAGAGTATTCTTTTCAAAGTAATTGGGAAGATATAGTTTAAATGTATAATATCAAAATACTGTTTAAGAGTTAATATGATTTCTGAGAGATAATGAAATCATCATGCATCATACAAAGTAGCTTAATTTAAACCCATCCCCTTCTCTCCCAATATTGTTAACTAGCCAAATATATGTTATATATTTGTATATAAATTAAAATGTTTAAATATAATTTAAATTGTTTCAAAAATATGATATATTTTTTACTACATTTTGTAAGTCAATATATCCCTTATTAATAAGGGGGAAAATTATACAATTGATTTTATTGGCATTTTCTTACCTTTTGCCCTGATAATAATAGCTATAGTGCTATTAGAATTAGATTATCAACAAGTATCCATCTTTGCTTAGAAATTATAGGTTAATGTTTGTTAAATATACCATGCCATTTGTTCTAAAACCATCAGTTTATTAAATAAATAAGCATCACATCTTTGGAAACTTGTTGAAAGACTAATAAATTCTATTGCAAATCTAAGCAATCATTTGTACCAGAATTTCACAAATCAATACATATTTCAAATGTTGGCCTGAACATTCGGTTGCTTTGCATTTTGAAAATATTACTTGTAAAGAGCTATTTTTCTAAAATTTCCTGAAATGCTTACCATTATTTTTAAGTTTTCATATGAATGTGTTTAATACACAATTATTTTAACCTATGACTATTTTAGCAAAATGTCATTTTCTACCCTAGTTTTTATTCAATCTTGATACATAATATATATCACATATTTTACTGACTCCATCCTTCCTTCCCCATATCAGGAATGTACCTTCTTGCTTCTTTGTTTTCCCTCTGTTCAGAAACACACTTACATCTATTTTTTAAAAAAAAAATATATGGAGTAAATGTTTAATATATGCCACTAATTTTAGGGGGTTTATCATCAGAGAATATACAATCAAATAACTGATCTATAGTTGCAAAGATGCAGACGTCCTTAAGGAAATTCTTGCCCATTCAACAGCGATCTCTGTTCAACACTACAGTGTGTTCATTTGCTTTAAAGTGCTAGAAATCCATTATTTCTTCAATAGCAAAACATGCTAAGTAATGACTAGGCTCACATTTTAGATTAAAATATACAAAATGTTTATTACACCTATATAACAAGGAGATTTCATTTACTCCTTATTCTTAATCAATAGTCTAAGGTTGTATTTTTTATACGATGAAAAAAATTAATAGTAATTTAAAATTCATCCTTAGTGCTAAATATTGGAATTTATGAGGGTTAATGGATCTATTCTTTTACTTGCTAAATAAAATGTGTCTTTTTAGATGGTGGTTACGGTTTCTTAATTAAGAATCCACTAAAGTGCCATCAAAATGTACATAATTTATTCCTTTTATATTATTGAAATGGGAATTTTGCCAATGAATAAAACATTTTATTCTGAGGCAAAATGGAACCTAATATTTTAGAGCTTGGTAAGAAATATTATTTTTTTAAATTGTTTTAATAATAAATCTGTATTATAACGAAGAGCAAATCAGGGCAGTACCTAATCTGACTTTTAAAAAGTAAGGATACTAGCTAAAATCTAAAATAATTGTTTCTAAATGAAAGGATAGAATCTGTAGTGATGGAGGAAAATATATATATACATATGCATATTA
>NW_011888808.1:7884917-7892783 GCF_000151845.1 Pteropus vampyrus | reverse complement strand
TTTTCCATTAAAATTTATTAATTCTCATCCTAAAGTTCATGTTTCAAGTTATTTTTATAAAATTAGGATACAAAAGCATGCTTAAGGAACTAATAAATTACACCAAACACTGGCTACAAAAGCAGAATTTTATGAGATGTTTTACATAACAACAAACTTTTTAAAAATAGATTGCTTGTTATTTTAGATTTTTTTTTTTTTCTGAAATGCTCCTTCTAGGACCACCAAACTCAATTTATCATTAAAAAACCATGAACGTGCTTTTGTGTGTTAGGAGAGAGGACATAGTACCAACCCTGATCTCTCCTTTCCTAAGGAGTGGAATCCATCTGGTTAACACTCACTCACCGCTTCTTCCTCTGGGCAGAGGGAACTGCCTGCCTTACTGGACCATTTGAGGCAGAAAGTGGGTGGTCCCTCCCCCGTTAGAGTCAAACTGGAGTTTGGCTACTATTTAGAGCACATGTTCTTTTTTGTTACTCCCTGCTGTCATTTTTATAAGACAGGCTCTCTGCCAAGAAAGACAGTAAAGTCCAGCATAGCCTCTGACCAAGAGGATAAGTCTATATCCAGTTTTGGGGTATGGTATCAAATTCCTGTTGATTTCCAATATTTTCCCATGTCACCCGTAATAGTGATATGGTTATTTCTCTATCTACTTTTGTTTTTTGTTTTTTGTTTTTGTTTTTTCATTGGATTTAGAACCTGCAGGTGCAAATTTTGGGGCACCTTAAAATTCTCACATTATGCATCTCTACTCTTTTGTCATAATACTGTCTTTACTTAAGCGTGGAAGTACGAGCACTTACCTATTTGTAAATGTTTTCCAACTAGCTTAAACATAAAAAAATAGCATTCAGTAGCTTTTGTAAAGGATCAGTAGGCAGATCAGGAACGTATATGGACTATGAAACGACCAGAATTATGGAATTGAGCACCATCTCCCTTCTCTGATCTCTTTCCAAACTTCCCTCTGATTTTTTTGCGCTTTTACTTCATTCACTCAGGTCAGTTCCAGCCACAAAGCTGGAAACAGATATGTGCTTCTGTATTTAAAAGTGTCATAAAGAGAGAGGGAAAAATATGGGCATGTTCTTAACTGATATTCATAGAAAATAAAAACAAAAACAAACGAGGAGCAATATCTGAAAAAGGCTTCTCATTGATCTGATTTAAGATTATATATGTATTCCTTGAACAATCACTGCTGGCAAGGAAGGCAAATAGAATTGACTTAGAAATAGATATAGTTCATGAAATTCGATGTCTAAGAAAACAAATGTTGAGTTGCTTCTGTAGAAAATGTACATGTTGGATACTGTGTGGAATACAGAAATTGATGAGATATACCACCTAACACTTGAGTATCTGAAGGAATACTTAAGGTAAATGCTTATTTCAATACTAGGTTATTTAATAAGAATCTTTTTCCCCCCTCTATCAAAAAGAGTAAAGTAGCATTTGGGGATGCACTGTGTGCTGACAATGAAAAGATGTAAATGAACAATAAAGCCATATGACATCACCGTTATGCAGGTTTTAGATTTTTTCGGGTAGCACAAGTAAGCTTTTGGACAGATGAGTCTCTTAAAATGGCTGTCTGCATGAGTACATGTATTAATTTTTTTATATACAAATAAGAATGATAAAATTGTTTGCCTTAATTATCTGTGACTTTGCAAGAATGATATGACTTCAGCAAATTAAAAAAAAATGTTTTTTAATTTTCAATTCTTAAAGAAGTGGAGCATGAGACTGTTCTTCCTGAGGGTGGGATTGGGGTGAGGCATTATAAACCTTGGACTCAGGAGAATTTGCAGGTTTAGTTTAATAAAAGTAACAATGAAAAATTCTTGGGTAAGATAATACTTGGAATAGTTCACTTTCATATTGAGATGGTTAAGGAATAAAATTAACATTGGATGTTAATTTACTTTTGCATTTTGAAACATATTAAGCAATGTTCGGCTTTACTACAGAAAAAAACATTCATCTAGATGAGTCTCATTTAAAATAAATATGATTTGAACAAAATCTAAAGTCCACAATATGAAAAAAATAATAAATTACCCTTTTAACCAGAATTACAAGAAGAATGCTTAACTTACTTCAGAGGAAAAGTTGCATTTTGAAACACCAAATTACATGTAAGCAGTTTATTAATATTTAGCCATTTTTAAAGCTCTTTTTGGCAAGAAATCATTAACGAATTCATGGCAATATACACACTTTAATTAAAAAGCAGAAATTGTTAATATAATGCATAAATAAAATATTAGTATATATTTAGTTAAAGCTTTTTATTCCTGTTAAGACTGAATTAGTAGAGGTTGGCTGTTTTGTGATTGTAATTTACCTTAAAACGTTTAAAAGCTTGTAAAATATAGAAGATATTTTCCTTCTCTACTTTGAGGCTAGATTTAGAAAACATGCAAGCATTCTATTCAATTATCACAATCATCATTTTAGAGTTAAATGGCCCATATGATTATAGAGATTCTGGTCCTGCCTGCCAAAGAATGGAAGATCTCTCAGAAGGGTTGACAAAGAGAGATGAAGGAATATTTCCAAAATGAATTGAAAAAAGAGTTTTCCAGCTAAAGTTTGCAGTAGTAGATTTATATAAGAACACTGCAATTTTTCAAACAACTGAAAAATACATTACCATTTTACTACTGTGGAAAATGAAGGATGACCAAATTAAATACTTTTTTCAAGGAAATAATAAAGTTATGATATAAAATTAGGGTTATCTAGTCCTCAATTATATGTAATTTCTATTGTGTGATATTGTTAGGTCTAATTATGCATTGCAGAAAAAGTTTCCAGGCATAGTTAGTCAGTCTAGTCATTTAAGGCAAGCGGTGGAAACATAAAAATATGGAAAGGCGCGAGGTAAGTATTTGGCCTACAGTTACTTCTGGAGGGGGAAACGAGATGAAGTGAACTATGGGCTCAGGAATAAAACTCAGATTTGGAGAACACGAAGGACTGAACTGTAACTCTTAAATCAGTAGTATTTCTAATTCATTCTTTTATTTTTAATCAATAATTCAGTGTAAGCTGAAATGTGTAAATAACATTAAATACTTGTCCCAACATTATGCATTAAGGCAATAGTTGAATGACTAGCAATTACATGTAAGGATTTATACTAATAGCAAACTAGTAAGGTTATAAGTGCCTTTAGTTAGAACATTTCTGATCATTGTGATGATTTACACACTACCATTCTTTGCCAGAATAAATTTGCTTGATGTCATAATTAGCAACTTATTTCACAAATTCAAGTTTCATATTCATTCCCCCAAAAAACCCAAAAACCTTCATTTTTGAGAACATAACATTGTTACAACTACCAAACTTCAAACTTCAAAATATTTAGCTTTTGGATCAATGAGAACACTGTTGGGATTGCATTTGGCTCAGGAGTTTGTTGAAGGGGCTCCCAAACAGGAAAAACATCTTAATAACGTCATTTGTCTCGAGACACCTGGAAATGATCATGGATTATCTGTGTGATTGTAGAATAGACTTAGGAACATCCATGAGTAGCTCAAAATGATCCTGAGAATTCAAAATGGAAAATATATTAAAAACTATGATAAACTATTTATTCATTGCAAGATTTACTAAAAAATAATGATTGCTTTTACTCTTGTGATATAATTTCATGTGTAGAACTTAACACTTTGTAATTTCTTTGGTGAAAATATGAATGGCAAGCTATAAGAAAATAATATATTTTACATTTTAATGGCGATTGATTTTCTAAACATCTTTAACAGCATCCATATGGACTCAGTGAGCTCAGTTTTATTTTAGTAGTTTTTGAATGATTTTTTATGCCAGGCAGAATTCCAGGTCCTGTGGGCACTAAATCAATTAAGATACACTTCGCTCTTAAGAAACTTTAGGATCAAGGCTTTGAAATAGTTATATAAACTGAATGTTTCCTATCAGAGTTTTATGTTATTCAAAAAGAACAAAAATATGTGCTGTCTTTTATATATCTTTACATTCTAGCAATTAACCATGTGCATGAGGAAATTAGATGATCATTAAATTCTAAAAGAGAGAAAGACCAGAGCAAGCAAGCTAGCTCAAGACAGGGAGAGAAGGAGAGGAGGGGAAATCGTACTTAGTCTTTATGCTGTCAGTATTTATGCTATTATATGTATCATATTTATGCTATTATATTTATGCTATGACTAAAAGATTCAGAAATGGATTTTTGAAAAACATAGTAAATTGTCTCTGATTAGGCAAGAGATTAAAACATCTTAATCTTGACCAAAATATTTTGATAATCATTTTTTAATATTAATAACACTTTCATTGCTATATAGAAGAATAAGCAAAGAAATCACGTTACCCCACATGAAACTAAATATGTGAATCTTTCATACCTTATATTCTGGATATGAGAATCGTGGGTAATGCAAAATTAATGTTTCACCTGGGGTAAAACTATAAATGCATAGGTTATTTTTACATGTTGGCAATATAAAAGCATACTGTTTATGTCTAGCAGTTTAATTTCTTGTAAAGGTTAATTACTATTAATTACCCTAGCTGACGAAAAGTGAGAGGGAGCCAGGTAAACCTACTGGAAAGGAAACTTTGAATTCATACAGCTGTACACCTAACAGCAATCCGTGAATGTCTGAAGATTCATTTTCTCAGTTCTGGTATGCATATGGTTACAAGTTGTTTTTCACATAAATCTGTTAAATATTGTGTGGCATGTGAACATTTGCCCATCTGGAGGATTGTTCATAAAACTCATTTTCTGTGATTTAATGAAACTAGAAATCCACCAGCAAGTACAGTTTTAGCTTTGTATTCAAATGTTGGTAGGTGTTACCATCACTTGTATATTTATTAATATTTTTCTAATTATACGAATGATAAATTTATATTTCAAAGATGATAAACCTGGTATTGTGACCTTTGAATATCAATTCATGCAAAGGCATATATGTTTCAATATCTTTCAAACCTCTTCCCCAATATATCTCCCCTCACTTCCTCAAACCCCACCTCTTCTAAAATTTAGTAATTCAGAAAAGATGAATGGCTTAGAGAAAATGATTACGTAGTTTAGTGGAAGCTGTTGCTGGCACTGCATAAAATGAAGCATAGATTATATGATTCAAATGTACCAAAACAAATTATATTTTTGGAATTAAATTCAATTGGAAATAGTCTTTCAACTATTGCCTTAATTTTATTGCTTTCTTGATCATTTGGAAACCATTCTGTAATAAAAGATTATTAGCATTCATGCATGTGCATAGAATCTCTCCAGATGCATACATCAGATCAGAAATTGTCCACCAGCACCTCCTCAGAAAAAAATTAAATTTTCATGGAAAATATTCTAACTCGAAACAATTAATATTTTAACTTTCACAAAAATAAGCTAATAGTCTAGTTAATCTAATAGATGTCTTTGAAATAAAAAAGATAGAATATAATATGTTCCAGGATTTCCCAAATTTTATCATATTTTCTAGAACTATGTGGTCTAGGAACTTATCTCCTTGGCAAAAATCTGTGAGAAACTTGATTTAAGCCTCTAATACACAATTGTATGGTAATTCTATTCCTTTACACGCTGTTTAATTTAATGAAATAAATACCTTTAAACAGAAAAATCTGAACTGCTGCACATCTAGATTTATAAAAAGTAGTACCTAGTGAGTATTACTGATATATCCTTATTATAATAAAGATAGATAACATAAAAGAGAATAAAATTAAAAAGTTGTATATATTATATGTTAACATTATTTAGACTATTCTCCATTTTGATTTACGTTTTTTTTTTCCTTATTGATTGTCATACTCACTTCCTTAGTTATAGAGATGATTTTAAAATGGAACTAGACCTGTACTTTCAGATATGGTGACTTGATAGGCACAAGTGGCTAACGAGGAGTTGAAATGTCACTTGTCTGAACTGAAATGTGCTGTTAGGTATAACATACATACCAAATTTTGAAGATATAGTGTGAAAAAATGTGTAGTGTAACTCATGAATTTTTAAAGAATTGTTTATCTTCTTTATAAATCATTACTTTCATGAATTAAAAAATACACAAGTGTTTTCGTTTTCCAACCAGGGCTTATGTATACCTTCATGTATAATCTGGACATGTTAGTCTATTTTACTATGGTTGGAAGATAAACTGAAATTATGATAAAAAAGGAAAAGAGTTAGTAAATTGTGTATATGTGTTTTTGTGTGTGTACATCGTTCTGTTCTGAGTGTGCTTATTTTTGTTGATGTAAAATATATTAAGACAGAAATTTAGGGTTTTATTGAAATATATGGAGTGACATTTGAGTTGATGGCACTGAATGAAGCAGAGATAAATAAAACTTACCTCTTGTAAGTGACATATCTGTTTATTATAAACCAACAGATCCAGATGAAATAATTATAAATAACTGGAAAAATGGAGCTCAATTAGGGAAAAAACAAATGTTTGAAGGCAAGTTAAAACTACTAAATCAACCAGGGTTTGAGGGACTAAAATCCTAGAAAGGAAAATTTAGTGAGATTAGCTAAAACTCATACAATGATGCTTTGTGTGTTGAGGTACTTTAGAGTTTTAAAGTGGCTCATGGGTAAAGGTTAACAATTGGAGCCTAAAGAATTAAGAACCAGACAGTTTGGCTATGGTGGTCTCAGGGAGTTGGAGAGACAACATGGGCTGCCAAGAATAAAGGGTAAAATCTCCAGGTTTCAGTTATAATCCATGAAGTGCTATACTAGAAAAATCAGCCATAGACCCGTCCTCACAAATGCTTAATCTTAGTTTTGAACATTCTTAGTCTCTGTTTAGATTAAGATAATCTGATCCTAAACTAACCACCTAACAGAAGAAATTATGATGCACTGGAGGAAAAAATATGTTATTAGGAAATTGGTTTAGAATCTATATGTAACACAAATTAATTGCTTGAGAATGCTACATGATTCTTCTTGTGCTTCAGTTTCCTCATGTGTCAAATTAGTTAAATAAGAATATTTTCAAATTTTTGTTGAAGTTAAATTATTTTACACATCCAAGGTTTATAAAACTATATCTTGCACATGCTCAAAAAGCAATATTAGTCATCTTTATTTCTTACATCCATAATTCCAAAGGATATTAAGAGTTCTCAGTACATGGAAAATGTGTTAAAGTTATTATTTGACAATTAGAATTCAATGATGACACGTAGAAAACTCATTTTCTTCTGTGTTTGTTCAGATAGAACTATTATTATATTATATAGATAAATCATCTGCTGTATTAAAAGAGTACTCTATTTTACCATGAGTTGTCAGTTTTGGAGTTAATATTAATTTTGAAAACTCATTTCTATGAAAAAAAAACTAACTTTTTTAAAGCTGTACTTTTGGCAATCTATTCGTTTTTGAAGGAAAATATAAACATTCTTTTTCTGTTGCCAGTTTTTATATTTCTTCAGATTCATATTGCTCATTTCTATCAATATTCATAGTACAAAGCTATTTTATGTTACCTTAAAAGTTGAATTTTTAACTCAGTTTTTTTAACTAATTTTTTTCATTCAAAAATGGTTTTGTAGAAAAAGGCAACATATTTTGAACCTAATTTATTTTTGAAGGTGTTTGATAACAATCATTTTGTGCCTTTGTTAAGAGTTCATCAGAGACAACATGTGATAAGGAAATATCTCACCTCCAAGCTCAGAGTACACACTCAGCTTCTATTACTGCATTTCATTTTTCAATTTAAAGGGCTAAATATCATCTAAAACTACTCATGCATTTGAAAAGACTTTTGAACCACTAAAATGTATCACACATCAATGCCATCTAGCCTGTTA
>NW_011888808.1:7881953-7884867 GCF_000151845.1 Pteropus vampyrus | reverse complement strand
CCTAAAGAATTAAGAACCAGACAGTTTGGCTATGGTGGTCTCAGGGAGTTGGAGAGACAACATGGGCTGCCAAGAATAAAGGGTAAAATCTCCAGGTTTCAGTTATAATCCATGAAGTGCTATACTAGAAAAATCAGCCATAGACCCGTCCTCACAAATGCTTAATCTTAGTTTTGAACATTCTTAGTCTCTGTTTAGATTAAGATAATCTGATCCTAAACTAACCACCTAACAGAAGAAATTATGATGCACTGGAGGAAAAAATATGTTATTAGGAAATTGGTTTAGAATCTATATGTAACACAAATTAATTGCTTGAGAATGCTACATGATTCTTCTTGTGCTTCAGTTTCCTCATGTGTCAAATTAGTTAAATAAGAATATTTTCAAATTTTTGTTGAAGTTAAATTATTTTACACATCCAAGGTTTATAAAACTATATCTTGCACATGCTCAAAAAGCAATATTAGTCATCTTTATTTCTTACATCCATAATTCCAAAGGATATTAAGAGTTCTCAGTACATGGAAAATGTGTTAAAGTTATTATTTGACAATTAGAATTCAATGATGACACGTAGAAAACTCATTTTCTTCTGTGTTTGTTCAGATAGAACTATTATTATATTATATAGATAAATCATCTGCTGTATTAAAAGAGTACTCTATTTTACCATGAGTTGTCAGTTTTGGAGTTAATATTAATTTTGAAAACTCATTTCTATGAAAAAAAAACTAACTTTTTTAAAGCTGTACTTTTGGCAATCTATTCGTTTTTGAAGGAAAATATAAACATTCTTTTTCTGTTGCCAGTTTTTATATTTCTTCAGATTCATATTGCTCATTTCTATCAATATTCATAGTACAAAGCTATTTTATGTTACCTTAAAAGTTGAATTTTTAACTCAGTTTTTTTAACTAATTTTTTTCATTCAAAAATGGTTTTGTAGAAAAAGGCAACATATTTTGAACCTAATTTACTTTTGAAGGTGTTTGATAACAATCATTTTGTGCCTTTGTTAAGAGTTCATCAGAGACAACATGTGATAAGGAAATATCTCACCTCCAAGCTCAGAGTACACACTCAGCTTCTATTACTGCATTTCATTTTTCAATTTAAAGGGCTAAATATCATCTAAAACTACTCATGCATTTGAAAAGACTTTTGAACCACTAAAATGTATCACACATCAATGCCATCTAGCCTGTTATAGGACTCCTGCATGCTGTCCAGCAGGAAAGAGCATTCACAGATATGTTGGCATCTGCTTTCTAGCTGCAACAGGCAGGGAATTAACATCTGCAAGGAAGAGATTACACTCATGCATCATATTGAGATTTTTCACACACTTCTGTTATTGCTTCAAAAATACCTCCCTTGTGACATATTCCATGAAGGAGCTAACAAATCTGCAGGCAGCAGACAACCTTGAAACACTGCCACTGCTGTTGAAAAGTAATTAATGATAATATCTTCTCCTTGCCATTATATGTGCCATTTGTTTTTAAACCTCTTGGCTAGGACACTCATGGATTATTTTTTTTTAAATCATAAGTTTTCATTTATATTATACTCTGATCTACCATATTCTTTGTTATTAACTACAAAACATCTCTTAGATTGTCAGATTAGGATTTGTATATATTAAGAAAGAAACTAAGATGGTGTTTTATTTGAATATATATGACACTTGTACTTGAGCTTTCCCTTTAAGGAAATGTGGTTGAATGTATCTTTTAATAATTTTTAAATTGCTCTGTGATTCTTCACCTGGTAGCTCTTCATGCTAGGGGATGTTTGTGTGTGTGTGTGTGTGTGTGTGTGTGTGTGTGTGTGTGTGTAAATAAATTGGTATCAAGACAACTCAGTAACTTCCTAATTACTTCAATGACTTCTCTGTATTATACAGAATATATATCATGGAAGCATTTGCCATCTTGGTAAAATATAAACAAACTCTTTGCTCCACACAGTATATCAAAAAGTGTTGTATACTCTATTTTTATAGCTAAAACCTTTTTCGTTGGGGTCAAAAGTTCAAAACTCTGGATGATCGTAAGTGGTGGAATGAACTAAACATATCTCTGAAATTTATTATATGTCAGGTAGGTATTATCTATTTGCTCAGTGTAAATGTGTTTAATTTATTTTGAATGTCAATACAAAAATGGGTTAAGAATATCTGTTAGCATTAATATTGGATAGCTACCTCTCATTGGGTGTCTATTATGTGTCAGGCACTATGCCAAGAATTTTACATATGCTAGCTCATTCGATTTTTATAGCAATTTTAGAAGATGAGTTCCATAATTTTTTTTTAACTGTATAAGAAATTTAAGTATGAAGTTAAATAATTTTCCCAAAGTTATAAAAAAATAAGCAGCAGAGCCTAGATTCAATCCTAGGAAATTTACTGAAATTCTAGTATCTATTCTAATTGTCATATTTCTTTAAGTATTTTTAAAATTTTCAAACAATAATAGTAACCATAAAAATACACCTCAAGTAATTTATCACATAGATTGGATAAAAATTCTTAACTTTTTTTCTCAGTAGACTCTTTTAAGTCCCTTATCTTGATGTGTGAATTTGCTGTGGATTTTTTAACTTATTTAATTGATATATCTTTGTTCTTGTTAATCAATAGAATTAAAATATACTATACTTATGAAAGAAGGGAAAAGTCAGTACAGGTAACAAAATTATTTTCAGATTCATTTTATATAAATTTTAGCTATAGGTTTATTATTGTACAAAATAGTAATTTAGTAAGTAATAAACTGTTTTTATATATGAATTAAAAGTAATTTACATAAAATATTATTAATCTCTATTCCTCAAAAAAGAAAACTCCTGTACTGTGAACTAGAATTACTGACATATTTAGTCCTTCTGAATTCTTTTCTATAAAAGT
>NW_011888808.1:7872850-7880973 GCF_000151845.1 Pteropus vampyrus | reverse complement strand
TAGCAATCAATGAAATTGTTATCTACAGCAGAATCACATTATCAGTCTTTTATACTTTGAAAATAATATGCATGGCATTATTCAGAGAGGTGTCGGGGAGTAAAGATGCTGGAGCTTTGGAGCCTAGAAGATTTTGCAGTAGTTCAAGTGTCAGAAAATAAGGACCTAAAATGTAATTATACCTGTAAGAAGGAACAGAGGATAGAGTCAAATAATAGCTTGTGAAGTTCGATAAGTAGGTTATGGTGGGTGGTGAGGAGCAAGGGGAAGTCAGTGTCAAAGCCTGGATTTCTAACTTTGACTTAACAATTCATGCAGGTTGGATCTATTGTCTGTGAGAAGTATTTGGCTATTGTTGTTGTGTTTGTGTGTTAGGAGTCAGGGGTAGTTGTTTGTTACAAATTGTCCCAAATGATGCACACTGAGTTGTCTGATACATGTAATCTGATTGGTAGTATATGAGCATATGGACATGGAACTCAGAGGTGCGGTATGGGTATGGTTTGGGAAGAGTTAACATTAGGTATATGATAATGTAAGTGATTGTTTAAAGAGTGAATGGTGTATCACGTGAGAACTGATGGACATAACTAGAGCCAAGAAAAATTTCAGACCAAGACAGAAATAGTTGGCTAACTCAGCACCCATTCCCAAATAACTTCTCTATTGCCAGCTTTGCTTCAGAGATTGAAGAAGCCAAATACTTGCTTCTCTATCTCCACTGATGCTAGGAATAACCAATAAAATAATTCTTACCATAGAAATCAAAAATAAAAGTACTGAAAAGCTTCAAGGAAAGTTTTTATTTTCCCGATACAAGGTGGTAATTTTGCCAGTGCTATTTCTTTCCTCCTTCTTCCTGGGTTGACTATGAATAGGATGACTGAAGTTACAGGATAGACATTGTGGAAAAAGCCACTGAGATGTCCTTGTAGCTCACTTATGCAAGACGAATGAGCCCTAGAGAGCTGCTCATAACATAGTGTCTATGATAGAGTAAGTACTATACGGCACACTTAAAACCTTGTAAAGAAGGTATCTCATGTTAAGTGTTCTTTCCTTGCCCTCAAAAAGAAGGGGGAGTATGAGGAAACTTTTGGAGGTGATGGTTATACATATTACCTTGATCATGATGATGGTTTCAAGGGTTTATGAATATGCCCAAACTCATCAAATTATATACATTAAATATATGAAGATTTTATATCAATTTTATCTCAATAAAAGTATTTTTAAAAAAGGAGTCACATGCCTCCAAATATTTTATTTTGAAATAATATAACAAATCTATTTAAGCCATTAAGTAAAGTTCTCAATCTCTTGAAGAATGCTATATACCACAAAGAAGTAGTGAGTAACGCAAAGAAGGGAAACTCGGAAATAGTCAATGTTAATATCCATTGGAAATTTCAAACCAAGAAGAAATTAAAAGAAAGCAAATCCAAACTGTTAATGTAAATAAAGAGCAAAGCATAATTTGATTTGTAAAAATTTGATTTTATTTTAAAATTTAGAAAATCTCCAAAAATGGATCTAAATGTATGATAAATACCTGTTATTATTAAATAATGCTTTCCAACCACTTTAAAAATTAATATTAAGTATTCCTTACTCAGATAAATTTTGACTAATCAATCATTCAATGAGCATTATTTTTCTTCCAAATTGGGAATAGACCTTTTAAGTTATAAAAATAATGTATGCTCATTAGGAAAAAATCAGATACTATAAATAAAATGGTAAAAATAACTTCGTATTTTGATACCTAAACTTTCAAAATTTTTTCATTAATTTACTCACTATTTAATACTTATCAACATGGTATGCAAAAATTATAATAAAATTTTAGAGAGCTATTTTTGTTATAGAACCACTGTAGAGAGTAGTAATATATTAGCTTTGTACTTACTTTTTTCGCTCACTACTTCTTTTAAAAACATGTCCTTTCTATTAATACATTTTAGAAATAAGGGTCCTTGTCTTTTGGCTCATGTTATCGAAGGGGGGACATACTAAAGCACATTTAGTGTGGATTAATTAATACTAAGTTTAAAAAATAATCAAACAAGCAAAGCCTGACAGCTATGAAATTGATTAACTTTGCTTTGGAGAAGAAAGACTACAACCTCAAAGCTAAAAAATAATAAAAGTGTGATTTGGCTTAATTTAATGCACACTTATCTTAATAATTAGATTATTTAAATTCGTTTTGTCATTTCACTATGGTTCAAAAGGCATTATGGAAATAATATTTATTAATAAGAAATATTATTGAAATTTAAAATTTACATATGGAGTATACTAAGAAATTTGAGATATAACATGAGGTTGATCTATATAGTTCTTAATTTGTCTTTAGTCTTTATTCCCTTAAATTTGAAACCATATAATACTGTACACTCATTTAATATGTGTGCAGCTCTGCACTTCTCAGTTTTTTGTGATCATGGAACAACAAATATAGATCCAAGTTGTCAGTTTTTATGACAATTTAATGTTGCATTTTATAGGCATATTTTAATTAAAATAAGTTTATTCTTCAATTAACATGAATTTTACCTTGTTAAGAAATAAAATACATATTTTAATTGCTTTAATTTTGGAAGACTACTGGTTTAGTTTACTTTACAGATGATATATTTTGTTAACATGCTCTTTTTTTGGCATTGCTTTTTTTAAATGTTAGAGGAGCATTTGTTTTGTTTAAACAAAATAAGTAAATAAGTAAATGGTGGTTTCACTTAGTTTAACAACTCCAGTATCAACTTCTTTATTTTTCTTTATGTAATTTTGCTTATAGTCTGATTTAACATAATATTGACAGAATGCTCCACCTCATGAGAGCAAGTTTTTGAGTAATGAGAAAGATTTGTCTATAAAGAGCTACATGGTTTAAATTTTGAACTTTCCCTATTAAATACTATCAGAAATTATATACAACTTATTAATTTTTTAGAACCACTTCATTTACAACAACAACAGCAATGACAACAAAACAACACCCTTTGATTTCATGGTGATTATTAGATAAATAGCAAGTGGAAAATAAAAATGTAAACTAGAATACAGCAACTAATAATATTTTATTTCAAAGTATATTTTTATATGCACAGCACTTAATGGGTTAATAAAAAAATAAGGGTAGACAAACACTTGGAAACAATCAAATTAGAAGAGTATTTAACTAAATAAACAAATTTGTCAGCCAAAGTAGAACATCTGGCCACCTTTGCTTAGAAACCATTATGTAGAATTAATGCCTTTCCATTTTTGATGCACATATTTAAGCTGCAAATCCATTTGCTATCAAAAGTATTCCTCTGGAACTAGCTGTGGCGCTGGATACATGTTGTATTTGCTGTCTTTACTGCTACATTTACGGATAATATGTTGACACAGAAAACTTTGGTTCACCAAAGCCGCATCTTATAGCAGGCAAAAGGACTTTAGTGATCCTGGATGAGAATACTTGTGTTTTATCATGATAAGAAATAGGTTTGCTGGTTTAGAAAAGTCTAGATCATTGTCACCCAGACATCAGAAGCACTAAATAGCGCCCCCCCCCCAAAAAAAAATCAGCAGAAGAGATGCCAAAAGCAAAAGCAGATATTTTAATAACAGCTGTCTAGCTTCTTCTGGCCACTCATTTAAATGTAGCAGTGACGCCAACTTGCAATATGAGTGCCCATCAGGTTTACGAGAGCCAAGAAAAATGAAGTTGCTGGCTTAAAACCAGGCATCTCCTTGTGGCTTAAAATCTGTTTTGGGGATCTGAAGGCCATTTAAAAATATTCAAACTGTTATATTACAGAGATTAGGGCATTGTGCTGAAATTCCTAAAGACTTTGCTCAAATTTCAGGCTATTAAAGGACTACATGTTAAAGAAATCTGAAACAAAATTTGATAGAAGTGAAGAGACAGGCTCTGCCACTATTTGATCACAGACTTGAAGTATTCTCTAAGCTTTAGTTTCTACATCTGAAAGGTAATATTATGAAACTAGACAACCTGTAATGGCCGTTCCAGGACCAATATATATTCATATATGATTTATTTGTATTTTTACTAGAATTATCATTTCTATTGTTTTGATTACTTGTTAAAAATACAAATACTTGACTTATGAATTAACATTTAACATATCTTCCATTCTTATAGTTATCAAAGTAAGTTAAGTTTCTTTAAACTTTAAACAAGGTTATATATTTGACCAAAGTATAGTTTTCTATTTGTGTAACATATATAATTTTGGTACATTATAAATTTATAATATAACTTTGACAGTACCAAAGAGGTATGCAAAATAAAGCAATCATGGGTTTCATTATTATTAAACCCTTTTTTTTTTGCCTGCTAGGAATGAAGTTGAAATTTACTGAACTGCTTTAGTGTTCATTATTTGACCTATCCTATGAACTATCTTTTGGAGACAAACACATATGACATATGCAATCGCTGTCACTACTTACATTATACCTATAATGCACCTATTAACTTTTATACTCTGCTTTTTGAAAAAAATCTAATTACATTGTGTTTATTCCTTCCCCCCAAATATTCTATGTACCTTAAGGCTCATTTTATTATTTTTCTGCCACTAAAAATTTCAGATAATGAATATTTGAATCTATGCATTTACTCCAATTAGGTTATACATTAGGCACTCTGCGGCTCGTTAGTGAATGGTGTACCAACCTTTTCCCCTTGATTATTTATGACCAATGGGATACAGAATATTTTGTACAGGATTATGGACTTTGTTTATTCCTGGAGGTAGAAATTTAAATAAACATAATCATCACCATCACCATTTATTGCATGCTTTGCTGTACTTGATACTGTTCTTGTGTTTCATTTTCATGATCTAATTTAATATTCACAATATTTAATACCTCTGAAAATTTAGAAAAACGATAACAATAATGACATGTAACAGAAGGAACCATAGGAGGGATGAATAAATAACGCACATATACCACTTACAGTGTGTGAAACAATGACCTATTTTGAATATACCTACATATTTACTAAGAATGATTCTTTTAGATAGCTATATTAATATTCCCATTTTAAAGATAAGGAAACTGAGACACAGGTTAAATTTCCTTGCTAAAGTTGAAGAGCTACTATGCAACCCAACTATAATTTTAAGGCAAATATATCAACTCTGCTGTGACGTAATGCTTCCTAAGTTGGAACTGTTATTCACACTTTACATGTAAGTAAAGTAAAACTCAGGTTAAGTAATTTTCCAAATATTACAATATTAGTAAATTTCAGAAATAGGATGGAATCCACAAATGTCTAAATCTTATTTCTTTAACTGTTATCCACTACTGTCTTTACTATCACTTGCTATACTAAGGTAAGAGTCCTCCATAGGTTTAGTTGATTTGTCAACTCTGAAAAACATACCTGACACATCTTTGCCATGGCAGGTGTAGGTATATGCAAAGTTCATTGTCTATACCTTCTTTTACAAAATAATTTTATAGCATGACATCTATCTATATCAATAGTGCTGCAGTGGCATAAAAATCCCATACAAAAACATAGTGACTTAAAACATAAGTCAATTATTTGGCTCCTGATTATACAGGTAGGAATTTTCAGCTGGATTTAGCTGGGTGGTTCTGATAAGTGCACAACCTGGCTAGTTTTGGCTGAACTCATTTATGTCTCTGTGAACACATGGTGGGTTGGCTGGGCTGACTGGTTTATAATAACCTCATCTCAGATGTGGTCTTTTTCCACATGGCCTCTCATTCTCTTGAAAATTAGCCTGGCTGTTTTCACCTGTTAGAAGATATAATGAGTGAGTATCAGATGGTGAGCCCCAGTGAACACGCTTAAATTTCTGCTTCCCATGGATTTGCTATTGTCTCATTGGCCAAAACAAGTCACACAGACAAGCCTAGAGTCAGTGTAGGTGAGGACTACACAGGTGTATGCATACAGAGGGGTATGAAAAACTAGGGCCTGTTACTGTAGCAAAATGCCATAATATCTAATTTTGGTATTTTAATATAAAATAGAACTTCTTATATTTCCAAATTACTCTAGAACAAGAAAGAAAGTGCACTTTGGGGTATTTTTCTTCTGTATTTTTTGAATTATAATATTTGGTCTTAATTTGTAAAATTTATTCGAGTGCATTTTCCGCTTTTATTCAGTGTGAAATTCAGCTGAGTGCCAACTAACAATGAACAAATTTGAGTTAGTATTAAAGAATAAATCTAAAGTGTTGACTTTTTTAAAGAGCAAATAAAACAAAACAAAAAAAAAAGTGATACACCTGATAAGCAGTCTATGTTATTACTGTTTTCTCACTAGTTATATGTACATTTTAGCTCTTTCATAATATGATTTTTATTTATTTTCTTAGTATTTTGCAGTTTCTTCATTTGTAGGATATACATTTTAACTCCTTCTTACTGGAAACATATGCCACCTTTTCTAAACATTAGTAAAATATCTAAATTGTTATACAGCTTAGTAGCTCAGTTTCTGAGTTATTCCATCAGCTAGTGAACACAGATTTTAACACATTCAGAGATTTGATTCAGTAGATAGTGTAAAATTTAGGTGCAAATCAAAGCAACCAAGGCTCAGGAGAGCATTTGTGTGTAAGTAGGAGATTTAAATTGTTTTTGTAAACATTACTTATCTACACATTTTTTTAGGGTTATTTTGTTTGTTTGTTTGTTTCATGATTGCACACTAGCATTCAGCTATTTCATAAGTTGTCCATGGACATTTCTAAATTGCTGTCTCTACCTAATGGAAGCCTCAGGTAATTAAAATGCCAATGTCATTATGGTTATTAAGTCAGCATTTTCTAAATTATCCAGGAGACACCATGGAACAGCATTGACTCAAAAGCCTAACATGGGTTAGAGGTTAACTAGCAACGTTTTGCCCATGTTCTTTTGCATAGTGATCATAGTGAAGTCAGAAAGAAAGGCAGACATTCAGGTCAATCAGCATAGAGTCTGCTTTTCACAAGCCTTGACCCTTCTATACTATTATAGCATTATGTTTTATTACATTCAGACTCTATGTCTGTCTTATATATTTTTTTTTCTTTAAGGATAACAAATTGGTTTAGGAAAATTTCTGTTGAGCTTCTTGGAAACAAACACAATTAAAAAATAGAGGAATGGTTGGTAGAGCAAGGTAGTACTGTGAAGTCATCTACTGATAGTCATTTTTGCTGCACGTATATTACAATGATAGATAATATATAAAATAAAAGTTATAAACCAGGCTCATAAAAAAATGACTATCGACCAGTAAAAAAAAAGTACAATAATGTTTTTTTAAAAAAATAGTGAGTACACTTATGCTTTTGTCTAAAGGGAATTCTGTCTCATATGCAATGATGCAATGGTGACCAGAAGTTTGGCTTCTACAGGAACTAAACTCATCCCATAAGAGATGGAAAAAAAAGAAAACTATCATTGACAAAGAGGCCACAGCTACTTTTATCTTTGATGAGGTGACAGGAGGAAGAGGAAGAGATCTGCGTAAAAAGAAAGCAGATGAGAATGTTAGTGACTCTTTTAATAGCAAAGTGAGGACTAGCATAAGATTATAAACTCTCTAGAGTAATAGATTTAAAGACAGACTTTACAATCAGGCAGTTCTTTCCACTAGTCTTCACTAGAAGCTCAGAGAAAGACTGAAGGCAAAACAAGATACCCAAGAAAGACCTCCCTGTGAGGTAGAGATATAATAGACCTGAAGAAATCATTAGGGCAGGGTAGAAAACTGATATGAACATAATAGGCACTTCAGGCTTTTTCTTAGTCCAAGGTAGCAGCCATCTACACTTGGAAAAATAGCAGGAGAAGTGACAAAGATTGTGCTAAATACCAGTCTTGGGGCCCACTAATGACTGAGAAAGTCTCTCTGAATCTTATACCAAACATCAAACACTGAACATCTGCATCTAGAAGAGGGGCAGGAGAACTGAGAAAGAGAGAACTCTCCTGGGTTGCAATTGCCCAGGGCCAGGTGAAGGCTGAAGGCAGGGAGAACTAATTGAAATCAGATATCCAGCAGAATAGAAACTTCTGGTCTTGATCTCAAATAATTCGTAGTATATAATGAATTGAACCTA
>NW_011888808.1:7841801-7871605 GCF_000151845.1 Pteropus vampyrus | reverse complement strand
CACACACACACACTAGAAGTTAAGAAATGTGTTCAGCAGAACTGATAGCCAAATGGCATCTTCCAACTCCTGAACAAATTTTCAAAGCCTAGTGTAGTGTCTACTTATTCTTAGACTCAACATTTCCTCAAACAGGGCATTATCTGGTAATAAGAAAACGTGTACTCCTTGAATTCACAGAACTTTCTATCTAGTAGAAGAGATTATATTTGTAATAATGTAGCTGTAATAAAAGAATGTAAAAATGTAAAAAAAATGATGTAATAAATGTACCCAAATTCATAATAAATAAATTGATAAATAAATAAGTAAATAAATGATTCAGTGAAAAAAGAGGGTAAAGAGAAGAGTGAAAATGAACAAGAATACTGCCTAAGTAAGTTAAGGCAACAATATGACTGGACTCCAATTTTCTTTAAGGACTTAAAATAAAATTCCAGTAACACTGCCTTTTCTATTCTAGACTGTTGTGCATCCAGTAAATTGAAATCAATCTGGAAATTCAAAACATCCTCCCTCCAGATCTTTACTCACTTACGAGGTGGGCACATTTTTATGATGTGTTTAGCTAGCAGATTAGTGAAGTGGGTATGTCAGAAAGATTCAGCTTGCTAATTAGCGTTTTTAATGAGTTTTTGTTTTGTCACTCCCTAGTAGTCTATTTACCGTTTTCCATACTGTAGTTTGGAAACCAGAATCCTAGTGGGTTTCAATTAACTCAAAGTATTTCTACTAAAATCAGCTCAGTCATAATATTTAATGAATTCAGTTAATAGCAGAGGTAGTAATCATAAGGTAAGGTGCAAGAGTATAAGATAGCAATAATGAGGCAAGGTGTAACAACAAGTATATAAAAAACATATAAACATATAACAGATGTGAACACTGAAATGACAAAATCAGAATAGAAATGTGTTCATGTAAAATTCAACAGAGAATTATCTATATTATACATGTTTCTATATAGGCAATGATATTTATTGAAATGAAGTTTTAATGATCTTGCAGTTAATTTCAAATTATTTTAGTCTCATGGGATGCACGCTATGAGATAGATTAGTTCATTTGCAAATTTGGTGGCATTGGTGAATACACTGTAACTTATAAGCAGTACCTGTATACCAACCACATTGATTTGTTAGTATGTTGCTACTCTATTATTATACTTTTTATGGTAAGTCCTGTTTTGGCACATAAAATAGTAAAATGAAGAAATATATGTCTATCCATCGAGTGACTGTCTATAGTCTAGAACAACTCCTAATTCAGAAAAGCTTAACTCTGCTATGTATCCTCTGGCTTTCACTGTATTACAATTTCACATCATGAGGGAATTTACAGTTAGATTTCAGACTTGATGAGTGCTAAACTTTGTACAAAGCTGAGATTGGTTAACTCTGTTCAGGTGTGAAGCTTCTTTTAACTTTCCTGGTTATTTTTAACACATATGCTTGATTAACAAAATGTGTGTTTCCTTTCCCATGTCATACAACTCTTGTTGGAAGTGGCATCTCAGCTAGAGATGGTGTTCCCTTAAACCTTTGATATGTGATGGTCACATGAGTTGTCCCCAATGGAATGTGAGCAGAAGTGAAATGTATTTAGGTAAGTTAATTAAAAATCAGAGAGCCTTCTTCTTATTCTCTCTTTTCCCTTTGAAGGAGTGAGGGCAGAGGACTCGTTTCTGGGAGAAATCAGAGCTATAGTCTGGAAACAACCTGGTCCCTACATCACCATACAAAATAGACAATCCCACATAAGACAGAAATACCTACATTAGCTAGCTCAGCAAGTGAGAACTAAAATTCCCTTGCATTACGTCATTGAAATGTTGGCATTTATCCATTAATGAGAGCTACCTTAATAACAAAAGAATTCAGAATTCTTCTTCACACAGGAATATGTACTTTTTAATTGCAATATCTCAGTGATCACTTGAATGATTGTTAGGTATATTTACATATTGGTCTCCTAATAATGACCTATCAAATGAAATCCAACATATATAAATATATATGTACAGGCACATGAATTATGCTTATTTAAAGAATATGATAAAATCAAAGGTTGAATGTTAATATTTAGAAAATTTCCTCAAAAGCAATACACACAAACACATTTTTACTCATGCAGCCTATCAACACATTGTGGAATGGAAAGGCAAATAGGAAAATATGTTTTCTTTCTCTAGGGAATACTTCACTTCCTCAGTTCTTTTTATTTTATCATTTTCATCGCTAAGGGGATCTGGGAGGCCTATTATTAACACAATTCTTAATCCAATGGAAGAGAAACAAGCTGGTGATGCAGATGGGATCTAAGTGAAGACAATGAGCTATAAGAAAGTTCAGTGAAATCATATTACAGGAAGAATATACAGAACACTGTTTTCCCCATAGAAATCTACAATTATATGAAGTTAACTTTAGAACCCCTTTGTTTATTTTTACTCTATGATGTCTGGAGGCAACATAGCTAAAATATGAAAATAGAAAAAATTCAATTAATCACAATTCTACTTTTAATAAAATATTTTATTACTTTACCAATTATAAAATTATACTAATAAAAGTCCTATACACATAACTGCCAGAAGTTCGTTTGAAGAGGGAATATGAGTTTGGCTTCAAACTCTCCTATTGTTGTAAGGTCAGTATCCTTTATTTGCGGAGAGATTTCACCCCATCTGTTCAATCACTTCTAACTAAACAAGGAGTAGACATCTCACATAAGTGAGAACCATCAGAATTTCTTCCCAAGGAATTTTTAATTGGGAATGTTAGAAACAGTTTTCTCTTAACACTTGGAGGTTGAACTTTTAAACTAAGCAGATCTGAAATAGGCTCTTTTGCCATATGGACTCATTTGCCCTTCCGGAGAAAGAATAATGTCTCAGGTGACCAGAGAGATAAGAGAAGGAGAATCATTGCTGATCAGGTCCTCAGGGATATTTGGACATCTTTGTGATCACTAGCTCTCCTGCCTTTCGTTTAGGGCAGAACCCGATATCTTTTTTTGCTTAATCTGACTTATTCATTAACATTCTATTACTTGAAATCCAAAAAAAGCTGTAATAGAAATATAAAAAATAATGTTAGAGGAAGAAATGAATTTCTTATTCTGGTAACTTCTTGAATCATTTATGCTCTTTGATATGCTAGAGAACTGCTTCAGCAAAATTGAACAGCTTCAGTGGCCTATATTGGGAATAGAGGAAGGACAACTGCCTCCTCATTTTTCTGAACTCTAGAATGTATTCCGTCTTTGAAATCTGGGAACTTATTTCTCTTCTGTGTGTAGAAGTTTAACTTCTCATAGTTCACCCTACAGCAGTTAAGAACAAAACCTCTTTCTATTCAAAGTGGTCTCACTTTCCATCTCTTTTGGCAAAGCATGACCCAATTAGTGTATTTCTAAGTTTTACCTTTTTTTCTGATAAATATATTTATGAAATTTCATTGAAAGTAAAATCAATAATTTGATGGCTTTAAACTTTGCCTAACTTACCTCATTAATTGTAAAAGTGTTGTGTGAAATTTAAGACTATAGGTAATAAGTTTAGATCCTGAGGTTATATGTGGTTGAGGCTCAAAATAAAATACATTTAACTTCAAATCTCAGACTAGTAACTTCATTCCATTCATTCAATCATACCTAACTGAACCAGGAGTAGGTACCTGTATTATTGTTTGAAAGTGTTACTGTAATTTATTCACTAGAAAAAGTAAGCAATACAATGTATTTTTGACAAGTATGGCTCTTGTTTGAGAAAAATCGATAAGAACACTATATTTCATTTCCCTTCTAAACTTTTTTTTTTTTAATTTTGAATGGAACATACATGGTTCTACTTATTCTATTTATTGTGTAATCCCTGCATGAATGACTGTAAGAACCTAAAGGTGACAAGGACCTAAAGCATATTTAAGCAGAACCAAGCACCGGATGGAGTCTCCTAAGCAACAGACCTCACGCTGCTGATGGAGGACAAGCAGCACCAAGCAGGACACAGGATGGGTCAGAGGAATATGAACGATGTCCCTGTTCAGGCTGATGAATGGGCTGTGGCCAAAGACAACAGGTAGATTAAAAAGAGGGTCATTCTGGAGACTCCAGCTCGGGCAGATCTTTGAGTCGAGGTCTGGTTGAGAACAGCCCACAAACTTCTGACATCTTTTCTCCTGCTGCACACTTAACTCCAGGTAGCAGTGCATTTGGATATAGTGTAAATGTTCAGAAAAGGGGGCCCTCAGAACATAATTTTTACACAAGCTACTCAGCAACCATATTATAGAAGCATTGTCATTCAAAGACCTGAAAACTAAAACACTACAACTATAAATATTTTTCCAGCAATTAACTCTCAGTATCATGTTTAAGTGTAAACACAATTTTTGAGGAGCCAGAGCACACAAGGTTTGATAAGGTAATATTTTGTCATCCCTACCCCCTCTTCCTTGGAGTATACAGGACTCTATTCACAGTGACAGCTCTGTCAGTTAACTCTAAACCAAATCATTCAAAGATTTGAGGAGAATAGACATCTGGATAATTTTACATGTCTTCACCCAAGGACAAGATTAACATGTTCAATTCCAAATTCACAGGGGTCTAACCCAGGATCCATCTGTCTTAGCCAGATGTTTTATTTTTATTTGTTTTCTTCTATTTTGCTTTTTCTTACTTCACCCTGAGAGCAGCTAGGACAGTCTAAAGAATCTCTCTACCCAATTCTTCCTCAGAGATGGTGGAGGTTTCTTGGAGGAAGTCAGGCAGGTAGCACGGAGAGCAATGAAAGACTCCTGTATCCCATCACAGCAGCAGCAGCCTTGGAGACAGAGGTGCAGTTGGGAGATTGACTCCCAGAGATGCCCGGTGGGAGTTGAGCTTCACTGTTCTGAACATGGTGCCTTTCGTCCCTGTCTGAAATCATCAGATAGACAGAGGCGTCAAAGCCTGGACCTGCATTCAAATCCCACCTTTGGAACATTTACAACCCTCTGGTCTCCAGGTCACATGAGACAAGGCCACTACTCTGCAGCAAGTCTGCAGTACTACTTAGGTGAAGTTAAAGTTCAACCCAAGGGCCCTGACATGAAGAACTCTGCACATCCCTGGGGTAAGTCTGTGCAGAAGTGCCCCATTGAGATTAGAAGAGAGGAGGGTGGCAGACCACCCTGCAGGCCCTTCAATGCCTCAACAGTGAAATCAAGGATAAAACCACATTGATCAATATCCAGGCAGCCTACAGACTAGGAGAGAGGGGATTGTACAAGGTATAATGTTCTCTTTTGTTTGTTTGTTTTGAAAAGTTAAAGTGAGGAGAAATGATTAAAATCATTTGAACATTCTTCAAAATCCATCCTAAGAATTATAGAGGCAAATTGTGCTGTAGACCTCCATGGCTAGGTATATCAATGAACATTTCCTCAGTCCTCCCTTATATTTCCACTACTTTTTTTTCAGCTTTATTGACATAAAATTGGCAAATACAATTCTAATATCAAGTGTACAACGTGATGATTTGATATACGTGTATTTTTGTGATAGGATTCCCACCAAGTTAATTAACAAACACATCCAAGACTTTACACATATCTACCTTTTTTGTGTGTGTGAGAACTTTTAAATTCTACTCTCTTAGCAAATTTAAATTATACAATACAGTATTATCAATTACACTTGCCATGTTTTACATTAGATCTTTAGACCATACTCATCTTTAAGTGTGCACTGTTCTTATGGAACTGCTGTCGCCTTTGTGAGGATGACCCATGGTAAATCTGCGTGCTGACTAGGGGGCAGCTTGGCAGTGGGAAGCCAAGAAACTGGGATGCCAAGAGGCCTGACTCTTCTGTTGGTTCAGTGAGTCAGTATAATGAAAACATGGCCCCCCCACACAGATAGTCTTAACATTGTTAATTTTCTAAGTCAGCTTCAGCACTTTGTTCCTCAGAAACCTGAATTCTTGTAGCATCAGGCTGACATAGGTGAAATCCATGCATATATACGAAAGGGTTGTTTTGTGACTGGATCTCTATTATTCACACATACTTGGCTGCAATTTCAGTTTCCAACCATGATGCCACCTCTTCCTCTGCATCTCTGAGAACAAAATTTGCTGCAAAGTCATAATACAAAGAAAATGCAACAACAACAAAAAGATAAAATTCAAGTTCTTCATATCTTCTATTTTGCATATTTTGTTTTGAAGGATTTCTGCCATTCTGCTGTCACACAATTTATGAAGGTTCACTGCCTTCTGTTCCAATATTTTGTATATTATTTCAACCTGTTTCCACCTCTCCTTTGAAACTGGGGGACAAACAAGGGCTGATCGTCTCTTTTCAATCTTTAGCAGGTTCCCTTCCTCGCCACTCAAAATCATGAACCTTGCCAACATCAATCCAAGAACCAGGAATGTAGAAAAAGAATTTACAGATTCTGTTAACCATCTGGAATGATGTTATGCCTCTGACTGGGATGTTAGGAGGGTTCTCTCAATTCTTATAAGAAAGATGACTTGAGTAGATCCTCCACCCAAATCTAGTATATTTATACTGTATCTTCCTGGAAGTTTTAAACTACCTGTTAGGAAGCTGTGATTCATGCTAAAACATCTTCATCTGTTCCATTCATCATGAAAACATAGTCATCTCCTACAAGGCAAAAAGATGCCTTAAACATTTCTTTCATATTTTGTTTTTTGCAGTTACTTCTGAGGTTTTTCTCCCAGCAATAGGCATAAACTATCTATTGCTTTGAGAAACAAAGAGGTGACCTTCCAGAAGTCAAAAGGAATTTCTTGTTTAACATCAAGTCTTATTGTTCTTCAAAGATCATCAGAATAAGCAGAAAGGCCCAGCTTCAAGTTTACATGGGTCAAGCTGTGAACTCCCCTGGGCTACTGGAAGATGCGTATGCAGATACCAGCAATCTCCATGTCAAACATGATTTTGTGAAAGACTTCAAGACCACATCTTGCTGTGGGAAGGTGGGTGCAGGACTGCTGGCCCCTCTATACTCCCAAGACTACCTTGAAAATGCTAAAGAAAGCCTAAATGACAGCGGCCCAGTGCCCCTTGATATACATAGCATAAATGGACACACAAACAGTCCCAGGGTTTTTCAATCTTTATCATTTTCATGTTCCTGTTATTTGGTATTTTTCTCATTCCTTTGTATGAAGACTGTGCTACAGCTCATTTAAACAACTGGCACATGACAGCACAGACATGAGTCCACAGCTTCTCTCCAATTCAAAGGTAGTTTATCAATTTACTTTTGTTGTTATTTCCAAAGCTTTCACAGGATTTAGTGATACTATAGACTCTTACAGACTTCTTTACACAAATGGTTGTTCAAATTTCTGGTTATCTGCATGAGCCTTGCACAGCCTCCTTTGTCCCAGCTGTAGATGCAAATATTATTCCTTTGGAGGAGGTAGATGGGGGCTGCTTCCAGTTCTTCTACCAGCTTTCCTAAGAACATAATTTTAAATGAAGCAAATTAAATTTATTTTAAATTACGTCACTCTAACAACACTTAGCCTTGAACACATGGAAATATTAGAACATAATATACTCATTTTTATATATAATGTTACCCCAATTCTAGTATTTAAATACCACACATAAACTCATAGTAGACAATATAGCATATTTGAATGATCTTCAATATCTTACAATATTTTATTGACATATTTCTAAATTTTAGAGTAAAATCATATGTTTAAAACACCATTTTACTGCTGAAAAGACTTTTACCTCCACCTATCTAGTGTTATGCCAGACTTCATAGGTTAAGGTCATGGTCCTTCTTAAGGCTGCCCTCAGCAGCTACAAGTTTGGAGTTCCCTGGGCCACCATAAGTTTTTAACCAGCTGGCTATAAATGTGTGGGTTCTCACCATATATTCAGGTTTAATAGTTAGAGCAATTCATAGAACTAAGAAAGAGCTATATTTTTTATTACAATTTTATTATAGCAAAAAGATATAAATCAGAACCATACCAAGGGAGAGACATATAGAGCAAAGTCTAGAAGGATCCCAAACAGAAAACTTCTGTTGTCCTTTCCCCGTGGTGTTAGAAAGCATTAACCTTCCAACACATCACTGTGTGACAATACACAGAGTTGCCAACCAGGGAAGCTCACACAGACTTCAGTGTCTAGAGTTTTTGTTGGAGTTTTGTTACATAGGTATGGTGGATTGAATCGCTGGCCATGGTCTCATGCTCAATTTCCAGCTCCCCTCCCTTCTTGATAGGTCTGGGTGATATCACATGGTTCAAAGCCTGAATCCTCACACTGTTAGTCTTTCTAGCATGGCCAGCCTCCATCTTGAGTCACCTCCTTAGCACAAACTATCTAGGTGCCCACATTGAGCCATCTCAATATAAACCATTAGGTATGATCAAATCCCTCCATGAGTCGCAATGACATTCCTATCACAGGGAAGTTCCAAGGACTTAGATTTTCCACCCTGGAAATGGGGGATAAAGGGGAACTAAATCTGTTACTGCACAATTGCTTGATATTAACCAAAAATGAATTAAATAATACTTCTGTAGTGCAGGTGACATTCCACTATAAAAGCTGAGAAGCAAAATCAGTGTTCTCACTCAGATGGTAAGCTATCCAAATACTATAGAGAAGTTGGCCTCCACATTCTCTGCTGGTTAAGCAAGAATTGTCCTCTGGAAATATTTTTAGAGATATTGTAGCCTATGGAAATAGAAAAAAAAAATTTTTTTTTTCCCTCAGCATTTCATATCACAGTAGGTATCAGAAACAGTGTGTGTTTTTTTGTTTTTTTTTTTTTAAATTATATTCCGAATAAGTTAGTTAGGACTGTGTGCGTTTGGGCATTAGGTGGGGAGGAGGGTTACGCGGTAATGACCTCATGAGCCAGCAAATTCTCAACAAAATGGTTTCTACATATGTCTACAGAACAAATTAGGAGCAAAATCATACCCTAGATACTTGAGGAGCTTAAATGAATGTATAATATTGTACTATCTGTGTGACTAAGAGGTAAGGGGATGTTTTCCAGATATCGTGGAATCTAATGTAACAACGTGCTTTAAACTCCTTTTCTGAAGATGGCCTTCCTGGGTTCAGATATTAGTCACTTACCAGCTGATATTAATAATATTCTTTCAGAAAAGTGAGAAATTTAACTAAAAATAACTCATGAGAAGTGATTAAACAACGTTTCACTCATAGTAAATAGCTAATAAATGTGAACTAATAGGACTAGTAGTAGTAACATGTATCAGAAGAATGTTTAGCATACTTTCTTCCATCTAAATTACAGGAGGCTTCCACCTTACACGTAGAATTCTTTTTACTCAAAATTAAAAATATGCCTTTTAAAAAAAAGGAAACACTAGTATTCATTAGAAGATATATTTTAAAAAACATGTTTGGGAGGAATAAAGCTCTATCTTATGCTATTGCTGTGCAGCTTTTGATAGTTCAGCACTGTCCCGCAGAGAGCAATGAACAGGAAAGGAGACAGAGCCCATGCTTGCTGGTGAGGTAAACGAGAGACTTCTTCCTTTTCCCCCTTTCGCATTGCTTGACTGCCTCCATGACTGCTAATCTCATGTAGCTAAGAGACCACTTCTAAGCAGTGAATGAGGGCATTCGCTTCTTTGCTTTTGGAGCTTATCGATGTGTAAAGGCTTTGTTTTGATGAATATTGATTTGCCCCACTTTGAAATTCCTTCTCCATAACATATCATCCAGAATAGTTTCCTTTCATCCTCCAGTCGTCCAGAGGCCATTTTCCTGACAACACAGCCAGTCTGTTAGTTACTGTCTAGAAAGCTCTATAAATCCATAACCGACTATTGCTGTGGAGTCAGGAAGCATTAACCTCCCTACTGAAATACCACTGAAACAAGAAGCACTGCTCTTGATTCTGCTCATTTAGGAGGTATGTCTTTGCTTTCTTCTGTCAAATCCAGCTATCACAGGTCACCCTTTTTCATGTGATACAATTAACATTACTTCGCTACTAAGATTCATTGTAAATGTCTTTTCTTTCCTTCCTGTTTCCCAAGCTGAAGCCTAACAGCTACATATGTCAAAACTTATTAAAGATATTATAATCTATTACAAATTTTACTGGAGACTATTTCATGTTTCAGGAACACATTTTTGCCTATTGATTTCTAAGACAAAGAGATATTGTATTTGTGCAGGCAACTTTTTGTAATATTAAAAGGAGAATTAATTTGAACTTCTGGATGTATCAATATTGTCATGGGCTATTTTTCCACTTTTTGTATAATGAATACTTATTTTATTTCTCACATATCTGCATGTTAGCATAAATGTCTTTAAAAACACATGGAAATCACAAAAATACATGGCGACTCTGTCATCAATTTGAATAAAAATATGTCCACAAAACCATTCATGTATTCTTAGAATTATTAGTTATACACTATTGCATTATATTAAAATTGTTTTTATAAATAAATGATATCCATTAAACATGACTTGCATAAAAAGTGAACTTTTTTAGTGTTTCATTATATAATAAATCTGGTAACAAATATGGGAAACATGCCCAAATATGGGCAGATGAGTAGTTCTTTGTGACAGCTGCTGGGTTCACAAAATCATTATGTCTCATACTAATATATTTTTTTCAGTGTCTAACTTGCTATAACTAAACTTCATTGACACTTTCAAAAATATGAGCTTTTCTCCATCTGGCACATGGCTTTTAAAACTCATTTGCTGTAATTTAGAAAATCTGCAAACAGCTGGCAAAAAAATGTATTTTTATTAAGCATCATATTTGAAATATTAGTAACTTCGCCTACACTTTTAAAACCTAGAATGTTTTCCTCATTTTTCGACTCTGTAATCTCTGCCATCTCTTTCTAAATTTTAAGAGACTAAATTATTTGGTCTTTAATTATCAACCTGTACATTAATCTCTCATATTTAAATTTCATATGTGGATAATTCAGTTGATCATTGGCCTTGAAAATAAAAGCATGAGGAGCTCCCTTTCTTGTTTGCTTGTTTTTACAACGAAGATTTTAGACCGTGTCTCTCAATCCATATAAAATTATTAATGAATAATTCATGTGTTTCTGTTTTTAGGCTTCCTTCTTACACATATTACACTCCATATGTATTTTTTATTTACTAAAAATCTGCTTATATCCATAGTTATTTTATATTTTTCTGATTTTCTCATACTTTTCATATTAAACAGTAATACTGGTAATTTATAAAGATGTCTCTAGAAAGTATAAATATTGAAATATCTATATTCCTATATAGGCATACTATATACATATACACATGCTCATTTGGAATATATATATTTATATACACATATATACGTTTATATAAACACAATCTCATAAGCATATGGTTGATAAAAGGAAAAATTATATTAAGATATTCAAGAGAGGCTGTATTAATTACTATGAACTATTTAAATAAATAAAATTGAGTCTTGTTTGTCCTAAATTGGGTGGCTAAGTATTCAGAAAACAACTAAAAAATGCAGCAGCTAGGAGTACGTAAACTATTTACAAAAATATTCTTAAAAGCATGAAGTGTTAGCTAGAATAACTAAATAATGGTGGGAATCCAGTATCAGAGACAGTTTTGTTTGGGGCACATGACCACAGAAATGATGAACTTGACAAGCTTTGGTTCTCCACGACTCAATGTGTACACCAAGGAATAAGGATGCAATCTCAGTGTCTGCCTAAACTGAATTCAAGACCATTCTTTTAAAAAAATACAATCCCATAGGACAATAATTTCTGTGAAAGTGAGAACTAAGTCTAAGTCTCTTTCTGCTTTCTCATCTAAAGAAGATTGAAATAAAAGTTGCTCATTGTAAAGCAGGAGGTCTGGTAAGGATTTCCCTGAAAAGATGCAATCAGAGGCAAATTCTAACATGGATTTGAAAACCAGGATAACATCACATTTTCAACCCAAAGGCGGTTATCCTAAAGGTCTACTATAAGCAAGTATGCACACATCATCTTTGGAGTAGTTTTCCTCAATAATTTCACAAATAATTTCAAAGCAAAATGAGCAAATCATGGTTAAAAAAAAAAAAAAGACCAAGTGAATGAACAGATATCTGGTTTATAGATTAGAAGACCTAAACTGTACAAATGTCAATAATCTCCAAATTGGGCTAGAGACATAAGAATATATAAGTCAACACCCTATTTTAAAAATTTTCTTTTGTTGATATTACTTGACAAAGTTTCCTAAAATTTATTTGAAAAAACAAAGAGCCAAGAATAGTCAAGTTACTTTCAGAGAAGAATAACAGAGTAAATGGACTTTTTTGTCATAAAGCTGCAGTAATTAAGACAAAATTACTTCAGAGTAGGAATAGAAAAATATATTAATGGAACAGAAAAGAGAGCTCAGGAATAGACCCATATTATATGAACATGGTATTTAACTAAGACTGCATTACAGATCAGTGAACAAAAGATAAGACATTTAAAATAAATAGTGCTGGATGATTATCCAACTGAAAGAGGCTGGATTATAGTAGTTATGGACACAAATCTGGAGCCAGATATCTACATACAAATCTCAAATGTGCACTTACCAGCTCTGTAATCTTAAGCAATTAGTTAATGTCTATGTGTCTAAATTTCCTCATCTGTAAAGTGGAGATAATAATGATATGCATGCCTCAAAGAGATCTTGTGGAGATTAATTGAATTAATATGCATAAAGTATTAAAATTAATTATTGACTACTAGTAAACATAACATGTATTATTACCATAATTACCATAATTACTTTCATCATCAATAACATAATCACATCATATGGGAAAATAAACAAATTTATAATCTTACCTGTAAAATAAACAAAATCATTTTCCTGAAAAATAAGGACCTGAATGCGAAAGACAAAATTTTAAAGATGTTTATTTCTATGTTTGAAGGATGTAGGTGGGTTTTTTGACATAGAGATCGAAGACATTTATATTGTGTTGTCTGAGAGTTGATAAACGGCTTAATATTTTCCAGTAAGTTTTCATGTTTATAACAATGTTGTCACTTAACTGGCAGATAATGTATATTTGTGTTTCAGTACATTTTACAAATTCTTAAAAATCCACTTTACCTCTTCTTCTTAGCTTACCTAAAAGATTCTCATCTCTCATGGAGAAAATGCTACTTTCTATTCTGAATACTTTCTGGCTCATCCAATTTCATAATTGTGTCTTCTCCATATTCCAGTAGTGTTCACAACACTCATTTAGCACTCACCATTCCTTCTTAAAGTACTTTGAATCTGCATGATGGTTAAAAATTCTGACTTTCCAGTAAGACATATCTAAGTCTGAGAATAAATTCTAGCAGTTTTTAATTGAGGGTCTGGATACATAACAACCTCTCTAAACCTCAGTTTCCTCATTTATAAGAATAATAATATCTGATTTATGAGATTTGATTGGCATTAGCTTTAATATAAACAACATACATATCATTGCAAGTCTGATTACTTTGCACTATAAATATATCAGAAGAAAATATTGAGCTATATTGTAAATATCCAACTGAGTACCATTCAAAATATCTTGTAAAAGACATATTTACTAAATACTTTTTGTTTGTTCTGAGAGCTGACTGCTTTAAAGTTCATATCTCCCCATTTTACTGTGTATTGTCTCCTGAGCATCAAATATCATTTCCTTTTCCCTCAATTTTTTCGAGTAAGTGCTACACAAAAACATCTAGTTTTAGAGTTATTGGGAAAGGAATCTTTTCTTCTCTTCTCTTATACTCACATAATTATAAAATAAAAATTGAAGGAGAAAGAATCAATGGAATAATATAATTTTGCTCTTGTGTAGGAAACATGTATAGCTAATGGTCCTTGGTGCTCTAGAGCAGAGGTCCCCAACTCCTGGGCTGTAGACCGGTATCGGTCTGTGGCCTGTTAGGAATGGGCCACCCGGCAGGAGGTGAGTGGCCAACCAGAGAGCTATGCTTCATCTGTATTTGCAGCTGCTCCCGAGGGCTAGCATCACTGCCTCAGCTCCATCTTAGATCATCAGGCATTAGATTCTCATAGCAGCAGCTGTCCCTGGTTCCAAAAACATTGAAGACCACTGCTTTTAAGTGTTTTCATTAGGAGCCATTACCTTATTTAAATAACACTTTTTTTTTGTCATTGTGATTATTTATTTGGTGTGCTTGAAAGACTTTCGTCTTTCAGAAATGAACGCTCAGAAGAGCTTTTCAAATTTGTTTTCAGCTGATCATTGAGACTCCTCAGCATATTTAATTATGCAGGAGACACTGAAAGCAAATAATCACAGATTACCTCTTTGTTACTACAAAGATTCCTTTCTCTCTCAAACTCTCTCTCTCTCTCTCTCTCTCACTTTCTCTCTCTTTCTCTTTCAGAGGCATAATTTTATATGTATTATGCTATAAATGGGGAGAGATAAGATCTTTGTTTGCCATTATTTGACAAGCAATACATTCAGATTATCTAGGCAAACTATTCTACACATATCTTTCTGGCAATTTATATGACAGCTCTCTCTCTCTCTCTCTCTCTCTCTTTCTCTCTCTCTCTCTCTATATATATATATAATCTCATATATATTATTCATATATATTCATATATATATTCGTATATATTCCTGGAAACTTATCCAGTGTCTTTTAAGAAACTTTGCTTTGAATGAATATTTATTTTTATGAAATACACTTTAAATGTTAATATAGACCCAGTCAATTCAACATAGACTTACTGAACAGCAGAATTATAAGAGATCTTCATACTTACTTCATTAGACTTTAACCTTCACCACTGATGAGGTGCTCTCTGGTCTCTATTTCAAAATATTTAAATGGAAATAGTTACTTCTCAATGAGATTCATTCAACTTTTGTCCATATATAACTTCACAAAATGTTATTTTATACTAAGTCTGAAATTTTCTTTCTAAAATTTCTACTCGAACAGTGCATTTTAAATTTTGAAGTCACTTAAAATAAGCCTGTTATTTTTTTCTTCATTAGAGACAGTAAAGTATACAAATTGGAGAGGCAAACATTTTCTCTCAACAAAAATTCATTTGCACTTTATTAAGCATTTTGTATAAATTTTACTATTCAATTCTCACAAAAGTTTTCTTGGGAATGCATTTTTAACCCAATTTTGCACAGGAAAAAATATCAAGACACAGCTTATAATAATAAAAGATAACTACCATGGATTTCTCTTGACTTCTTTCTCTAAGAAAAATAATAGTTTATTCGTGCATAAAGGTCTTGACCATTTCAACTCTTTAGAAATATTCTGATTTGTATTCATTAACACACTCTATTTTTCTTTTTTTTTTTTTCTAAAGTCTTCTTTAAACATCATTGACAAGGAGAAAGGAAGAAAGGAAGAAAGGAAGGGAGAGAGGGAGAGATGCACCCTAAGACTTGAGTTCTAAATTGAAAAAAGATAATTATCTACATACTTTTCAAAGGTATAATTTGAAATCTGTAACTATCTACATAGGTATAATTGAGAAACTTAAAGTCTCCAAGTTTGTATTAAGATATTTTTGACACATCATAGCTCCTGGCTTCTAAGAGTATTACTATTTATAATATATTTCTAAATATGGTGTGAGAAAAGAAAATACCTATATTTCTAGAATTGTCATCCATGAAACTAAATATCAAACAAGTGGCAAAAAAGACATTTTTATCTCTGTAATCATTAAAGAATAATGTATAATATTTTAAGTCATTTTTATTTTATAAATTGAGATAAAATTATAGTTTTATCTTACGCTATTGTTCCTTATACTATCTTTCAATTTTATTAACATATTGTTCCTTATACTATCTTTCAATTTTATTAACATATTTTCAATTTTATTAACATATTTATTAACATATTTGGATCACAGATATATACATATTGCCTATAGAATTAGACACTGATTTTCACATCTCAGCAGCTTTTACTCTTACCACTTTGTTTGAATAATTTTACATGCTTAGGTAATAATTGAATTTATTGTCCAATAACAACTGACAAATATTCACTGGAATGAATCTTAGCACTTTACATGTATTCACTAATTTAATCCCCATAAAAAATGTTATATGGTTTTGTACTAGCATTGTCCCGCTTATAGAGAAGCTGAAGCCACAGAGAGGTTAAGCGATAGGACCCGAATTACAAAGTTTGCTAATGGCAGTATCTGGGTTGAAATTCACGGAATGCAGCTCTGGAGTCCATGCTCTTAAGCACCATCTCTTATGTTAGGCTCCTTTATCTTAAGTACTCACAATCCCTACAAATGCAGGTTATATTTATTTAATTTGTCTTAGAGCTCCTGGCACACAACACAGTGTATCGTGATTGTTGATTATAACAATACTCACTTAGTGAACAGTTATGCCTTTGTCACACATATGCACACATACACACATTCACAGACACACAGAGTCATTTTTAGAAATATCTTTATGGTCCAGTCCACTCTCAGATTTCATCACTTTAGGAAGCTAACTAACGATGGGGTGACAGATGGCTTGGCGGCTGGTGCTAAAACAGACCTGTGTGTGTATACATGTGGTTACAAATCACCCATCATAATTTTCTGATTCTTTTCACAAGACTTCCTGATAATGATATTTTGGAAATTATTTATTCAATAATTTGTTACTAAGCTTAAGATGTTCTGCCTTTTTCCTCGAAGTGTGATCTGAACCCTAGCATTAGCAACATCACCTGGGAACTCCTTAGAAATGCAGAATCAAAGGCCTCATCCCAGATCTGCCAAATTAAAATCTCTATTTTACCAAGATTCCAGGTGATCCATAGGCACATTCAAGTTTAATAAACAATGTTTTAAAGCGTCCAATGGATTCTGCCTTCTGGTAGCTTACATTCTTCTGTGATGCACAATACTATACATACATGTGGCATTTATATGTAAGTGTAAATTATTTGAAATGGAATAACATTAAAAATTCAGTTCTTCACTAATACGAGTCACATTTCAAGTGTTTAATAACTACTCATGTGGCTAGCGAATACCATACTGGATATAATGAATATGTACTAGATAATACTCTACTGGTAAGTACTTATATAGAATATTTCCATTACCGCTGAAAATTCTATTGAAAGCACTGCTCTGGATCAAGGATCAGCAATTTTTTTGTTGTTGTTAATGGCCAAGAAGAAAATATTTGGGCTTCGTGGTCTGTGTATGATCTCTGCTTCATAATCTTCTTTGCTTTTCAAACAACCACTTAAAAACGTAAAAGCAATTCTTAGCTTATGGGTAGTATGAAGACAGGTTGTGGGGTGGATTTGGCCTACAAGTCATAGTCTGTAGGTCCACAACCTAGACGATAACTTTTTAGATAAGTCTGGAATAAGAATATTTATAAAAAGAGATGTATGAAGTACCGTGTGTGACTCAAAACAAACAAGCAAACAAACACCCTAAAATGAAAAGAAAAACACACAAAGCTTCTAGATTTTATTTTCATTTAAAGCACCCCTTGATTTTAATTTGAGATTTTTTCTATAAACATATTCTAAAGAAGGACAGAGGTGGTCAAAAATATATCTTGATTTTCACCCAGTGCTAGAGCAGCCCTGAAATCAAATATAGTTGTACCAAGAAGGGACTGACAGATCAGCACTCTAAAGTGACAAAAACTTGACTCCTGTAACTAGAGGTTCAGTATAGCAATTCCAGGAAGCAATAAGGATAATATCAACTCTACCCCCAAAATAATAGTCCACTGTATATGTGCCCCTTTTCTCACAAGAACCTCAAATTCCTAGAAAACATTAAACAATTGTTTCTGTGAGAATCTTAAAATACTTCAGTTGCATTTTAAACAAAAGATATGCCAATCTACACCCCTTATTGACCACCTATGTGTATGGAAATTCTGTTCCCTTCTTTAAACAGAGCCCTGAAGCCCTCAAAAAGCCACTGCATAGAGAAACCTTTGAAATTTTCCCTAAATAATGAGGCTCCCTGGACAATGGAATACGATGCCTTAACATGACTTATATTTGGCTTAAGTTTTACATCATACAATAATTTCAGCCTGAATGAGACCTTAAAATGTATTAGAAAATTAAAACAACTCCAGTGGCAGATACCTGACTGTACTCAGGATTCCTGTTTCTCCAAGCAGAAGAGTCTCTTACTGAGTCTCCTTCTCAGGGTTCCCTCTCAGGGTTCCCTCTCATCCTTCCTTCAAACATGTTTCCTCTGAGAAGGCCGCCCTCCTCATCCATAAAAAAAGCTTCTGCTGAGCTTATGTATTCTCTTTTCTGATGGACCCAGACACGTCTGGACCCTAGCACTGGGAGCAGACCAGACATACAGGTTTTTAGTACTCTGAGGGTGGACTTGACCCCACAACATATACAGTACAGTAGCCATCAAAATAATTTTTAGAATTCTGAATTCTCGACAACTCACAATATAAAAGCAAAATAACTTTTGTAAGATATATATAATTAGCAAGTTAAATACTATATTATTTTATGATAAATATCAAATGTATTAATGTTCAAATAGTGAAAATATAATAACATTTTATTTTACTGATTTTGTTGACAAAGTTTACAATTTTTACAATAGTAAATAATAGGAGCATACTTTAATGCTAAAAATATATCTTTCTACTTTATTTGGGTTAAACATTTTAACATGATTTACGGTGCTTAAATTATTCCATGTATTTAAAATTGGCCGTTACTTCTACTTGTCTTTCATTGTATGTAGGAAAAAACCTTCTATCTCAATCTCATTAAATTACTTGCCTGATTATGTAAATTGTAAATGTTTTAATAAGTTACTTAAAATACATAATGCTACTGAAAGCTAATTGTAATGTAAATTGTATTATAGTATGTTTGCTATTTTAATTTTACTCCTCAGCCAGGAGGTATGAAATTTGTAGCTAAGCATTCAAACTGTAATGACTCTAATAAATGTGCCATCCCTTGCATATATTTTCAATCTCCTATTCATTAAAAGAATTATAACTATGCTCCAATGACAACAAAAAAAACTTAATTCTTCCATATCAGAAGATAATCAAATTTTAAAAAACTATAACATTTAAATGGAAAGGTGTTTATAGCCTTGAAAGCATATTGATATATGTACCTAATACATGGATATAAGTTAACTAAACTCTATTTTCATGTTGTATGTGTTTGCTCTAGATTTCATTAATTATTTTCTCATCAAAAATATAAACTAAAGAATATGGGGAATGATATTATAGAAATATATATTAGCTGTTATTATTAATATTATATTGTATTTTATAAATGTATATAGTAGCTCCTCAGGCAGAGAACATGAAAAAGAATTAGACTATAGGTGAAGGCAACTGCAAATAGCAACCGCTCAGGGCAAGAGAGAAAAACAGGATGAAAATCTATGTTACACCTTCATTGCTTTGGTCGTTATCAAAGACATCATACCTTGGCAATCAAAGATATCTGTTGCCTGTAGGAGACCTTTATCAACTGATGCAGCATTCACCCTACACAACTCAGAACGTTAGCAGAAAATGTTCAACAAGTTAAAGACATAGCCACAAATCCCAGAACTTAGACAAAATAGTGTGTATAACACACTATTTGAGGATTATTTTTAATTTGTTTGTTTTCTCTGTATTGAAACATCTCTACTAGAATATGTTGTATGAGCTGCACACTACACAAGAACAAAGCTGGTAAACGAATCCTGCTAAAGCCTTACTACAAAATCTTGTGACTTCAAAGTGGTCAGGGAGTCTACATAAACCTCAGAGCACACGTGTGCAGAAAAGAATTAACACTACATACCTGAAACTCTAATCCTAAGAATGTCCTGCTCGTCAAGTTGACCCTTGGGTGGTGTCTGGAACTAGTATCCAGCTTTCCTCAGTGATAAGACTAGTTTATGTTGAACATTTGCTTTCATTTTAGGAGTCTGAAATTTGGGTATGTCCCTGGTAAGGTGTAATAAAGAGTCGAACTCCATATTTTGATGTTTGTCTACAAACAGCTTTTAAGTCTTGTCCCGTACTCTTAACACCGCCAGCTCACATGCGGGTAGGCTAGTACAGAAATATGGTGGCGCTGGCAAGAGATTCAAACTATGCAACCCTCATCCCAGCCCCAGCCCTTAACACCATAAAAACCCTCCGCCAGTCTCCTTTCCAGGATCTGCTTAGCTACCCTGTTCTCCAAGCCGCTCCATGAAAGTCTCACTATGCAATTATCAACCTTTTCATACCCTCTTGGTTGTGATTGTGTGTGTGTGTGTGTGTGTGTGTGTGTGGCACCATCAGTCTTGATATGTAAACCAAATTTTGTGTGAGGGTCCGTTCTGCTCTGTAGGCTTATCAAAAGGTAGATAGTGCCTACGCCGCCATCCCCTGTGAAAACCTTGGGTACTGATGAGTTTCATACAGATAACGTTTTATATTATATCTTTTGCTGGAAGAATTAAATCTACTCTATATGACGCTACTGGGAAAGAACTCTTGGAAACTTGTACCAGATTTTCTCCAGACTTTGCCCCCTGCGCTTTTCCTCTGCTGATTTTGATTTATATAATTGTACTACAACAAACTATAACCATAAGTCTAACAATTTTTTAGTATTGCGAATCCTAGCTTCTGAAAGCAAATCTTGAGATAAAGTATATTTAACAGGCCTTTGGAGTGCATAAAATAATTGCTTTTGTGCAGACTAATATAAATATGCTTTGAAAATTAAATTAGTTTTGAGATTGATCTGGACAAAATTATGGGCTCCTGTTTTAATTTGAAACATTGTTCTCATTATGAAAGTAATATTAACTATGTAAATTGCAGGAAAAAATCTTTAAGAACAAAATGATAGGCATTTGTGTTTCCACTATCCTGTGATAACTTTGTTATGATTTAAGTCTGTGTACTTTACATGTGTATGTCTCAATTTATTTTACTCCTTCTGTACATATAGAAATTATCTAATTAATAAAGATTTTAAAACACTTTAAAAATTTTTTTCACTTAAAAGTATGTTGAGCTTTTTATTGTTTTGCTTGTTTTTGTTTCCAAAACATATTTGTATGATATTACATCATACTTTTGGTATTAGTATTTCTTATTAGTCTGGAAGAAATCTGCACAGATATTCAAAAGATAAATAGAGGCTATTAAGAACAACTTTATGCCAATTAAATTTGACAATTTGTATGAAAGTGGTAATTTTTAAAAAGCACCATGTAGTAAAATAAAGGAAACAATAGATAATTTGAAAGTCCTATATCTACTAAAGAAATATCATTGTCCATATATTCAACTATAAGAATATTCTGCAGCAGGCCCAGATATACCAATAAAGAAGCTAACTCAAATTGCAGAGGGCTGAGAGGGAGGTGAATTGGAAAGGATAAATAGTATAAATTATAAGAGGAATGGAGATTTAAAGGGAATTGCAGTGACTTCTTAAGGGCTACCTATAAACTGCCTAACATTTCTGTGGTTCTAAACAAAAAAGTAAAGAGCAAGATAAACATATATTTAATTACTTAGAAAATATGTTAAATGGATTTTATAAGAAGGAAATTCATGATTTTATTTGACCACAGCAGGGCATTTTATGCAGAACTGGGAGTGTGTAATTAAGCTGACAAACATGCTCATTTCAAGATTATCTCTCGCTATCACGAACTGCATTCTTAATGTAGAGATCATTTTTAATTCAATAATAAATTTAATTATTGTTTTTTATAATCCATTTTAAAATGTTACTGATGTTGAGAGAAGAAACATAAAATATAGATACAGAACAATGTGGTTGTTATTCAATATATGAGTTTGATTTAAACAAATCAATGAACTTTTATTCTGTAGTGAAATAAAATTTAATTTATATAAAGTGACATTATTATTCTTTAGAAATATTTTATTCAAATGTAAGAAAATGCTTTTTCTGTCATGATGAATCACTTTTCCATATTCCTATTGAACTTTACACTTTAGTTCCTCTGAATAACATTTTAATTGAAGGCCATGAACCCAAAAGCTTAGACTTATTTACTGACATGAGAAAAACTCTCTGAACTTTTATTTTTCAGGTTATCATTCTTATCTCATAATATCCCTTTGGCAATTTTGAATATTATCATAGATATTTAATGCTTGTTGATCTATCTTGTCTTCAAACCATTTTATATGCATTTAACATATACAAAGAATTAAGTAGAATTTATGACAATAATGTGATCTCTTAGCTCAATCTTTCATATAGTGGAGGCTGTATATACAAAGGTTGCTAAAGATTTTTCCAATATTATGGCTCCAGATTTAATTCCTAAGACTCTCATTTACATAGAATGTATGGGTATAGGAAGATATTCCTCACCCTCATAAGTTCTGTTGTTGCCTTTTGTCATATTTTCTTATACAGACTATTCTGACTCCATCCTGGTAAACTAATGTTACATAGAGATATTATCATTTCTTCCTTGTCCTGACCTGGGTGTTACTGTGATTTCCATCTGCTATAAGCTGGCAGAGATAAAACTTAACAGAAAGAAAGGAATGGAGACCTTTACACTTAGTCTTGGATATCAACTTGCAGAACCACAGTCAAAAGTGTTCTACTGTGAAGAGAAATAGAAAAGGGACTGAAGCCTATTGTTTAAACATGAGTAGTTTTCTCTGACTTAGAAACATTTGTCTTCTATTCAAACAGTAAAATTCACTTCATTTCTATGCTTTGCTCTCCTGAACAGCTCTTCTCATTTATTTTCTTTTTCTTTCTTGGTTTGAGCCATGCCTCAGCCTTGCCTGAGAAAAGACTGATGACTACTTTTCTAGTGATTTACTAGACTATCCACTCCATTAATTGTGGAAAAATCTCATTTCTTTATTAGTGTTTTTACTTGCTAAGCGGCACATGTCAAATACTGTAGCTGAAACTGCTTAGCTGCCCACATCAATTCTTTAAAAATCAATTTTATATTTAGTATTAAATAAACTTTTAAAACTGGCTTCAAGTGAAGCTATGCTAAATATCTAAAACTGGCTTGTAAAATAATTGAACACTGTGGCCACAAGTTTTGACCCAGGTTAGTATTCATTTTGTATCTTTCCATGCCAATTATTTCAGACTTACATTTTTAACATTTATAGGAACATTCCCTAGTCTCTGTCTCATTTCTAGTCATCACTATAGTTTTAATAGGAAATATATATGTTGGGTTAATTAAAAAATAAACGGACAAAAACAAATAAAACTGAATTACAAATAAATATTTAACTTTGAGAATTAAGATGATAATAAAAAGCAATTGATGGTTAAAGTTGGGATCATTTGCAAAGTTTACATGTACTTACTTTTAATACTACCACCCATATTTCTGTAAGTAAAGAATATGACATAAGGAATGGGATGGCCATCATTATAAATCAAGATCAGATACGCATTACCTTTTCTTTAATGAAAACAGATATTTTAAGTAATTTAATATTTTATAATCAAATTTTGTATGTATATTATCATTGATTTTAAGTAACTTCAGCTTTAATCATAAATTTAAATAATTTCATTATATTTTTTGCAACAATTAAAATAGTTTGCTCAGTGTCTTCTCTTGTTATCGACTGTAAAGAAAAAGTATTCGAAATTTGAAAATAAGGCAAAAGAGTATAGAGTATGATTTCATTGTCTTTAAGGGTATTGTTTAACAAGCCCTCCCTCCACCAATCACTCACCCCCGCCTTAGGATTATTTAATTATCTAGAGGATTGTACCTGTGCTGATTTTGCTTTTTACTATTTGATTAAAGCCCAGGCAATGTGAAGTGAATGGTAACGTGCGGATTTCTGTCTCACGGAGAAGACAACCCCAGAATTTATAATTTTATTGCCTTATAGGACTTCACTAGCTCTAAATCCAATTCAGCCACATTATTTTAGCATTGCTTATTATTTTTTCAAAATGACTATTAATGTGCAATTTTCAAAATGGTTTTTGAATCAGCTTTATCATTATACTAATTTCCTCATTAATGAGTTAATAAATGTTTATATCATGTTTGTAATAGAGGAATGCCTTTAACTTTTAAAAAATTATATTTTGATAGTTTAAAATATAGATTACACCTTTATATGTGTCCTATGTTTAATTATTGAGTTAAATGTTTAACTTTCTGTGATTGACCAACAAAAAAAATGAACTTTTTTAGATAAGCTTTGTTTGATTCCCATATGATTTTACAGCTGACAAAAATGATGCAAATTAATGTTGAATTTTCAGAAACTCCTCACTTTAATCTCAATGCTGTTTAGCTCTAGACTTACCACAGCTCAATAACCATTTTAAGAGGCTATTTGTTCACTCATTCATGTGTCTTTATTTCTCTTTGTAAGTGTATAAACCTTGAACTCATTTTATCCCCCTTCCTCTGGCTCAATTCTTTATACAATCTAATTAGAATTACTTTCTTCTGCTCACCTCTGTCCTAAGCCAGTTTGCCCAAAGAAATCTATAGTCAAGTGCATTTTTCTTCCATTGTTAAAACTCAGCTTAGTTTGTAAGTATTAAGGTATGAACTACTCTCATCTGTCAGGAGCCAAAATACTCATCATCATATTTCTTATTGAGACTACACATACATTTAACTCAACAAAAAATTAAAATTTAAAGTTTAAAAGTTTTATATCATTTACAAAATACAGTAAGCGGAGTATATTTCTAAAGCTTCCTCCATTGAAACATGCGTAAAAATATCGGGGAATAGATATGCAAATTTCACTTGGATTGAGGAATCAGCGTCAGGAAACTATGTTATTTGCACGGTGTGAGTATTCGCAACTTTTAAAACCATAGAATAGTAAAATTCCTCTTCTATCGAGTATATGTTAAAATTTTCAAAATATCATACTTGATATGTTGATACAGTTTTTTCATACACGTACTGACAGCTCTGAGATTTCTTTGCCAAACAGAAGTGCATGAGTTGTTACCAGAGCAAAGCATTGCCATATCACAACAAAGCTGTCCTACTAATGCATCGTGTATGTAAACCAGAGGATTTTACTTCCCACTATTGAAAAATATAAAATAACATCTACCAATCAAAATCATCTTTTTCTTATGCAAATTATCTTACTCAAATGTTCTCTCTGCTCACTTAAACACTATTCCAAATATCAGAGAGACTTCTCCATGTTCCCCTTGCAGAGTAAATTGTACTGCCTCAGAAATCTTATGATTGATTGTTTAGAACATTATTTTTACATTATTATTTACATATCACTCCTTTTGCCCATATAAATTGAAGAAATCAACCTACTCTAGATCTTTCTACTGTTTTCTCTTAGTTTAGTTTATCTGAAAAGATAGAGTTTATTGTTTTTAAATAAATTATTTTTATAGTCTTTGTATTCGAGAACAATTCTATTACAAAACAATTCGTTTTGTTTTAGGAAACTTTATCCTTCAGGGTTTGGTTAAGAAGCAGAACCACTGTGAGTGATAAAACAGTTTAATTTGCTGATATGAACTTATAATTGTGAGACAGAGTTGCTACCCTGGCATCTAGTATTTGTCCTGAAGTCAGCAGGTCTGGCTATCAGGAAGGAAAGATGAATATGAAAAGGGAGTAGCCTGGCTAATTGGACCCTTCAGAGATGAGCTGGAATCAACTACAACGAACTGGAACTCATGTTCTCTCTGATCACTTCTATCCTCCAACTCCAATGATTTCTATAACTTGCAGAAAATCTGGTACACTTTATCACAGAACTCTATAAGAAACTCGCCTAGCAACCGAGGGAACTAAATACAGGGATCTGGTGGCAGATGAAAGAATTAAAGTTCAGCTGCTGCACTAAGAAGATGCAGAATTTGGAGGAAGTTTGGGTCCCGAAGACACTAGTCACCAACAGAATGAACTAGCAGAAGTGTGACAATGTGCTTGAGCCATAGCAGCCCCCGGACTTCTGTATTTCTGTGCTTCACTTGTCCCTACTAAATCCTGTACATATTTCTCTCGTAGCCTAACTAAAAAAATACCATCATTGTTCCTTGTCTTTTTAAATATAAACTACTCCATTTGTGATAAATTTATTCACCTCTAATTTATCCACATATGGCTTGATAATATTTTTTAGGTAATTAGTGTGAGTGGTGAACTTTCTACTTATCAAGCATCTGGGAAGTTTTGATTTCTCTTCAAAATCTGAGCTATTAGACAATTGTTTATTAGTAATTGGTGGTATTGATATTTTTGCTTTTGTTGATTTGAGACCTCTAAGGACACAGCTTTATTTATATTTTCCTTTGTAAGTATCTTTTTTTCTCCTAAAGATGATTATAGGAGCTTATATTGATCTTTGAAATTCAGTATTTTCAGTGGTATAGTTAGGTATTATCTCTTCCTATTAATTTTTACTGTAATAAATGAGCTATTTTCATTTGCAGATTCATGTCTATTTCACCTCAGGATATGTTTTGCTTAGTAATTATTTAAGTGTCCTTCTGTTAGTGGCTAAGTGTTTTGTTTAATTTATTGCATTTTTATTCTTTAGGAGTGAATTATTTGTATGTTGATATGCAATCCCTTTTCAGTCCCATTCAGCTGTTAATTTAAAAAAAAATTTTTTGCAATATTCATTATTGCCATTATCTACAAAGTTAGAAAAACTCATAGATTTCAAAAGCTCTTTCACTATATTAGATATTTTTCCTGGTTGAGTTTGTATTTTCTGCTTTGAAGATAATTTAAATTTACCTCTGCAATTAATTGCATTATTCCATTTTTTTCATATATCTGATGACTCTGTTATATCAATATTCATATACATATTTTCCACTCTTTTTACACCTTTCTGAATCCCACAATCCCTTACCGCACTGAGCTCTAACTTATAACCATTTTTATTTTTATGATTTCAAAGTTGTCTGGTTTTGCTTTACAACCAAGTCTTCTGTTCTTTATTCATCAATGAAAACTAAAATTGAAAACTCATAAACAATATTTGTGCTCTCTTGACTTTATACACATTTTTCTATGCTGAAAAATATAATATACAGCATTTTTCTATGCTGAAAAAAATAATTGCATTTCTTCTCGTATAGATCTAGTGTGAAAACCCCTGGTTGACTAGAAGTTGGATGCTATTTTTAGACATTAATGTCACATACTTTCTTAACTGATTAACAACATACCACTTTTGAAATTTATATTTAGACTACTTTATTATGGATTTCTTTTCTTTTCTTTTTTTTCTTTCTCTCTTTTGAGTTTCAAAATGTCTTTCTTATATGTACTATATTTTCATTAGAGATATATACTCAATTTGATGTAAATATCTAATATATCCACTTTCTACTTTCCAAAAATGTCTTTTTCAGATTTCTCCACATTCCTCCTGTAGAATGGTAAAAAGAACGACTAACACTCAGAGTATGTACAAAAATTTATCCATTTTGTTTCCTTGTTGGTTGATTTTTCTTTTTCTTCATTGTCTGGAAAGTCAGCCTCCTAGCAAATTGGTATCTGTGGCAGTAGCTGCAATTGGAACCTATGGGGACTAAAATTGGGGAAAATAGTAAATGACTCCAATATTTGGAGCTGTGGTTTTAAGAGAATGGAGCCAACCTCTGCTGCTTTTCTTTTCTTATTGGCTTCTCATCACTTAATGATGAAAATGGCGTTATTTGCTGAGGGAATGGCAGAGTGGTCTAGTTAAAGCTCTCTCTTTATATTTGGAAGAGTTACTGTGGAGATCAAAGAAAGGAAAGAGCTCAGAAAGTGACCTCACAAAATTTTTTATGAACTCCTCAGCTTATCACTGATTTGAAGAGTCTCAAATCAAAAATAAAATATTCTCCCTAAAAAAGAATAAAAATATGAAAAAAATAAACCAAAGAAAGCAAAAGAAAGGACATAATAAATATATGCTATATCAGTAAAATTCTTCTCTTTACCTTGTTAAATGCACTGTCTTCTCAATTGTGCTAACTTTTCCCTATTCATTTTCTCCAAGTGGTACATCTTCTAACTACCCATCCTCTAAATATAGATATCAATATATTCATTTAGTCATCCAAGTTACACCCATTAAGTGCTAAAAGAGTCTAGGCACTGGTATAGGTACTAGGGGAAAAGTGGCCAGCAATATAGGGAATGCCTTGCCTTGACAACCAAAAAACATTACAAAATATATATTTCCATTAATCTACAGTACATTATTTGAGTAAAATCATTTTTGTAACAAAAAGATTAGTACAGTGGATTAAAGTATTGCTAGAAGACAGAAATGAATGTGAACTGCATAAACATAACACTAAAACCAAACTCTCTCTCATACACACATAGTAGATAATTTCAACTTATGATAAATACTATTTAAAATAAATGAATAGGAGATAATGAAGGTGGTGTATTTAGAGAAAGTTTTGCTTGGGAGGACATTTATGCAAAGATATGGACTACAAGTAGAAGCATGCTTTGTGAACGACTGGGGAAAGCTTTCATGGGATGTAGAAGAAAAGATATAAACTCCAGAAGACTGGAACATGTCTAAGGCCTTTAGGGACCATAATAATACTAATGTGAATGGAAAAGTTAATAAGGAATGTGAGGGATGGGAGTTTTGGTTGCAGGAATAGGAGAGGCCAATCTTTCAGGGGCTTTGTAAACCTTGATAAAAACTTTAGAGGTTTTTATTTTTTATTTTTTTGGCTAACAATAAAATTCATTAAAAGCATAATCAAGAAAATGATACTATATATATATTATATATATATATAATATAATATATATATATATTAGGTGCACAGTAGAATGAATGGTATACAGTAAGATTGGGACAACTGAAGAAGCCAAAGTCCTGAAGTAGACAAAAGGATAATTCAATCCTCCACGGAATGAGTTTAGATGACAGCAGAGATGTTTCTTTCAATGTGCCAGGAGGGACTAGAAGCAAAATATTACCAGGAAGCTAATGAAGGTTAAGCTTCAAGATCACTTTCTTTTATGAGTCCACGGGGATCATTAATAATGTATTCCCATGGGCGTGTTTTTTTTTTTTTTGTAAATTTTGTAAAATAACCTAGTTCATCTGTAATTATCTAACATTGTTATTTCTCTCTGTCAATGTCTTCCCCCATAGTCACATTTCCCTGGTGTCAGATGGTGTTGCACTGGCCATAAGCATTATTGGTATCTATATAAGGGGAAGATGGCTAAAGGACACATCGAACTGGGCTTTCCTGTTACGTGTTTATGTAGTTTATATTCATTTCTGGCTTCTGGCAATATTACCAGTCGCTGTGCTGATCTTCTTGTTACAAACATGATTTTACTCAAATAATGCATTATAGAATAATGAAAATAATTTGTAACTTCGACATTTATTCTAAACAGGATGTGCTAGAAAGGCATACTTAATTGATCTGGGAAAAATTGGATTATATCTTGATGTTATGCTCTTGGAAGGATAAAAGCCTAAACATGTATGAGAGAAAGACTAAAGTGACATAGTATGCAAGAGTGAAGTAGATTGAATTATTATCATTAGATTTTTAGAAATTCAATTTAAATAAAAAATTAGAATTTATCCCCTTAGAATGAAAAAAGAAGGAAACATAGGGTAGAGGTTTACTAAATTATATAAATACTTAAACACATTATTTAACAAATTATATCAATAAGCTATTATAGGACAGTACCTGTTATGTCACTTTTCTTTTATAAATAAATCTATGAAAAAATATAACTATA
>NW_011888808.1:7838523-7839858 GCF_000151845.1 Pteropus vampyrus | reverse complement strand
GAGGAATTGGCTGGCAATTAGTGGAGGCTAATAGCTGCATGTGATGTCATCCAAGGCTGTGCCCTCTGAAGAACGAAATCAGATTATTCATCTTACTGAGAAGATAAAAAGGAAGTATGCCCAACTCACTAAACAAATAAACAGACAACATCAACAAATAAGCTCTGCGTGGAAGGTGTGGGGTTATGGGGTATGATGGTGGTGGTGGTGGTGGTATCAGAATCCAGAGTTACTATAATATATTATCTAAATTATTCAATTTCTAGTGAAAAGTTATGAGATAACAAATAAGCACACAAAAAAGAGCATACACAGAAAATAAAGCAGAACTTCCTGTGAGGAGACCTAGATCTTGGACTTAGCAGACAAAACTTCAAAATAGCTACTATAAATTTCCAAAGAAGTAAATGAAACCATGCTTAAATAAGGTAAGGAAGGTATGATGACAATGTCTCATTAAATAGGGTATATCAATAAAAACAGAGAAATTATCAAACAAATTGAATGGAAATTCTGGAGTTGAAAAGCATAATAAATGACATGAAAATTCACTATAGGGGCTCAACTGGCAAATGTGAACTGGCAGAGAAAGAATAAACAAAAAAATAAGAAAACCTGTAAATAGATTAGTAGAGATCATGCAATCCAAATAAGAGAGAAAAAACAAATGAAGATAAAGGAACAGAGCTTCAGAAAAATGTGGGATCATTACCTCCATCAACATACAAATAATAGAAGCATAAAGAGAGGAGAGAGAAAAGAGAATAGAAAAAGTATTTGAAGAAATGATAGGTAAAATTTTCCAAATTATGATAAAAATATTAATTTATACACTCAAAAAATTCAATAAATGCTAATTAATAACTTAAGGATATTCTTACCCAGTCACATCATAGTAAATATACTAAAAAAACTAAAGACAATGTCTCGGAAACAGCAAGAGAAAAATATCAATTCAAGTATATGAAAACCCCAATAATAATAACAGCTAGCTTTTTATCAGAGAAAAATGGGGTACAAAAGTCAGTGAAGTTACATATATATTGTGCTAAAGAAAGAAAAAAGTATATCCAATCAAGAATGTTATCTCCAGTAAGACTCTCTTTTAAAATAAAACTTAAAAAAAATACTTTCCCAGAAAAAAGATAAACTGAGAGATTTATTGCTATTAGATTAGCCTTATAAGAAATAGGAAAAGAATTCTTCAAGTTGAAATCAAGTGACTCAAAATAGTAATTCAAATACACATACATGCAAAGAGCATGTTAAAAGTGATTACATAATTATTAAAAAATAAACAATATGCTTGTGCAGTCTTCATTTTAGATGATACAA
>NW_011888808.1:7830310-7838192 GCF_000151845.1 Pteropus vampyrus | reverse complement strand
CAATTAAGACAATATGTATTTGGGTTTGTAGCATAAATTGATGTAACACGTATACCAATTATAGCCCAAAAAAGAGGTAAGAAGGAATTGAGCTATATAGGAGAATGGTATCTGTATGTTACAGGAATGAAGCTAATATAAATTTGAAGGTAATTATGACGAGTTGAGATGTTTATGGTAAACCCTAGATCAAGTACTAAGAAAATAACTCAGAAACAATATAGTGAAAGTGATTAAAGGAATTAAAATGTTTCGCTATAAAATATCCACTTAATGAAAAGTAAAATAGTAATGGAGAAACAAAGGAGCAAATAAGACATGAAACATTTGAAAATGAAAATAAAATAGTATACATGAATCAAAATATATCAATAATAACATTACATACGAAAGGGTTATAGAACACAATCAAAAGACAGGTTGAAACACTAGATAATAAAAGCAGGATCGAACTCTATCTTTCTACTGGAGTCACACAGATCGACTATACAAGTAAGTTAAAAGTAAAAGGAAAGGAAAATCTTCATTGTCCAAACAGCAAAAATAAGGAAACTGGAATGACTATAAAAATATCTCACAGCATGGATTTTAAAATTAAAAAAAAATGCTACCATGGGTAAGATATTACTGAGCCATAAAAATAAGCGAAGTACTGGTATACGCTACAATGCGGATGAACATTGAAACAATGTCCTAAGTGAAAGAAGTCAGCCCTGAAGCGACCACATATTGTACAATTCCACTTACATAACTTACTAATTGTGAAATAATTGTCTTTAGGCTATAGCATACCATTTTTAGAACAAGAGCTACAAATATAGCTTTATCCTAGAACACCCACTCATCAATTTAATCAGCACCATACCAGCTGTATAAAAATGTCACTCATACAGAAGCATAACTGCATCAAACTACAAATACTTATATTTTACCACTTAAAAGTTGTAATAAATAAAAATATCAATTTAAAACAAAAAAACAAGAAGAAATCCTTTTGTATCTTCTCCTGGTACTTTGAAATCTTTTCAAATCAACTGATATTTTAAAAAGTAAACTTCTTATAAGTTAAATATAAAATTTAGTGATACTTAACACGTAGATTCTGCTCTACATTAGTTGAATACTCTTAAGCAGCACATGTTGATGAGGTGCCAAAGCCTTTCAATTAATTAAGTCACTATATTTGGCTGTGCCTCTGGTGGATTTACCGCTTATCCCAAGCAGGTGTTGATGTATTAGAACATTTCTTTCTGGCTGATTCCTGATTAAATTTGGACAAAGAACCTGACAGCTGTCATGTCTCTGTTTTCTATAACTGTTTCCTCAAATCAGAAAGCATCTAGCCTTCTACACGAGAAAAAAGCAGAGAGCCATCTTGTGCAGATGACTCTAAAATTAGCAAGAAGTATGAAAAGACACATTATTTTAACCATCTCTTACTCAGCCATAGGTCCATTTAAATTGAACGGGAGCAGGAACTTCTGAAAAGACAAATTTCTTGTATGCAGTTAAAAATTAGGATATGGCATTTATTTTCCTTTGTCTCTATCTTTTTATCCTATTAATAGGACAACATTTTCATGGGCTCAGATTCTCACCCTCAATATAACTATGAGTGAAGGTGAGTATATATCCAGTTTTCACTCATGAGTTGTAATTTAGCTGTACCAGATTCTAAGGTCTTTTTGTCCAGAGAACGTTAAAGATGGTAAGTCAGATCTCAGATCACTAACAAAATGGAAACTTTTGATAGGCCCTCTGTCTCTTTATAGAGATTCAATTTATTTCAACACATTTTGCTTGCATTTGTAAAAAAAAAAATATTTCAGAATAAAATTCTTATGTAATCTTTATATTCCCTACAAATGTTTCTCCCTTTTTAGTGGGAAGGTATGAAATAGTACCTTATATCGTATCTGCTAATTGCCTTGTTTTTAAGAAATTGACAGCATACCTTCTTTTGCAACAAGAAAAATTGAAGTTTACTCATCCATCCTTTTCTAGTATTTCCTCTGACTAAAGAAATACGCAGTAGAACTGTTCACGAAACACCTGAGACAAGTCGTATTGTACTTATATATTCTTCCCTTCCTTGGTTTCACTCGCCTCATGTGTCTCTTGTCTCCTTGCTGTTTTCTCTCTCTTCACTGGATAAGCAGTGCAGGTCCACATGATTCCACCATCTGAGGCCAACCGAATAAAGGTCTGGGTATGGAAATTGGTTAAAATATTACTCAGTTCATGGGCCCTGCCTTCCCCAGAAGCTGCCAAAGTGATTAGATAATGCCCTCTAGTGTGTGGCGCATGGCGGTGGTGATTAACTCATGGAGAAACTCATTGACAGGAGGTAGAGGGAAACAGGAGGCAGACTTTTCTCCTTTACTTCCTACAGTGGTCAAGTTAGAGATGGTTTTTTGTATGGCCACTTGGAAGATACCAGAAACAGTTGTGTAGCAACTTGCTACAACTCTCCATAGATTGTTGCGAAGCCATGGCAGGTGCATTTGCTTTTCATCTTTCTCCAGCTTGATCTCTGTCTTCCTCACTCCCTCTGCTCTGAAAATGTCCCATCCAAGAAACATTTGCACTGAAGCCTTGCCTCAGTCTTCAAGGCAACTGGATCTAAGTCTCATGGGCAAGGAAGTTTTGTTTCTCCTCTGAGGCGATTCTTTTCATGAAATTGTGCTATAGACTATGTAAGAGAGTTACATACCTTATTGTGAGTGTCAGAGAAGAGTTCCCAGAGGAAGTGACAGGTGGACCAATATCTGAAGTAGGATAGAGTATATATATTTAACATATGCCTGAGTAATATATGATATCCTTAAAACCAAGAAAAATGTAGACACGATTATGATTTGATTTTATTCCATTGACAAGAACAACAGATTTTGTATTTTCCCACCTAAAAGAATAAAAAATACATATAGTATATGTATATAGTAGAGAATATATAGTATATATTAATCATTTATTACACAAACCATAAAGTCAGAATGACTTCAGTTCAAATTCTGGTATTCTCTAGTTTGTTAAATTCCCTGAACCTCATTTCTAGGTTTTGCGATTATAGGACAATAATATTTGAATAAAATGATTTTGCAAGGGCCAAATTAAATGAGAAGATATGTCAGAATATAGAAAATAGCTAGATACTACAAACATTATTTTTTCTTATCCTCTTATCTGGATAAAATTTGTCTTCTTACATGGTGACCATAAAATTATCACCCATTAGCCATTTTGGGGCTGAGGAGGTTATTTTCCTTCTACCTTTTATGGGTTTGTTTAATTAATTCATTCTTTCTGCAAATTTTTTTTTAACTACTATGATCATGATACAGCAGTAACCAAACAAATAGAAAGTCCTTGTCTTTTTGGAACTTACATTCAAGAAGATGGGTCCTTTTCTACTTCTACAATCTCCTCCAAACAACTAGATTATTTTTTTCAAGCTTAATATGTGCTAAATTGCCACCCATAAACCAAACCAAATATCTCATGTCTTTGTTCTCCTTTAACAATCTAACACAGTTTATTTTAAAGCCAAACTTCTACAGTCTGTAAATATTATTTTTTGACCTTTCATTAACTCCTCAACCTACTGTAATAGAGCTTCTACCCTTTACATTTTAATGAAACTCTGTTTTCCCCAGTTTACAAATTATTTCTTCATTTCAAAACATAATGAATCCTCTTCAGTTCTTGTCTCTCTTGACCTCGCTGCACTATTTAATTTGTGGTCCATTAATTTATTCTTGAAAATGTTAAGTTTCGGTGACACTATTCTCTATTAGTTTTCTTTCAGTTCCCCTGGGCAGTCACGCTAAATATTGAATTTCAATTTCTTTGACTTTGTCTATTTTGTTAAAAAGCGTGTTCCTGCCCCAGGCCCTCTTATATTTTTCAATGTACTAGTCTTGCTTCTGAAACCCTTTCTTGTCCCCCAACACAGGCATCCCTCGGCCATGGCCATTCTTCACTAGGCATGTCTCATCACTTCCCATCCAGCTTCTGACACTTTTCTCTTTACATGTTTAGTACCTCTGCACTGTGAGGTCCCGTGGGTGAGAGCAGGACTTTCATCAAGTTAGTTTTATTAATTTCTAACATAATTTTGATTTTTAATATAATATTAAGTGAAATAATTAAGAAATTATTTTTAATATAATATTAAGTGAAATAATTAATGAGTGATATTATTTACTCCCATGGCATATACTCCCTACCACTTCTGGTGACTCCCATATCTTTATATCAAGCTCTTTCTTAAAGAAGTCATTTCTTTACGAACAATGGGCCCAGAGTTATCACTGTAAAATAAGCTCAAATCTTGACAACTTTCTTGCCTAAATTTTTTCAGCATCTCTTCTTAATTTTCTTTACGAGATAAAATCCATACTCCTTAGTAGGGAATACATGTTTTTTCCTGACTTCTGCCAACAAGCTACATGTAATTTTTCTTTGTAATGTCATTTGGATGAATCAGCTTGTCTAGGGTACAATTCCTAGTTGTTCAGCCACCCACTTGGTGTTTCTATGAAGGTATATTTTATATGTGATTAAACTGCATAATCAGTTAGTCATAATCAATTTAAGTAAGGAATATTATCCTAGATAATCTAGGTGAACCTGATTTAATCAATTGAGATGCCTTAAAGGCAAAGTTTAGGCTTCTCTAATGAAGATCAAGTTCTACCTATGGGCAGCAGTTTCGGCCTATGCCTAGGAGTTCAAGCATGCCCTTCCTAATATCCTAGTCTATGGAATTTGGACTTGACTACCTAGCTGCGCAACTGTCTAAGCCGATTTCCTGCAGAATATATCTTAGTGTATACCTTTTACTCCTTCTGGATGTCTGGAGAACTTTGATTTAGATATTGGTACTGAGAGTAGTTATAGAGAAATAGAATACTAATAATGAGTTTTCTGAAATTTTTTTTTTTTTGGTTTTGTGTGACACACAATTGGTTTTCTAATCTGATTTGATTTAGAGACACTAATTATTCTAAATTTAGTGGGAAAGAGAGTACCGGTAGCCGACGGCATAGTATGGCAATAGAGATATACAAAATATTACCATTGGATACTCCTAACCAAATACTTATGTGAAGCAAGATTCTGGGAGAACCATGTATTTGATACTTTGGAACATTTTTGTCAAACTAACGAGTATAATGAGATTGACTGGTTGTCCCTAATTGAATTGGACAAAGTGGAGAAACAAAATGAGCTCAGGGATTCAAACTGGCGGCTGAAACTCCACATATATGTCATGAAAAGGTCCATGTCTGCCCTGAAAGAAACCTCACATCCTGGAGTGACACCGCTGAGATTTCTGACAACTAAACCTGGAGTCTGAAACTGTGAGTGGCTGAATTACAATACAAACTGTATTTTATTTTTCAGGGTGTTTTCTGTTAAGCAAGGACATTGAGAAAAAATAGGGTTCTAAAAATTGCAATTGTGATGTATGGGCAGATCCTGATGAAGTTGGCCACACTGAACTCCCTCATTCTGACAAGTCTTCATTGCAAGGGAGGCTAGCTAGCCCTCATTTTCCCAATGAATCTGTTATGGCCTCCCCTTGCAAGGCACTTTGGATTTCCCTCAGAATCTACTCCTGTCACACCTCTTGTTTCTATACTTATAACTACTCTCGAGTTCATACAATCCCTAATGAGTGAGGTGCAAACTGACCCACATATAGTTGTGCTACATACCAACAAGATTACGTGATTTTCCCAAATTAGATAGACAGAAATCTGGAGAATATATGTCAGAAGAGATTTTAAGAATGAGAATCATAGTGGAAGGAACATAAAGTTGAATCAGGCAGAATTTATTGATAGAAGTCAGCTAAATGAAGATTCGGTATTCAAAGTTTTAGCTTGATGAGTTAGAAAGACTCTTAACAATTTGTCTGTTTGGTTGGCTGTATGCAACATGGACCCAAAGTTGCCAACACCAAGTGAAACTGAAAATCTAAAACTACTTTATATAGAAGTAGAATCTTAAAAATGAGTTTTCTGATTTTTTTTTTTTTTTTTTTGGTTTTGTGTGACACGGAATTGGTTTTCTAATTTGATTTGATTTAGAGACACTAATTATTCTAAGATTAATGGGAAAGAGTACCAGTAGCCCACAGCATAGTATGGCAATAGAGATATACAAAATATTATCATTGGATACTCCTTACCAAATACTTATGTGAAGAAAATGTAAATCCTGTTCTATAGAAAAAGAGATTTACAGGTTTAGAAATGTAGGGAAATAAAATGTTAGAATGAATTTATCATTAAAAGAAAAAAACTCTGCTCCTCTTCCTTTGGGTGAGTCTATAAGCACACTTTTCACCAAGACTATGAGTAATAAATTTATGAGAGGAGATCCAACATTTTGAAATAATTCTGTGGCCTTTGTTCTTTGTCATCCTCTGCAGATAAGTGCTCTTCTTTTGAGAAACAGGTTTTGGCTTGCTACTGGGCCTTAGCAGAGACTGACAATTCAGTGACTCATCATGAATAACATGTTGTTTTAATGAACCAAGCTACAAAGTTGAGCATGGAAAGCAACAATGCATTATCAAATGGAAGTGATATATATGAGAAAAAGCTCTAGTGGGTCCTGAAGGCACAAGTATCTTGAACTTAGAAGTGGGAAAAATACCAAGGCCCCTGCTTCTACTACATTATTATTTCTCTCTGTCTGTACTTATAGTTTTATTAGGAATTCCCTATGACTAGTAGACTGAAGAAGACAAATTTGAGCCTGATTTACATGTAGTTCTGTATGAAACATAAGTACCCACTGGAAGTAGACAGCTGTAGCACTGTAGCTTCTTTATGGGACATCTCTGAAGGATGCTGGTGAAGGGAAACCACCTGTGTGAAGAGAACCAACTGTGTGACTCTGAAGAAACCTATAACACCACTTCTTGCAAGTTTTCTCATTTGTGAAGCATAAAAATAATGACCACTGCATGAATATTTTAATAATTATTTGAGATGATACACATGGGCATTTAGGTCATGTGTTACATTGTAAATATGTAATGTTTGCTCTTATTATCTATTACTATTTTGTAGTATTCCTTGATTCTTCTTAAATAATGTGTATTAATATTGTCAAAAATCTCCAGTTTAAGAACTGTTTAGATATAGACAGAAGGAGCTTAGTAATTGATAGATAGATGTGACCACTCAAATTTCACATGAGGAACTGCTAAATGGGAACAGATAACTAAATATTAGTCAGACATATATGACTCATAAAATTGAATAATATAATTGACTGAGAAACTTGGTGTTATATAAGTTTACTTAAAATTAAGTATACAGAGTTTAATTTTGAAAGATTGGATATTTATAATAATTTATGATTTGCCAACATTTTTCATTTTGGATGCACAGAACATATTATCCATAGCAGCATAAACTATCATACAAAAAAAAAATAGAAAAACAAATATCAAAAAGAAGTGCCTGAAGGCTTGAATTAAATCAACAAAGGATAACTTAAAACTGACAGCCTTTTAAAATACCATTATAAAACAAGAATTCACAACAGGAGTTAGAAATGTCAACTCAAAAGAATGAATTTCTTTGCTCTTGTCAATGTAACAAAAGGCTTAAAATATTGTTTTGAGTATATTCAATCTTTTCATATTTAAAAATATCTCAATGGTTGAAAAATTACTATTACCCTAATTTCAAAGCATACTACACATATACCTTTTATGCTCTTATATTATAGATAACCCACAGGCATTTTGCATATCTCTGTAGAATTTTGACAGGCATTGTTAATAGTCGAAATAATCTGCTGGGGTGTGAGCAACTTCTAAAAACTTTTCTTTTCTGTGAAAAAGGGATATGTGGAA
>NW_011888808.1:7810591-7830260 GCF_000151845.1 Pteropus vampyrus | reverse complement strand
TAGGGAAATAAAATGTTAGAATGAATTTATCATTAAAAGAAAAAAACTCTGCTCCTCTTCCTTTGGGTGAGTCTATAAGCACACTTTTCACCAAGACTATGAGTAATAAATTTATGAGAGGAGATCCAACATTTTGAAATAATTCTGTGGCCTTTGTTCTTTGTCATCCTCTGCAGATAAGTGCTCTTCTTTTGAGAAACAGGTTTTGGCTTGCTACTGGGCCTTAGCAGAGACTGACAATTCAGTGACTCATCATGAATAACATGTTGTTTTAATGAACCAAGCTACAAAGTTGAGCATGGAAAGCAACAATGCATTATCAAATGGAAGTGATATATATGAGAAAAAGCTCTAGTGGGTCCTGAAGGCACAAGTATCTTGAACTTAGAAGTGGGAAAAATACCAAGGCCCCTGCTTCTACTACATTATTATTTCTCTCTGTCTGTACTTATAGTTTTATTAGGAATTCCCTATGACTAGTAGACTGAAGAAGACAAATTTGAGCCTGATTTACATGTAGTTCTGTATGAAACATAAGTACCCACTGGAAGTAGACAGCTGTAGCACTGTAGCTTCTTTATGGGACATCTCTGAAGGATGCTGGTGAAGGGAAACCACCTGTGTGAAGAGAACCAACTGTGTGACTCTGAAGAAACCTATAACACCACTTCTTGCAAGTTTTCTCATTTGTGAAGCATAAAAATAATGACCACTGCATGAATATTTTAATAATTATTTGAGATGATACACATGGGCATTTAGGTCATGTGTTACATTGTAAATATGTAATGTTTGCTCTTATTATCTATTACTATTTTGTAGTATTCCTTGATTCTTCTTAAATAATGTGTATTAATATTGTCAAAAATCTCCAGTTTAAGAACTGTTTAGATATAGACAGAAGGAGCTTAGTAATTGATAGATAGATGTGACCACTCAAATTTCACATGAGGAACTGCTAAATGGGAACAGATAACTAAATATTAGTCAGACATATATGACTCATAAAATTGAATAATATAATTGACTGAGAAACTTGGTGTTATATAAGTTTACTTAAAATTAAGTATACAGAGTTTAATTTTGAAAGATTGGATATTTATAATAATTTATGATTTGCCAACATTTTTCATTTTGGATGCACAGAACATATTATCCATAGCAGCATAAACTATCATACAAAAAAAAAATAGAAAAACAAATATCAAAAAGAAGTGCCTGAAGGCTTGAATTAAATCAACAAAGGATAACTTAAAACTGACAGCCTTTTAAAATACCATTATAAAACAAGAATTCACAACAGGAGTTAGAAATGTCAACTCAAAAGAATGAATTTCTTTGCTCTTGTCAATGTAACAAAAGGCTTAAAATATTGTTTTGAGTATATTCAATCTTTTCATATTTAAAAATATCTCAATGGTTGAAAAATTACTATTACCCTAATTTCAAAGCATACTACACATATACCTTTTATGCTCTTATATTATAGATAACCCACAGGCATTTTGCATATCTCTGTAGAATTTTGACAGGCATTGTTAATAGTCGAAATAATCTGCTGGGGTGTGAGCAACTTCTAAAAACTTTTCTTTTCTGTGAAAAAGGGATATGTGGAATGAACATGTTCTCTTCTCCTACGGATTTAGATATTCTTGTGTGATACTGAACTTTTGAAATGGTTTGTCCATTTTGCATATGAGAGACCAAACCTGGGAGTAAAAGCCAGCACATTAAGGATGGCAGAGGCGAAGAAATGTAGAATCTGTTTCTTGATAATATTGTTGAACTTCTTATAAATTAATACTAAATTTGCCTTTTCTTTCAGTCTTTACATTAAATTGAAATCATAAATTTGCCTTATTTTAAGACTTCCAGTTATTTTTGTTTTTCCACCACTTGACCAAAAGTGTCATAAATGACACGTAACTCCAGGAGGTATTCAAATCTGGATATTCTAACACATCTCTGAGCTGTTATTATTCCTGTTATCTAAAACTCGTCGTCATCCATAAGCTATACCCTGAAAGTAGAATTGCACCAGTACCTGAGATCTGCACATAAGCCAGCAACTTTAGAGAAGATGGATAAGGAGAAAGGGCAATAATTTTGTGTGGGTGTCCATAACACTTGAATCCATGAAACTTGGTAAGATTCGATGGTAGCTGGAGTCCCTAAAATTTTGATTTCAGAACTACTACAATGGAAACCAGTGAAGAAAAGCTGATAAATCTTGATAATTTTAAATTATGATGTCCTAAGAAAGAAGTACAATTATGAACTGGGTATGGGTAACTCTGTTCTATAGAAAACAGTGTCACAGCTAGCCTTATCAGACATAGATGTCTTGATATCTTAGTCAAATATAAAAAACATAGCCTATAATAGATTTATGGCTCAAATGTAGCCAAATATAACTTCATCTATGAGACAGCTTGACCATTGACAATATGGACCTTTCGTCTCATGTATATAATATTTTTTAGGCAATAGTTTATTCTTCTTCAAAGTTATCATTGTAAATCTCCTTAGCAGATACTTACATATTTGATTTTCTTTTGCTAGAATATAGAAATTCAATTAATTTTTAGTATTAACTTTATGTTTTGTAAGTTTGCTCAATTCACTTATTAGTTCTAGTAGATTTTATTTGATTCAGGGGAAATTTTTCTCTTGTCTCCTGACACCTAAAATTGCTAAGGAAACCTTTGAAGAAAACTTTATTTTCTTTACCTGAATGCAAACAGGGGTAGTTCATTATACTTGATATACAGTATAGCTTCACTAGATGAGCCTCATGATCACTTTTTGAAAAATGTTTTGTTTTTCCTGAAAAATGGTGATTCAACATATAAAATATTTTTTATCCTCAATTCCTTCATAAACTCTGCCTATAATTTTCCCCATAATTCATGTGTTTTATTGTGTATATTTCTAAGTCATAGAAAGAAAACTAAATAATAACAGAACCAATTTGAGAGCATAATATAAATAAAATATATTTGTTTTAATTTATGATGGAATTTTCACTAAAAAAAATTATCAAAGGATTCACCTTGAACTAAAATTAATTCACCTAGTCAGGTGCTATGTTTTAAAATTATTCTCTGTACTGATAAGAAAGCTATGGGATGTGTTTTTTAGGTAGCTAAACAAAAATTATATTGTTAAAAAATAATTAAACAATGCTAAAGGATTCAAGAAATTTATATGTCACTATGCTGTTTACCATGAGTTAAAAGGCTTTATTCAATTTGTGGCATTTCATTGTAATGGGCTCTGTGCCACATCAAATAGTTTTGTGACATAACCCATCTTTACTAATATAAAATGTTAATCTGTATCTTGTACAGATGCTACATTTCTAAACATATTTAAAGTAATTACTTCTGTAGGAAGTGATAAAACACAATTGATAATATTTCATAGATTTAAATTCATTAATCATTTCAGATTTAGCTAAATTTAAATTTAACTTGTTATTTTTTAAAATTTATTTCTCCCAACTCAATCTTTTCATTACACACAAAAAAAGTCAGTACAATTTCTGGTGTCTGAGACAATACATGTTTTTTTTCTGTTGTAGCATTTACAATGAGACTGAGTCAAATTACAAGCGCTCTGTCAGTTTCTAAAGTTAGAACACATGAAGCTTTGTTCCTTACACAATACTTCCAAGTATTTGATTCAGTTTCTTTGAAAGCATAAAGAATTAAAAAAAAAAATCATTTTCCCTGAATATCTTCTTTTAAAGTATACAGTTCTGCTGTCTCTAGTCTGCTGCTTTTCTGACCAACTATGTGAAGTTAACATGTTCTTTTTTTGTGGGTTGATCAAGCTCCTTGGCTCATTCATTTTTAAAGGTTGACAGTCCCATCTGAGTTTACAATCATGAAGTAGTAACATAAATAAGGTTTTCTTTTGCTCTTCTCCTATTTATTTTTCCTGTAAAACTCAAAATGTAATAAGGTGCTAAATTTTATTTTATTTTTTTTCTCATTTTGTGTCTCAGTTGGCAAGACCAGACAATATATCCAAATATTTCCAACTTAGTTGCAAATATTAAAGGTCTTTTAAACTCTTCTTTGAATTCTACATCATGACAAAATTAAGTGTGTAATATAATAGTTAACTTTCCATATCATGTTTCAATTTTGTTCAAATGATTCTGTGTCTAAAATATACTGTTTGTTTATATGGTGTGATGTTGGTATTCTCATTCTCCATGTAGTTAAGTATTTGTTTTAAGTTTTTGTGATGTGTTTCAGAAAAGGTAGTTTAATAAATTTTCATTATTGTCCTATCTTTATTAAAAATAGTTCTCGATGTAAATAGATAAAAGTTTAGCTCCTTTAAGACTTGTGGCTCTTTTGGCAATTTAAAGATAAGACCATATCCTGTATTGATCTGTATATACACAAATGTTTAAATATTTGAATAATGTGTATCTGATATAATCGTATGCTAAAAACATAGAAAGTTTAATTTTAGATTTAGTAACCCTGACTTGCAACATATTATACAGAAAAACAAATCCACTATATATTCTCTGAAGTCATACCTTAAATTAGATTCAGCATACCAAACATTTAAAGAGTATACTCTGTGTGAAAAATACTGTTAGATGCACAGTATCTATATATAACAAACTATTTTAATTTAAATACTTGAATATGGTTCCATAGTGTAGCGGTTATCACATCTGCTTTACATGCCCCAGTGGAACAGTGGTCCATGGTCTACAGCCATGCCACCCTGAACATGCCCAATCCCATCTGATCTTGGAAACTAAGCAGGGTTGGTCCTGGTTAGTATTTGGATAGAAGACTACCAAGGAAGACCATGTGCTATAGGCATAAATAATAATAAATAACAAAAATAAGTAATAAATAAATAAATGCTTAATCAATATGAGGTCAACATGTGATTATAGTAGATGTGTAATTATGTACAGGAAATGTTTGGTATGACAATGAAACTTTTACAGTATAGAGAAATCCTAAACATATCTTATTTTGAGAGCTCACTCTGCTTTGCCAGCACAAGTATCTGAAAAACTTAAAATGTCAGTGTGTCAATATAAAGAATATATCTACAAATAATTACATATAATACAACTTTACAGTTACAACAAATAATGTAGCTTGTTTTTTTGACATTTTAAATTCTAATTTGTATTTTTATTTAGTATGTTATAAATAACAGAGAAATAAATAGTAAACATGACAGTTTACTATTGTAAAATAGTAAAATCTTTGTGTGGAGTTAATAGTATTTAATAATTGTTTGAATATGTCTGTCTAATTTCCTAAAGACAAGTATATGGTCTCTAGAATAAAAAGTTAGTAGTATCTACCATTTTTCATGATAATTATTTCCAACTATTCCTTTCAAAGTACTTCAATTTTTGGCTAAATAATTATACTAAAATATATGGAGTTCCTCAGGCAAGGAGATGGCAGTGGTAGGGTTATTCTATGAAGAAGAGAGTGCAAATAAGAGTAAATGTTCTGATATAGATTGTTTTAATAACCTTCTTTTCTCCATATTGCTGTGAAACTCTGTAAATAAACAAAGTCATTTTAAACGATAAACACAAACACACACACAAAATGCAAACATTTCCGCGCAGAAATTATCTTTCAAAATTAGTTTTTCAGTGAATCAGACTTACTCAAATTTGTTTATTTATTTAAATAATTATAAACTATGTGATTTCTGTTAAACCGATAGAGATTTCAGTATAACAAAATATACAAATTACTAACTTCATTTCTCTGTTCTTTAGAAAGTACTTTAAAGATTTTAATTTCTTTAGTGATGGAGGTATATATTCATGATTCCAAGTGAGTCCAATAAGTACTACATAGGAAATAGTTCATTATATAATAACTATAAGAAACATAATCAATATATATCATAATAATCACTTCTGTTATGGATAATAACTTTGCATACTAATTTATTTTATTTTCCCAGTTGTAAATAGTGTAGCAAAGAACTTATTCCTGCAATCTTCTTTCATTAGAAATAAATATTTGTACAGCTATTCACAATTCATCCACTTTACAAGAACAAAATGTTTCGCCAAATATGCCTATTATACTAAGCCAATATATTAAGGGTTTAAATAATTTTGTTCAACAGGTATATTAACATAATACCTTCTGAATAGATTCTTTGTATTTTATTAAAATGCATACATATATTTAAATATTTAATATTCTCATTTAAAATATTTATTTATATTTCTCTAATAGTTACTCAATTTTAACATTTAAATTAGATTATTTTATCAATGTACTTATAATCTGCAACAAATATTTTCCTTTTCTAGTCTTGTGAATTTTATTACATAGTAATAAAATTACTATGTGAATACTATTACATAGTATTCCTTCCTCCAAGTCTTTCATACCATAAAAATGGTAATTATTCTTGGGACTCATTCTCTTTCACCATCCATTATTCATTTACCAAATGCTGCCCCTTCTAACTAGAATTCTCTTGCATAGTTCCACTTTACTTCAACTCCGCTATTATTATGTGAGTCAGGGAAACCATTATCTCTTACCTAGGCAAATATAAAACTCATTTTTCTCCATTCAAGTCTCATCCAATCTATTGGTTAGGTTTTATAGCCTTAAGCCAAAACCTAATATGGCTCCCTAGTCAGATTTAGTCCTACAATTTTCTCTCTCATAAATCCACCTAATAACACAGTATTTCATGCATCCCAGGATGTTGTCTACCTATCTGGAGCTTGGCAAATATTTTTCTACCTCTGTCTTCAAGGATAATATTCTCTCCACTTTGAAAATTATTTCCCTCCATTCTTTACCTTTTTAATTCTTAATGATCTTTCTAGACTTGGCTCAAATATTGAATGGCTGCTCACTATCTCATTGATTTCAGAATTTTGTCTTTATAGGACTTATCAAAGTGTAAGTTTATATGAGTGATTATTTGTATATACCTATATAATATATTGGTTCATAAATTTTATAAGACAGACAGCCCTGTTCTGCCATAAGCCATAACATTTTAACTCATAGAAATCAGTAAGCATGTTTTAATGAAGAGACACGTGTAGAAATGAGATTTTTCTCAATTGTGAATAAAGATAAGAAGATGAAAGATTTCTAGATGAGTCTAAATGACTCTTGTTCTGGAGACACATATTATTTCTATTTCTTTGAAAATCACATATTTGGTGCTTGTTTACATTTATTATTTGCTTTTGGGGGAGTGCTCATCAGCTTAACAATAGATCAAATTTATCTTCACATTTATGTGCATTTTCATTTACATAATACATATCATTTTTATGCTGCTTTTTATGCTAGGCACTTTAGTAATCATTTCACATATATCGCAAAATTTAATCAATTTGATTAACTAGCTTTCATTCATTTTCTCAACTATACCCATATACTCTATCTTCTCTCCCATTAATTTGTAAAAAAAACTCTTCCAAAAATCTTGAAGACAACCATTACAAAAATCTCAAATTCAACATTTAATCTGTTATCAAATTCTCAATAGCTAACCTCCATGTAATGGCCTGCAAGACACTACATAGTATGCCTTCTTGCTCCTATTCCTACCACTCTGACTTTGCCTACTGTAATTGGTGATGTCCTTGTTTATTGAACTGCACTCAGAGTAAATATTAATCAATTGGTTGATTTTTAAGCATCACCTTATTGGGAGCTATTTCTTCCTATTTAAAATTGCATTTACTTTCAAGGTTTTCCTTTTCTCATTTTTATTTTTTTTTTCTTTAGCACTCATAACTATCTGTCATGTATTTTGCTTTTTCATTTGCCTGTTTCCATTTGGTAAACCATAACTGACATAAAAAGAAAAAATTTGCTGTATTTTTACTGCTACCTACTTAATTCCAAAATAATGCCTAACACATAGTAGGCCCTCAATTAATATTTTTAATAGATAATGCGGTCTTATCCAAAATTATAAATAAAATGTAATAAAAGAGGACACAAGGTTTGAACGTCTTGACCACAAAACATTTCCGTCTACCACTTTCTTGCATATTTTAACCTATATTTATTAAGTTCTATATAATAATGTAAATTTTGTGTGAAACAAGTCATTTCCCTATGACTTGACTTTACATGATTACTCATATCATGTAAAACAGTACATTTTACCATACTGAAGATAGTTGACATAGATGAAAAAGTAAAATAAGCTAAAATAAAAAGTACGTTGTTGCATAAATATTCAAGGCTTTTAAAAACGTGGTATTGTAGTTATATATTGATGTAATGAACAAAAGTTAAGTCTAATTATCACAAAATGTACTACAAAGAAAACTTAGGAATGAATTGTTTCCGCACGTGATACTTTTTAGTGAGCACATTTTCAAAGTGATTTAAGTTCAGACTTTAAATAATGATGGTGAATGGAAATAAAGCATCTAATTCTCCAAAAAACACATTAACATTAGGATCAGAAATATATTTACCATGAATCTAGTTAATATTAAACTTTAGGGCACCTAAACTGCATGGACTGATTTTAAGATATTATGCCTAATTTTTTATTTTATTGATGTTTTTATATCATCTTTATTAATGAAAACTCTCCTATACCATATAATTTCTCCATGTATTCCGAAAACAATAGTTGCTTTTGAGAGTAGAATAAAAATTATTCATTAAGGCAAAATTCTCACAGGCAAAGAAAAAAGTTTAAAAAAATGACAATCAATCAAATATTGAACAATGGAAAGCTAATGAATGGATGAGTGTTAACTAAATTAGTAGACCATAAAAATGGAAATTTTAAATTGGTAGTGGGGATAAATAATTATCAACTTTATTTATAACATAGTATTTATTAACACTTCATGAATGACAGCATCTGATATCTCTGCAAGTAGTGATAAGACTGTTCTCACAAAGCTAGAATAATCATTTGAAATTTATTAAAAAAATGAGAAGATTCTTGAATTCCTTTCTCTGTCACTTTCAAACAAGACTGACAGTCCCTCAAACTAACAATAGAATGCCAATTTGTTCTCTAGAGATAATACAAGTCCCATTATTTAGAGGAATTCAGACATTGTTGTAAGCAGAGATATTATGCCAAAATCAGAACTCATAATTACATATACGAACTGAAAGTTGATAACAATCTCCACCTTCACTTTGGGGTCTACCATCAACAAAGACTTTCCAGAAATAGTCTCTGACCAGCCCAAGAGGAAATACCACTTTGATTGATACTGAGGTCTTTCCCTAAAATTTACCAGTCCTATAACATTCAATGAAGCTCCCAGTACAAACAGCTCTTCAGAAACAGTAACAGAAAACAGAAAGCCGGCTAATCTGACAAAATTATTGAACCAGAATATAAAGGATTAAACTCAACAGATAATAAGAAACATAGGGACTATGCCAAAAAAAAAATTATATATTTATAAAAATCTTCTCTGGAATATTATCAGGTTAGTGAATATATTTATTCTATGATAAAAACACAGGATACCATACAAAAAATATTCAAGAAATAAAAACTAATGGAAATTGAAAACATGATAGAATAAATTTTAAAAAAATTAAAAACTTATTGGAATGTTTGATGAAGATGAAGTTGAAGAAATAACTTAGAAAGTCAAAAATATGAAGACTAGGAGAAAAAAAGGGAGGATTAACCACAAGGATTGAACATCAATACATAGAGTGTCCATTGCCCCTCCCCCCCCAATAAGATAAGAAATCAATATATCAATGAAAATGTGTCTGGTCTAAGGGACATTTTTCAGATACAAAAGTCCACTGAGGCCTTAGCACAATGCATGAATATAAACTTTACTAAACTTTACAAGAATGAATGTCAGGAAATTTTAGAACACTGCTGAGACAAAGAATGCAGGGAAGGGAAATGGATCATATTAGAGCATTAAGAATCAAAATGACTTCATATTTATAAATAATAACACAGGAAGCTAAAAGTTAATAAAGATAGTGGAATAATGTGTTCAAAATTTTAAAGATAAATTATTTCTAACTAAATTTCACACCCATCTTAACTTTTAATCACATATTGGAATAAAATAAAATTATTTTCAGACATGCAATAAATCAAATGTTTATCACTCTTAATATCCGTTTTTAGGAAGAGGGCATATACTGAGAAGATGATATTGCAGTTGATAAATCCAAAAATCTAGCAGGAAAGAGAAATATACCTTGTCCCCTGGAGGAGAAACAGACAACAGTTAGCTATGCATATGGACACCAAATGAAAAGAGAAAATAGTACAGATTGAATTAGATCAAAAGACTATCAGAGATTTCTTTAAAAAGAAAGTTATTGATAAACTAAAGTAATGCATACCTAAAGAGAAATTTTAGCTACAGGCAAAAAAAAAAAAGTGTCTGAATTATTGATAAATAGTAAATTAAGCTAATGTAACTAAAAGATATGTATGAACTCCTAGTAAAATGAAGAGTGTGCATATACAAATATGTAAGCATGTCTACTACATGATTCATTTGTGAATAGAATTCACTTACCTCATAATAATGTAAACACTCAATATTGACCTCACTTATATAATGGTATATTTATTTTTGGAGAATGATAGATGAGAAATGTATATCTATGTGTTGGGGCTTGTAGACATAAAGAAGTTTGTCTTCAACATCTATGGTGGGAAGTCAATAGAAAATGTGTGAAAGATCAATCAAGCATGTTTTCTGGAGATATTGAAGTAAATCAGAAAGACTCAGCTAACAGATTAGAAATCCGTTACTTAAGGATTACTGCATTTTTTTAAAAAACAAACATTATAAAAGTGGTTGTCTCTTTACCTGAGTGTGTAACTTTGATAAATATAATAATTCTAATCAGAAGGTGCAGATAGTAACATTACCATCTATAGATAAAAACTTTGAGGTACATATTTTTCAGAGCAGATGTGCCATAGGCAATCAACATAACAATGATTAGAACACTAATTGGAATAAAAAACTAATAAACTTTAACTTGCAACTAATTCATACGTATCATGAAAAAATGATTAATTGGAAGAAATGCAGTTGATAAATCAGAGAGAACTGTAAATTCTTTGATGATATATATATATATTGTATTTGGTCTGAAGTGGTGTTAATAAGACCACTAGAGAAATGTGGTGTGGAGAATTTTCTTTTAAGTATCAAGTGAATTAACATCTAATCTTTTTGATTTAGTCAATTCTCTTCTTTGTTCTTTTCACAAAATAAATCAATTTGTCTCAAATAAAGCTTGATGTAATTTTATAGAGGTGAAGATTTGTTTTGGAATATGTGTTTCTCCTGCTCTGCCCTTTGGAATATATTATATGGAAATTTTCATTTTACACTTTGTTTCTAACATCAAAGAATGTGTACTAAAACATTCAATGAGCTACATATTAATCAGTAATTTAATAAAAGAATGTTAAGATTGCTCCATTGGATGCAAATCTGGTTAATATCTCACAGGACAATAAATTTGGGGGGTTATACTCTTTACTGGAAAGAAATAATTTGCATTTCTATCAGACAAAATATACAAAGTAATATGTGATTTTCTTAAATTGAAGTCCTTTAGTTAATTGTTTTATCATCACTGAATAAACATTCTACTATTAAAGAGGAGGGAGCTTAGACATCTGATGCCTTGCCTCTTCTGCTATTCACATGTATTTCTACTTCCCATCAGAAAGCCTCTTCGCATTCACCTTAGATTGTACTCAATTTCCTGTATTCCGTATTCTTATTTATCAATGCTCTATAGTTAAGGAATATAGAGGAATCCTTTCCAGAGTAAGAATGACTTATTTCCCACAATATGATGACTCAGTAAATTCATTTACATCTTTTATTCTTTTTACATTTCCATAGGTCTAATTTTCCTGTAGGCAAATGAAAGTGTTACACTTATTATAAGGGATGCATACAAGAATATAAATATGGCGATGAAAGGAAATTTAAATTTGGGTGGTGAACACATATGACATACAACATATTATTAAATTGTACACTTGAGATCTATATAATTTTATTAACCAATGTCATCCCAGTAAATTTAAAAAGAAATAAAGTACAAAGAAAAATACATGAAAAAATAAAACCATTTTTATAGCTAAATATTAATTTTTTACACAGTTTTAGTCCTGCATCTTTAATCGTTGGTGTTGCTATTAGTTAAGAATTATTATTCACATGAGAAAATATGGGATAATGAAGTTAAAATCATTGATCCAAATTATAAAGAGAGTAAATGTACAGCAAGGGTTTCAAAATGTCTCTAACACTGATAAAGACCCTTCATCCAATAAGCTACACTGATTTTCAAAGGACTTGTTGATTCAAATATTAAATGTGATATGTAGTTGGCAGAAGAAATGTCATGTTTTCTTTGAATTTTCTGATCAATGCTTTCTGAAGTATGTGCTTTATAAAAGAGCAAGTCACCAAATAAATCAACCAAAGCAACAACAAAATGATAAAGATTAGAAAAACCTTACTGCTATTATCACTTATTTCTGAGTGTTTATAATCTAGTATGGTATTTAATAACCATATTCTCACCAAATAGATTTGTAAATGTTTTTAGAAGATTTAAATTACATAGGTAAATATATTGACTTATTTTCATAATTTTTTATTTACCATATAAATTACATAAACAAATTTTTCTTCAGCTGGCGATACAAAAATACTGTCATTTGTTATTAAAGTACTTGATCAATAATCTCAATATGCCTGTAAAATAAATTGCACATATTTAAAACTATTAAAATACATGTATATTGACAATTTGGTGGATGATTTATCTTAGGTTAAAAAACTTTAGTATAATTAGTTCATTTTAACACTGTTTTAATATTATTTTAATGCTATTAATATTTAATTAGAGTCTCTGAGTGGTCCTTTAATTAATAGTATCCCCCCTGTGCATCTGTTTTCTAAATAATTGATAAAACAAATAAATAAGAGTTTGATGCCCATATTTCAGTTTGGAAGAGCATAACATAATGTGAAAATATAATGAGTTAGCTAAGTGAACTTTAGAATTGGCAGATAGGCTCCATTTCTAGACAGTTCTGTGCTTAGACTATTGCCTTATGTAGAGAATCTCGAAGAATGAAGGAGTGAGGGTGAACGCATGCTAAGTGCATATAAACCAACTCCCACATTTCCAAATTTACTAGTAAATTCTGTCTACATATTTGCACAGGCAGCTCATAGGAGGCTCGTGTTAGGCTTAGAAAAGTTTTTTTTTTTTTCATGGAAGGGAATTAAAGAGTTAGAAAAGTGCATTTCCCTTTAACACTTTATTTATTAATTGAAATTATCATAATTATAAGCATCATTATCTACATGCCATATTTCTTACTAAGACTGAAGTTGAAAAGTCTCTGGTAAGAGATGGAAAGTAAGATTTAGTTAAAAAAATAAAGATAAGCCAATGAATGAAACTATTTTCCAAAAATACAAGTATAATTGAAACGAGCCATGAATTAGGATGGCATCATAATGTCCCTCATTATGGATTTCTTTTGTTATAAAAATAAATCTTTGCTTAAGGTATTTAGTAAATAGATTAAAGATTATGTATAGAAAACATATTTTTAAATGAATAGATTAATATGTTTAATAGAACTGTAAGGAAGTTCTAAAATAATTTCTACAATAAATACTCAAATATTTTTAATAAAGAAAAGTACATTGAAGAGTTATTGTTACCTTTTTGTTTTCATTTCTGATGTTATTTTCTTTGATTTGATGTTAGTTATCCTATTTCTATGGAGATCCTTTTTCACTGACAATTCAAGTAGTCCAGAGTTGCTAGAATATGCCTACTCATGACTTCCAATACTTAGTTATTAATATAAGAGAGTGAATTTAAATTTAGATGTAAACTAATTTTATAAACATTACATGTAAAACATTTGGTTAAAAATTCTCTAGGAGATATTATTTTATCATCACTAACTCCCAAGATTGTTGACCAAGGGATTTTTTTTTTGTAGTTCTCTGATGTTGCGTTAGGTGCATATACTGTGGCGTTAGAAAGTTTGGCTTACGCCATATTATAGTCTATTTCAAGTTAGAAATAGATGTGAGATTTTACCAGCTGTACCTGTGCTCTTCAAGGCCAAGAAAACTAAAGCTCTTGGCAGATGTGAGATTTTACCAGCTGTACCTGTGCTCTTCAAGGCCAAGAAAACTAAAGCTCAATTTTATCATATTTTAAAAAACATTCTCATCATTTATTTTTGATAATTTTTCTCTTGTTTATCCATTAAGATTATCAGTGAAGGTACTCAAGCTGTTTGCTGAGTAGAAACCTCAGGTTTTTAAAAATTACAATAACACATTTTCTAAATATTAATTTTAGACACCACAATCTCTAGTGTAATCTTTTCTCCATATCACTGATACTTTAAGTGTAATTATTACATGCCTATTTTGTATTACACTGAAAGGGAAAAATTCACTCTATGACAATTTAAATTTCCCTCCAAGAATAGAGGAAATGTTGATATTTGTCTCACTTTCATATCAAAGTCATGATATCATATTCTGATTAACTATTATTTTGGTGCTTCTAAATTATCCAAACTTCCCAGTTTTCATGTTCTTGGAAAGCCACCTTTCGCTTTGACAATGGCTTCATTCATCTTCCTGACTTTGGTACATGGAGCACTAGAAAGTGTAATGAAAGAAGCTCACCAGGCTCTCTCGTTAGGGCTTATCCTCTGGAATAGTCTTTCTTGGAATTCAGCTGTAGTGATGCTTTAAGAAAGATAAACTATGCTGTGAAAACATCACATTCAGATAAGGCTTTCAGTCAATGTCTCCAATTGAGCTCCTAGAAAACAGCCAGCACCGACTTGCCAACATCTTGACAATGTATTCTCCAGATCAAATCAAGTCGTGTCAGTCATAAGGGTAAAAAGAAATAAACTATTCCCACTGAGCTCAGTCAAACTTGAAAGCCCCAAAACCATTAAGGTTTAGGAGGAATTTGTTATGTAGTAATAGATAGCTGATAGTATCATTGATAAACATGTGATATGACCTTCGCAGATGAATCATCATATATTAAAGAGAATTAACACCTTAAGGAACATTGATAGTCAAGATGGACACGCCTCAGAAGACAAGGGTTCTTTTGATAGCATAGCCCTTCCTAACTTTGTTACCTTAGTCAATTTCCTTAATATTTTATAATTTCACTCCTATGATCTTGTTAATAAAAAAACTAATAATACCAACAATTAACTTGCATGGAAATTGTGATGATTAAATAAAACAACATGTGAAAATAAACCTATCTCAATCCTTAGCAAATAGTAGTTAACAAATAATAGCTATTGTTATACTATTGTTATTATTATATTTTTACATTCAGAAGTATATCCATTGTTCTCCATATGTTTTTTTGGTTACATATCTCGGAACTCTTTAATACTCTATAGTGTTCACAAGTAGTGCTTATTATTACTAAACACAGCAGAGACACATTGCTTCTTTAGGGATAAATGTTGTAAATTAAAATGTTTCCTTTTTATTATCAATTCACTCTTTTCATATTTTTTTTGAGCTACTGTCCCACTTTCTACAACATAGCTCTATAGAAAATAATAAGTAGATTGATGCTTCATTGGGAGAAGAATTTTATATTTACTTTGTTTTCCATCACTAAAGTTTTCTTATCACTGAGCACTATAGTTCCCTTTTTTCTCCTTTTTTAATCTACTCATAAACCATGTCAGAATTTCCTATCAAATAGAACATTCAGTGCTTAAAATTACATAGTCTGACATTTACAGCATCCAGTTAAACCATAAGTTGGGCATATTACCAAAGATAATTATTCTTTTTATCATATACTTTCACTGCTGAAAATAATTTATTTTGTTTGTTTTTAAACTTGATATCCAGCTGTCTCTAACTTCAATATGTCTGTATCATGGAAGAGATTACTGGGAGCCATTTGAGTTATTTCTATTGGGTGGCAAAAGATAAATTAACAGTGTCAAAACACCCAATTTGTGATAGTACATTGTTGAGGAACAAACACATCTCTTAATTGGAAATTGACAACTTTGGCACCAAGCTGAACTAATCATTACTCACATTCACACTAGCTTCCATTTCCTAAAGCTCTATTAAGTCATTAAAATGCCATGACAATCTTCTCCACAGGTGTAGAAAACCAGATCTTTGCCTGTGGCAGACCTAATTAAGATAACAGCTGGATAGTTACACTTAAAAAGAAGAAATCCAAGACATAGTAATGTTTCTCAAAGTGCCCCAAATGACAAGAGTAGTAGGGAGGTGGCTTGGTTTGTTCTTATCTTATTCCAACTTTGTTGAATGAAGATCATCTATTTTATAGATGTTTGCTAAATCTGTAACCAAATTATGTTTAAAAGAAGTTAATCATGTCTTCTAAATGATATACATATTTAGGTTATATTTAAATAATTTTAAACTTGAGGTGTATAGTTTTAGTGATAGCTTCTCAATAGCAAATATATATTTTGCTATTACTTTTGTTTTTCTCCAGTAAATGGCCTATTTGGTTTGACATAACTATTCCAAGAACACAGTTTCTCAGACTTTCTGGCAAGTGGAGAGGAAGGACAACTAAGTATTATGAATTGTGTTGTTACAATGAAACAATCACTTGCTTATAATAGTTTCTGTGGTTCACAGTAGCATCCCTCTCTTCAGGAAAGTATCTGCCTTGACATTTTCTTCAACGACAAGGTAAGATAGAGATTTTTCTAAACCTTTGAAAGTCAAGAAATCTGATCTCTTACAAACAATTTGACTTTCTTAGTTTGAGTCCAGAGTTAGCCTTTAGGGTAGACTACTCTTGTTTCATAGTTTCAATTTAAATTTGACCTCATTAAAATTCCTCTTTCAATAACATATGAACTTCTTCTGACTCCTTCCAAAATTCTCTTCCTAGACAAAATCCAAGACAATTAAAAAATATTTTTTTCAAATATTTTTAACATTTGCAACTTTTTCCAACCAGTTTCTCCCTATAGATCAGGATTAGGTTCTGAATTATCTAGTAAATAAGTCTGTTTTTCTGGGAAATTTTTAATAAATCTGTATGGAAATTTCAGACACACTCTGTCTTTTTTTCCTATTAAATAATTGACATAGTGCCCATTTTAAAATTTTTTCACATTTACCATTTTTGATAATGAGTTATTTTGCATTTCATGTCTCATTTATCATTTATCATTATAAATATACATTTCTGCACAGAAATAAAAATTAACATATAAAAATTCTTTTGATCTTATTGAGATGAATTTTCAATATATCTCAATATATATTTATATACAGTATAAACATATAAACTCAAATTTCAGTTTATGTCTTTATCTCTCTACTTTTACATTTATATCTATAGGAATCTATCTATATTTAGCTATACGTTATGGACTAAGTTCTCTCGAAAGTTTGTATGTTGAAATCTTCCAGTACCTCAGAATGTGACTGTATATAGGGACGTTGTCTTAAAAGAGTTAGTTAAGTTAAAATAAGATAATAATTAGTATGACTGGTGTCCTTAGGAGAAAATGAAATTTGGACACAAACATATAGAGTGAATTCTACCTGTAGGCTATCTTTGGACTTAAGCTATATAATTAATTTTTCTAAATCTTCTTTGGATTTCCAGCCTACTGATTTACTTTGCAGATTTTGGACTTACAGACCTCCACAATTGGAGAGCCAATTTCTTAAATTCAATCTCTTGGTCTTTCATATCTCTCTCTCTCTCTCTCTCTGTATATGTATATGTATACACACACATAATACACACACATATATAATATACACACAAACACATATTAGCTCTATTTCTCTGAGAACTCAATGCAATATCTAGATATAAAGAGAAAGAGAAAAAGGGAGTTTTTGCTGAAGAGAAGTGATAAATTTAACACTCTCAAATAAGGCATTTTGTGAATTAAGATGTGTTATATTAGGGAAAAAAATTTGTAAAGGAAGTAAATTGGAAATATTTTTTCCATGAACAACAACAAAAAAAATGTAAACTGCCCCAAACTTAAAAAATAGCTTCTATAGGTAGAAAGATATGGAGACAGAAAATAATGGTGATTATTCAATTGTTATAGTAATTTATACTGGTAATTAAAGGAGTAATATACTTATATATAAAAAAAATCACAAAACTCAAACAATTACACTTTTAGACTATTTAACCTCACATAGACAACAAATTAAAATGTATGAAAGTATACATAGATGTCCTGTCCCCCTCTCAAAAAATGAGAAAAAAATAAAACAAAAATGTTTGTAGGCTTTGTTTACTTATTTAATACATAGTGGTTTAAATCAACTTAAAATGAAAGCATATCCTTAAAATTGTAACAGTTGGGTTTCCTGTGTGACAAAAACAGTCTGCAATTTAAATTTATGAATAAATTTATGAATGTGTCATATACATATATTGTGGTTATTTATCCAATTTTTTCCTTCCGTTTAAAACCAATTCCACTGGAAAATTATTACTTTATACCAAAGGGTAACATTTAGCAATTTGGGTAAAATGCTAGATAAAAGGACTTGATTTGTCTTCAGTAATACAGTTTAATTGTCTTAAGCATAATTTCAAGTGTACGAGAAGATTCTAAAGTGCCATTATAAGTAGTCATAGATAGGCTCTGGGAGAAAAAAAGGCAGTTAACTATTTTTTTTCCCTAAAATAGGTCACCTATATAAGTCATAAATTAAAATATTCTGTAATACAGTGCTATGCTAGATAATATAGGTAACACAAGGGATGCTAATGCAGAGAGAGGATATCCAAAAACACTTCCCAAGGAAGATAAACCTTGAACTTAAAGAAGAAACAAGAAAATAAATAAGTTAACCAAATAGAAGAAATTGACTTACAGGTCTTGAAGACAAATATATTGATTTTTGAACTGAGATACTCTGATCAACAGCTGAAGCCTAGAATTAGAGATATACCAGAGTAGTGTTATGTGGCTAATGCCAGCTAATCTAGAGACATTTTTTTTTCCCCCAAATAGCTATGAGAAGCTTTTCAATAATTTTATGACATTATCTGATGCAAGTGTTAGAAAACTCTCTCTAGACTTAATTTGGAGGATGTATTTGTAGTATCAAAACTACAATAATAACATCATTTTCAAGCAATTACTACTTAGGAGGTCAAATAGATTGGCCCAATAAGCATTCTGATCATATTCTAAACGAAGAGTTAGTTGTATAGAATAGACAATGTATTCGAAAGAGCACACGATGTACATATTTTTATTCCAGAAGTCCTAAATTATCCTCTCATTTTCAGGAGTTTGATATTGTTGGGCTTATATTGTAAAAATTATTAAGAATTATAGCTTCAATTTTTTAAAATTATTTTAATGAAATTACCATTTATTCTAGCAATGTAACATTCATTTCTGCAATTCAAACACCTTACAGTTAGTACTGGAAGTCTGAGTATAACCTTTTTGCAGGTGTAGTTCAACCACAGTAGATGATCAAAAGCATCAATTAGAGATATGTAATTATAAAGTATGTGGCAATATAATTATACCCATGAATTTCTCTTTGTGTTTTTATAACATTGATAGCTATTTAATA